>NC_142783.1:5082500-5682500 GCF_988280905.1 Pimephales promelas
GCCCAGTTTGATGACATGTTGTCCCGCATCGGAGCGAGGATCACCCTCGCCCTCATCCACCTAATCTAGCTGTCATTTATTTTTGTTTTGATGATAAATAGAGCCAGCCTTCAAAAGTTATTAACCTGTCCTGTGATTTTTTTCTCTCTCTCACGTCCAGACACGAATTTATGCACATATGTTGATTGTCTTTACAACATAATACTATTTCTAGATATGGAATGAATAACATTCAATACAAAATGAACATGTCTCTATATAGAAATAATGTTTTAAGTGATGAAACATTTGCTTTGTTGTGCATAATCCCACCATGCATTTAGTCATATTAACAAAATAATTTACTGAAGCATCCAGACACTTCACCACGTGAGCAAGCAGCTAGGCTCCTGATTGGTTAACGCGGCGCGAATTCACGCCAAAGTTCAGATTTTTCAACTCGGGCGGCAGACGCGAATTCGCGTCAAACGCGTGAATGCACAACGCTCAATTCGCGCCATTCGCGCCAACCTGACGCGCGAATGAGGCGTATTCGCGTCTTCCGCGCCGCGCTCCACGCCTCATTCGCGCCGCAGGAATTTTTCACGCGCGTAAAGCATCTTTGCATTGACTTAACATTGAAATCATTCGCGCCTGACGCCCTATTCGCGTCCGATGTGAACGTAGCATAAGGACACAAATTTTCTTCGTGAATGAATATTGTATCATAAATAAATAAATGTTTTTCCTTAAAATACAGGGTGCATAAGTCAGGACACCCCTATGTTAAATTCCCATAGAGTCAGGCAGATTTATATTTTTAAAAGCCAGTTATTTCATGGATCCAGGATAATATTCATCCTGATAAAGTTCCCTTGGCCTTTGGAATTAAAATATCCCCACATCATCACACACCTTCCACCACACCTAGAGATTGGCATGGTTTTACTTCAGTTAGCCTAATAGCTGGTCTGATTTGCATTGAAAGATGATCTTATGGAAAGTACCCCATGCCTATCTCTAGGTGTGGTGGAAGGTGTGTGATGATGTGGGTCTATTTTAACTCCAAAGGCCAAGGGAACTTTATCAGGATGCATATTATCCTGGATCCATGAAATAACTGGCTTTTTTATGGGAATTTAACATAGGGGTGTCCTGACTTATGCACCCTGTATTTTAAGGAAACACATTTATTTATTTATGATAGATTATTCATTCACAAAGAAAATTTATGTCCTTAAAGGTTGGAGTTTTCCTCATTTTTCTAATTAAGGCATTAAGATCAATATCCAAAAGATGATTTTTTATTCCTCTTTTTAGGCAACTTTAGTATGGGGGCAAACACGCAAACACTTATTCACACCACTGTATACACACACACACACTCACCTAAAGGATTAATAGGAACACCATACTAATACTGTGTTTGACCCCCTTTCACCTTTAGAACTGCCTTAATTTTACATGGCATTGAACTCATTGTCATGTTCAAGAAACCAATTTGAAATGATTGGAGCTTTGTGACATGGTGCATTATCCTGCTGGAAGTAGCCATCAGAGGATGGGGACGTGGTGACCATAAAGGGATGGACATGGTCAGAAACAATGCTCAGGTAGGCCGTGGCATTTAAACGATGCCCAATTTGCACTAAGGGGCCTAAAGTGTGCCAAGAAAACATCCCCCACACCATTACACCACCACCACCAGCCTGCACAGTGGTAACAAGGCATGATGGATGCATGTTCTCATTTTGTTTACGCCAAATTCTGACTCTACCATCTGAATATCTCAACAGAAATCGAGACTCATCAGACCAGGCAACATTTTTCCAGTCTTCAACTGTCCAATTTTGGTGACTCTTGCAAACTGTAGCCTCTTTTTCCTATTTTTTAGTGGAGATGAGTGGTACCCGGTTGGGTCTTCTGCTGTTGTAGCCCATCCGCCTCAAGGTTGTGTGTGTTGTGGCTTCACAAATGCTTTGCTGCATACCTCGGTTGTAACGAGTGGTTATTTCAGTCAAAGTTGCTCTTCTATCAGCTTGAATCAGTCGGCCCATTCTCCTCTGACCTCTCGCATCAACAAGGCATTTTCTTCCACAGGACTGCCGCATACTGGATGTTTTTCCCTTTTCACACCATTCTTTGTAAACCCTAGAAATGGTTGAGTGTGAAAATCCCAGTAACTGAGCAGATTGTGAAATACTCAGACCGGCCCGTCTGGCACCAACAACCATGCCACGCTCAAAATTACTTAAATCACCTTTCTTTCCCATTCTGACATTCAGTTTGGAGTTCAGGAGATTGTCTTGACCAGGACCACACCCCTACATGCATTGAAGCAACTGCCATGTGATTGGTTGATTAGATAATTGCATTAATGAGAAATTGAACAGGTTTTCCTAATAATCCTTTAGGTGGATATCCTTTAATCCATTCTTTTTAAACCGGCAGATACAGATGCAGCACAGGTCATTTGCATAAGGTAAACTCTGACCAGCTGACTAGTTTAATTGTAAAAATTGCAAATCCGTAACACACACATACACAGACACACACAGACCCCACCCCCCTCTGTAAAGTGGTGAGAGTGTGAGAGTTAAGCTGACCTGGAGCAGCGGGCGACTGTGGTGAGGAGGTGTGTTTGGGCATCGGTGCCGAGGAGAACGGGTCCTCTGGAGGCCCACTGAAGGTGGATGTGATCTGAGTGCACAGAGAGCTGATGCTGTCGCCCTCTCCCTCCACCTCCGGCACTGACAAACACAGCACAACAATCACTGACTACATATCCTCAAACCAACTCACTGCCTTCTGTTAAGGCTTTAGGAACAATGAGAGAAGGAGACAAAAGAGACGGACATACTATATTGTAGGGCTGGGTAGAAAATATTGATTTGTCAAATTTAAATCGATGAACCGATATCAAGTGGCGTCTCTGTTAAAAGTGTTGCATGTACTTTTTTAGACAGGTGAGCAAATGTACATAAAACTAATCAATGTTATGTAGCTTAACATGATGAAATGTCAGATTATGATCTGTATAGCTCAACAATATGATCTGTATTCACTAATTCATAAACATTATTAGATCCATCAGCTTGACGGCAAGATCCATAATTCCGCTTAATGCTTTGCGTCATCAACCTAAGCCTTTGTTATTGTAAGAGGTTAGCGACCCCTAGCGCGGGAAATATTGCATATTGTAGCTTTAACTTGGTCTTCAATAATGAATTTAGGTTCAAATAAATCTGTGATTTAAACATTTAAAATGTTTATATTTAAAAACAAAACAAACTGGAGTAGAAACGTAACTGTCATTCATTTTTTTTAAATTAAGTTATATAATATAGAAACTGCAATTTAAATATTTGTATCCAAATCAGTTCCCTTTATAGTTTACACCATTAGTTGAGAATTTTTTTCTTGAGAAAAAAATACGTACTTTACCTGATACTGTATATCCAAATTAATCGATATTGAATTGAATTGCAAGCATGTGAAAGTAAAAGCCCAGCTCTACGAAATACAGTAGTCAACATTTGAAGTGGATCAAAAAAGTTCATCAAAGTTGTCCTAATACAAGAACAGCTATTGTTCAAAATTCATGTATAACGTTGATGAACGGTTTTGATCCACTTCAAATGTGTTCTACTGTATATACAGCATATAGAAAACCTATCGATTACATTTTCAGATCTGGAAAGATGATGATCAGAGATCGATACATTGCAAATATTCAATTCAAAATTACAAATATCATATAAATACAAACACAAGTAGTCATATTATAATATATATTTTTAAATTAACATATGATCGAAAAACTTTTCAGTTTTTAAACCAGTCCTTAAAGGAGTAGTTCACTTTAAAAAAAAAAAAAAAAAAAACTTTTGCTGATAATTTACTCACCGCCACGTCATCTAATATATCCATGTCTTTCTTTCTTCAGTCGAAAAGAAATTAAGGTTTTTGATGAAAACATTCCAGGATTAAACGGTTCAAGGTCCAAATGAGAGTTTCACTGCAGCTTCAAAGGGCTTTAAACGACACCATACGATGAATAAGGGTCTTATCTAGCGAAACAATCGGTCATTTCAAAAATATATAAAAAAGTTTAAGTTTTTTAAAAGCACAAATGCTCGCCTTGCTCTGTTCTGTGATGCACGTTCGTGACTCTCCTGTTCGAACTGATGAACAAATCTTTTTTCGAGTCATGACTCGAAGGTTCCTAGATAAGACCCTTATTCATCATCTGGTGTCGTTTAAAGCCCTTTGAACAGTTTGCACTGAAACTCTCATTAGGACTTTGAACCGTTTGGACCCCATTGAAGTCCATTATATGGAGAAAATCCTGGAATGTTTATCAAAAACCTTAATTTCTTTTCAACTGAAGAAAGAAAGACGTGGACATCTTCGATGACATGGGGGAGAGTAAATTATCAGCAAAAGCGTTTTTAAAAGTGAACTGCTCCTTTAAGTGAAATAACTTCCCAGGACAGTCCAATAAAGCATGTTTTGACGATCAGAGAAGTTGAAGAGCCTCACCAGTGTTCTTGCTGGGGAAGTCCGACTTGCGCTGCATGGTGGACGGCAGCTCGTTCATGCGCAGGGACATCTGGCGTTTGAAGGGAGAGGTCTTCTGGCTGAGCGCCGGGAAGCCGCGGAACGAGCCCTGGCGAGCGAGAGCCTCCACGGGCGCGTGGCGTCGGGGGATGGCGTGAGGATTGACGTCCTGAGGGGCCAGTGTGTTCATGGACAGAGGCGGCGAGGACGACGAGTCGTTGGGTCCCGCCAGGGAGACCGCAGGGTTTGATACGCCCACAGAGGAGATGCTCAACACACACTCAGAGTCTGAGGAGAGACGAAAGGTTGCCAATGACACCACTACACTACCAACCCGGTCTCATCCCAAGACGTCATATAACTGACGTTTTGGGACGTCTTTTGACCATACGTCAATATTCGCCTTTTTAGGGCCCCCTTAAACGTCGGTAGATGAGGTTATGGGATCCTAACTCTACCCCATACCTAAACCTAACCCGTCACCTAACTGACGTTAAAGGTAAAGCGTCAGTTGTATGACGGCCCGGGATCGCCATCTACCGACGTTTAAGGGGGCCCTAAAAAGGCGGATATTGACGTATGGTCAAAATAAGTCCCAAAACGTCAGTTATATGACTTTTTGGGATGACACTGTGTTAACACTACCACTCAGAAGTTTGGGGTCAGAATGATTTGTTTAATCTTTCTGAAAGATGTCACCACGGGTGCATTTGTTTTTGTTTCTGTCAGTCATATAATGGAGGTCTATGGTCACCACCTCAAAGAGCATGCATAGAGAAGTCCAGATTAAACATGATTTAATGACTCATAAATGTAAGTACACACTGATGGCCTAAGACACGAAACGAGCGGTTTGTGTGAGAAAACCAACAGTATTTATATCGTTTTACCTCTTGTAACCACAGCCACGTCAAAGTTAACTGAGGGCGTGGGCGTGGTGACCATAGACCTGCATTATATGACTGACAGACAAGAACGGTTTGACCTAAAAATATCAAAATTGAAACTACTGCGGAAACAAAGACACCTACATCTTGGATGCCCTTGAGGTAAGCTAAAACATACCAAAAATGTATTTCAATGTGAACTATTCCTTTAAAGATGCATTTCTTTAGCCAAGCATTCACATAATGCTTACCTTTTATACCACTGTTGAATCAGATCGAATGCATTCATATTACAGCAGCTATGCTAATTATTTCACGTCTGGTTTCCTGCTGTTATCTCGGGACGCTAATTCTGAAGTAAATGGCGTTTGTCAGCTCCAGTTTGTATCCAGCCTCTCACAGAGACTTCAGATGCCCCAACACCTACGATTGAGACGACTCGACGCCGGCGATATGTTATGCCCTAAATTAATACATGATTAACTAACTGTATTTTTCTGAAATGCACTTTCTGTAAAGCTGCTTTGAAACAATATGTATTGTGAAAAGCGCTATACAAATACATTTGAATTGGATTGTATTCATTGTAAAATATACTTTTTTTTCCTGTGATCAAAGCTGAATTTTCAGCATCATTACTCCATTCTTCAGTGTCACATGATTATTATAGAATACATTTATTTGCGACATTATCAATGACGTTACCAAAATCATTTACCGTTACAATCAATTGAATGTGTCATTGCTAAATAAAAACATTAACCAAACCAAAAAAAATTACCCAAACCCAAACTGATCATAAAAATGGATGTTATTACTGATCCACTAAAAATCTGAATGTGACACCAGCTAGGTAAGTCATAGTCCAAAAATAGTCCAGAAAATAAAAGGTAAATCTGAGCGCACTTGCTTTGATATTTAGTTACCTAATGCAGAGCGTTTCAAACTTTAAAGCTAAAGATCCTTGAATATGGTTACTCCTCCTTCCTATACCGCTCATTATAAAGACCCATTAGATGTATAAACCTATTCATTAAACTGATCACAGTGACAATAAGACATTTAAAAATCAAATAAATCGGTCCTGAAAAAAAAAGATCAGTTTCCACAAAAATCAACATTGATAATAATCAGAAATGTTTCTTTAGCATCATGATTTCTGAAGTATCATGTGACACTGAAAATTCAGCTTTGATCCCAGGATTAACTTACATTTTAAAGTTTATTCACATAGAAAACAGTTATTTTAAATCGTAATAATACTGTAATTTTGATCAAATACCGTTGGTGAGCAGAAGAGACATGTTTTAAACGGTAGCGTATACCTCGCCGTGACGAGGTCTGAAACGCACCTTTCTTGGCGTCCTGCAGCTGCCGCATGACCTCCTCTCGCTCCGCCTGCTCGGTGGCGGTGGTGACGCGGAACGAGCCCTCCCGTGTGAAGGTGGTGCGGTTGGCATCGAAGGTGGCCGTGACCCCGCACTCTTTCTCCCGCTTCTGTTTCCGCTCCAGACACGCGGCAAACGCACAGCCCACCGCATGGCTCAGACGCTCGCCCTGACCACACACACACACACACACAATGCCCTCTTCAAATATATCATATTACATTCAATTATAGTAGAATATGATTCACCATAATTAAAGAATTATATCAATATGATTCATTTTTAAAACATATGTATACACGATTTTTTTATACTGGACATTTAAGTTTAGAGTAGAGCCAGACCGATATATCGGTCGGCCGATATTAGGCATTTTCCAAAATATCGGTATCGGCAGTTATAATGGCCGATAAATGAATATTTAAAAAATAAAAATAAAAACGGATGAAACATGCTTCAATCATCTCTCCTTGAAAATGTATGTTTTACAATTTGCAGTATGATGTTATCTATTGCTAAATTATGGCTCATCATAGACTAGCTAACCATAAAGCTAGCTAATGCCACTATCATCAGTGGAAGACCGCTAACGTTAACATTAATGAGTTTGGGAACCACAATGAAGTTTTTCTGGCTAAATAAAGTAATGATTACTGTATTTATAACTCGCATATCTCTAGTTACAGTCCCTGCATTGTAAAATGTAAGTTATACTGAGTGAACATTTAGACATAGAGAAAAAGTATCAAATGTATCTTGTGCAGAAAAGTTAGGTTTTTTTTTTACACGTGTGTGAAATCCAACAATATTTAATAAAAAAAAAAAATATCGGCCGATGTATCGGAATATCGAATTTTAAAACCCAAAAATATTTGTATCGGTATCGGCCTTCAAAATCCTTTATCGGTCGGGCTCTAGTTTAGAGCTTTATTAATGTTAACAAAAGATACTATTCCAAATAAACGAAATAGAACTTTCTATTCATCAAGGAATGCTGGGAAAAAATAGTCCACGAAGGTTTTCAACATTGATAATAATAACGAGTGTTTTTTAAGCGTCAGATCAGCATACTGGAATGATTTCTGAGGGATCATTTCATTGACCAAAAGTGACAGTAAAGACATTTAAAATGTTTCAAATGATTTCTATTTCAAACAAATGCTGCTCTTTATAACTTATACTAATTTATCACAGTTTACCTCACAATATTAAGCAGCACAACCGAAAATAATAAGAAATGATAACAAGGATAGTGGTAAGAAACTGCATCACAGGGATAAAATACATTTTATTCAGAAAATATCTATTTTAAATTGTAATAATATTTCACAATGTTGCTGTTTTTACTGTATTTTTGGTCAAATAATGCAGAAGAGACTGTATGTGAGATAAATGACATAATAAGAGCTCTTCTTCTGTCTGATCATATTATTGCAGATTTAATGCTGTATTCTACTGTATATTGTGGTCACTCCAATGGATTTGGTGTTTATTCTTGTAATTGTGACTATTTAAATATTTAGTATTTACATTTAATTTCAGGTTATTTGTACTTTTCATGATATTAGACACAAAATCGAATGACAACACAGTTCATACTGCCATGGTCCATTTTATGTGCAATTAACAACATATTCAATGTTTTCTAGCAACTTGATAAGATGTAGATTTGTAAGCTCTCGTCCTTAGCTTTCCAGACACAATTTTATATGAAGAGGCAGTTAATAAAATGTAAGGCCATGAGTGTGTGTGACGGGCATGAGAGCGCTCACCGAGTCTTTGACGGCCATGAAACAGTGGCAGATCCAGCGGCGTGTGGTCCCGTCTCTGCAGATGTAGGAGAAGGCGTGCTCAAAGTTACGGTCCGGCGCACAGAAGGAAACCTTCTCTATCGTCTGGTCCAGGATCAGATCCTGACAACAAAACAGGCAGAATGGCAAAGTGTTTATTTCCACAAAAGAACAGGGTGTTTTCGATGGGGTTAATTGCTGGATTTGAATTAATTGAAGTGTTTCACAAACAAATACCAGGCAGGGTTGTGTTTGTGACATAAAAAACACATTTGTAAATATATATTTTTATGAGTGCTGGGCAACGATTAATCGCGTCCAAAATAAAAGTTTGTGTTTACATATGTAACATATGTGTGTGCACTGTGTATAGGGTTGGGTATCGTTTGAATTTGAACGATTCTGATTCCGATTCCGATTCCTTGTTTCGATTCAGGTTCCTAACGATTCTCGATTCTGATTCTTTTAAGAGGCAGGGTCAAAAAAGTTTAGCTAACCTTGCTAACCAACAGCCTTTCTGAAGGAAATAATCCTTTCTTAAGGAAATACTCCTTCTGTAAAAATACTCCTTTTGTCACAAATTTTGCATTTTGCCGAGATTTCGTTATTTTTAGAAAAGTGACGCCACACTTTGGACCGCCGACGTAAGCTACTCATGTTCGACTTGCGTGGTTATGCCAACACTTCCGGTAGACGCTTCTTCGTTGGTGTTGTTCAGCGGTTTCTTCTTCCGCTCGGCGGACTGTGAATATCGAAACTAGGAATCGAAATTTTAACTTTTGAACGATTCCGGGAAAAACTAAAAGTTAGTCTCGGTTCCAATCGATACTCGATTCTCGATACCCAACCCTAACTGTGTATCATTATTTTGTATATATAAATACACACATATGCATGTAAATCTTTTAATAAATATTTGCATGTATATACAGTATAAATATTTGTATCATTAAATATATACATTTTAAACAAATAAAAAAATAAACACATTTTTCTTATGTGTATATATATATATATATATATATATATATATATATATGCATGTGTTTGTATTTATACAAAATAATTATACACAGCACACACACATATATTTTGTAAACTAACTTATATTTTGTATGAGATTAATCATTGCCCAGCAGTAATATTACAAATCTTGCAAACCTTTATTTATTTTTGTGAGTTTTATGCATTTTTGTGAAACTCTTTACATTTATTTGTGGATCTTAATCTATTTATTTATGAATTTGATACATTTTTGTGAATCTCAATCTATTTATTTGTAATAATGCATCGATTCTAAGCCCACACATTAGTTTCAGAGCTAGAGTTTGCTTGTATCCTATACGCTGAGTTTCGTTACATTTCTGTGACGCGCTCCACAAACTTCCCGGAAAGGAAACCAGTGGCGTCCTGTTTGTTTTCTTTATCTCACAAATGCACAATGTTTTGTCACGACAGCTACAGATGAAGCCACAATACGCCAGTGGAACAAAAAAAACCTCAATCCATCTTGACGGATGACGCAGACGAATCTCTGACCAATAAGAGGGCGTTTTACGCACATGTGACCTGTCAACACATTTTGGTATGCTTTGAAATGTTGCCTTGTGAAAAACTAACCAGAACCAAGAAGAAAATGCAACATTGTAACACATTAAGCAAGCTAATGTATTTATATAGTACTTTTCCGAACAAATGAATAAAGTTCCAAGTGGTTTACAGGAAAAAAAACAAACAAACAATAGATACAATGGATAGTAGACCCATTAAAATACAAGAATAAGAATAAAGTTTATAAGGATTAACTATAAAGAAATAAAATATCTAAAAATGAAGAAAGGCCAGACTAAAAAATATCTTTTAATTTAGACTTAAACTATTACTATTTTTAGCACGTCGCACTTCCTCTTTCCAGACGCGAGGAGAACAGCGGATAAAAGCAGCATCGCCCAATCTTTCACTCCTACTTTTGTGGTATTATTAAAGGGATAGTTCACTTTGAATTAATTTTTGGTATGTTTTATCTTACCTCAAGGGCATCCAAGATGTAGGTGTCTTTGTTTCCGCAGTAGTTTCAATTTTGATATTTTTAGGTCAAACCGTTCTTGTCTGTCAGTCATATAATGCAGGTCTATGGTCACCACCTCAAAGAGCATGCACAGAGAAGTCCAAATTAAACCTGATTTAATGACTCGTAAATGTAAGTACACATTGATGGCCTAAGACACGAAACGAGCGGTTTGTATGAGAAAACGAACAGTATTTATATCGTTTTTACCTCTTGTAACCACAGCCATGTCCAAGTGATCTGAGGGCGCAGGCACGGGCGCTTTGTGGCTGTGGTTACAAGAGGTAAAAACGATATAAATACTGTTCGTTTTCTCACACAAACCGCTCGTTTCGTGTCTTAGGCCATCAATGTGTGCTTACATTTACGAGTCATTAAATCATGTTTAATTTGGACTTCTCTGTGCATGCTCTTTGAGGTGGTGACCATAGACCTCCATTATACGACTGACAGACAAGAACAGTTTGACCTAAAAATATCAAAATTGAAACTACTGAGGAAACAAAGACACCTACATCTTGGATGCCCTTGAGGCTTGAGGTAAGCTAAAACATACCAAAAATGTATTTCAAAGTGAACTATCCCTTTAAAAGGATCCGAGGATGTGAGGATTTAAGATTAAGGTCTTTAAAACTCCTTACTACTGTACTGTGAAATAGAAAAGGGAGAGCTTCTTGTTTGTTGACAACAGATTTATAAACAATAATAGTTTTAGGAGCTCCAGCTTTTGTAGACATCTCCATCAGTAAAAGATTGTACATTTTAAAAGTCAGTTAGTGTCTTTAATTTCTTCATTAAATCTATGCTGTGATCAGTGCTTGCATTTTCAATATTACTGCTTGAGGTCTGCTGTAGTATTAATATTATAATGCATAAACATCACATAAAACATAAACATCACTTGATGGTTTCATATGCAGCGATATGGACTTTTGTGCTTTGCCAGACTGAAATCCGTGCAGTGATGAGCAATGACTGGCTCACACCAGCAGGGGGCAGGAATAGATGAATATGATAAGTGTGCAAGAATATAGGACAACTGCTTCATTCACCTATCCTCATGTTGACCCAAACCTCTTACATCTAACACACACACACACACACAAATACATTTTGAAGAGATGCCCTTTACTGTGCATTTTCAATGACTGGGATCAAATAATTAAAGGATGCAAGAGGATTATACAAAGTATAACTACTGGTCAGTTTATTTAAAGTCCTCCTGTAGTCAATCATGTTTTACCTTTAAATTTATCTGATCAACAAAATAACATATTTAAATGTTTTTCATTGGAAAAAAAAAGAACTTCATGCCTTAAAATATTTTGAATGTAACTCGACACCCTTGCCTCATTTTGTACACTCGGTTCTATGAATATGCAAATGAGCCCCGCCTCCACTCACTCATTTAACCCTGAGAGCCACTTGTTGACGATCACACGTTGATCTGATTGGTTACAAGGTAGTTGGTGACGTCAGAAACACCAGCGGTTTCACACCATGTTTTTGAGACCATCTTTGGTGCAGTTTTATAAAGAAAATACTCAGCAATGCTGTCGACTTATGAATTTACACATGGTGTGTGTTAAAGCATATTAAAAACACCACATACACATATAAACATTAAAAACTTGACTTTCTTTTTTTTATTTTCTTGATTCTTTATTTTCTTGAGACTTTATATCTTTTATATATATATATTAGGGCTGTGCAAAAGTTAATTGCGATTAATCGCATCCAAAATAAAAGTCTGTGTTTACATTATATATTTGTGTGTGCTGTATATAATTAATTTGTATATATAAATACCTATGCATGCATGTATATATTTTAAGAATTATTTGCGCTGAAATTCTGTATATATTTATAAATACATAATCTATATTATATAAATATAAATATTTTATATATGAATGAATAACACATTTTCTTAAATATATGCATGTGTGTGTATTTATATATACAAAATAATTATATACAGCACACACAAATATATTATGTAAACACAGACTTTTATTTTGGATGCGATTAATCGCAATTAATTTTTTGCACAGCCCTAATATATATATATATATATATATATACTGTATATATGAAGAGTTCACATGCAAAAGCCTCTAAGTGCCATTTGAAATTTTCTTCTAGAATGATAATTTTTATCAAACTTATATATTTAAGCTCAGTAATTTCACTTAAATTGCAATGAAGATTACCTATTAATTGTTATTTAAGTGAAATTACTGAACTTAAATATACAAGCTTGATAAAAAATGATCATTCTAGAAGAAAATTTCAAATGGCACTTAGAGGCTTTTGCATCTGAACTCTTCATATATACTATATTTTCTATTTTTTGTATTTCAGCTTTCATTTCAATTTTAGTTAAAAGTTTTAGTCAAAAGTTTGTCATTTCGTTGTTTTTTATTTCATTTTTTAGTTCATTTTTTTTAAATAAAACATTTAATTTTTTTTTCACTTTCAATTATTTTAGTACATCAAGTTAAACTAAATGACAATGAGTCATTTACTACCTGAAACTATTATTTGCATAAATATATTATTGTGAATAAAAAAAAAAAAGTATGGTTTAAGTCTTAGTTGACTATACTAATCCTGATGTGCACTAGCTCTCATTGTTAAGTTGACACGAGTTCATGAAAAATTGCATCTTTTCATTTAATCGGCTGGTCTGATTCACAAAACCAGTTTGGATGATTTCCTTGAAATGGGAGAGGGCAGTGAGCAAGTGCTATTCATTATGAGCATCTGGACTGTATTTATATGTGGGATCTAATGGATCATCTCAGGTCAGATTGGAGTCCTTCAGTACCTTTGTCTTGTCATCTACGACCCTCAGGCCATCTGCAGACACCCAGAGCACCGCGCGCACGGCCTTCTTACCCGCCTGTGTGGACACACATAACACACAAACAATGAGGGATGGAGGGAAAACAGAGACTTTCAAAGAGAAGAGAGTTGATTTTCCCACAAGTTCCCCTTGTTGAGGCCCTTCACCCTCCTCCACTTTCACACAAATCTACCAACAACACCTGAAAATAGAGAAAAGTTCAAAACATTGAGTTCAGAGAAGGTCACAGCAGCGGTAGAAGAAGCAGGCATGTTGGAAGAGGAAGAACAGAGGGTGAGCATTCAAACAAACACACGCCCTGATTCGGGGAGCTGTGTTCACACTTACCTAAGTGCAGAAATTAGCTCTCACACACACACACACACACACACACACATATTTTCGTGACAGGAAAGGAAACAAAATGAGTTTTGTGACTCAGTTTGCACACACTCTTCTATTGCTCCACGCATGTTTTAGGAGCAAACTAATCTATCAGTGGGGAAAAAAAGTGGACACACATTCACACGTGTTCGAGCCACAAACATACTCAATGCAAGTACACAAACAACAATCGTTGCTGTGGCGGCAAAAGACCTCAGTACTCGCGGGTAAAAGTCGTCAGAAATACTCTATTTTAATGATTAATCGACACTCGTTGTTGCTCTGTGGACCTCGCGGGTATTGGTTCAATTCAACAGTAGACAGATTTGCGCAAAACTTTTACGATATTTTATAAACGTCGTTAAAAACCAATTGCGAAATGACGGCGTTTCCATTAACCGATGTTATGCGACTAAAGGCCCGTTCACACCGGGACGAATTTCGCGCGAGTTATTTGCTGACATTTAACGCCTCGTGACTAAACAATGGGCGAATAAAAAAAATTAAAAAAACAATTAAAAAAAACGCCTCGGGTTCGTTTTTTTAGTTTGATGCGCTGTGTCAAAAACTATCCGACAATGAGATTGGCGCTTTTGCGCACATGTTTGGAGCTTCTGAAGTTACAGTAAAATACAACTTGGGGGCGCTCAAATACAAAACGATCTTGCCGAGCACACATAGGCAACGGCGAAGGAGATATATACGCCAAGACGCCAAGTAGCGTCGCCGTCTACACAGCCAGGAAGAAATAAGACGAGGAAGATGCAAGGCAAGATGAATGTAGAGCCAGTGTTGTAGTCGAGACCACCTCACTCGAGTCCGAGTCGAGTCCGAGACCAGAGACGGTCGAGTCCGAGTCGAGTCCGAGACCAGAGACGGTCGAGTCCGAGTCGAGTCCGAGACCAGAGACGGTCGAGTCCGAGTCGAGTCCGAGACCAGAGACGGTCGAGTCCGAGTCGAGTCCGAGACCAGAGACGGTCGAGTCCGAGTCGAGTCCGAGACCAGAGACGGTCGAGTCCGAGTCGAGTCCGAGACCAGAGACGGTCGAGTCCGAGTCGAGTCCGAGACCAGAGACGGTCGAGTCCGAGTCGAGTCCGAGACCAGAGACGGTCGAGTCCGAGTCGAGTCCGAGACCAGAGACGGTCGAGTCCGAGTCGAGTCCGAGACCAGAGACGGTCGAGTCCGAGTCGAGTCCGAGACCAGAGACGGTCGAGTCCGAGACCAGAGACGGTCGAGTCCACGTCGAGACCGAGACCAGTGAGGGTTGATTACCTAATTTACTTTTATTTACTTAGAGAAATCCCTTTTTTTTTTTTTTTACTGAATTTACTTAGAGTTTAAAAAATATGATCAGTTTAGGGTAAAAAGGCCACATAGTAGGTGGTGTTAAAAGTAATTTTATTACAATTTGTCATGCGCAGTTGCGCACTAGAAAATCACCAATCACTGGGCGTGTCAATCAATTTAAAGAAATATTTTATTAACATACATTAATAATCATGAAAAATATTTTTAATTGAACTCGAGTGGACTCGGGAATAATTCCGAGTCCTAAAAAAAAAATGTTCGAGTACGAGTCAATTCCGAGTCCAAATGGACACGAGTCCATGACAAGACCAAGACCATTAAAATATGGTCTCGAGACCGAGTCCGAGACGAGTCCGAGTCTCGAGTACTACAACACTGTGTAGAGCTGCTGTTCTCGTTGGTGCTAGAACATGAAGAACTATATGACAAACGCGACAGCAACTACAAACATCTTGATAAAAGAAAACTGTTATGGAGTGGTATTGCAGAACAAATTAGCGCCATCTAATGTCAGGGAATGAATTTGCGTGTTCACTCAGCTCATCGTCAACGAAAATCGCTCAGGTGTGAACACAAAAAACGCGTTTAAAAATGCTGACGAATAACGCGCGCTGATATTCGTCCCGGTGTGTACGGGCCTTTAAGCGTCATTCCAAAAATCATGGCTACGGATGTTGGTAGGTTTACGCAAATAGCCATTATTTTTAATAATATGCGTATTGTACAAGTTTATTGGTAAGGAAACCCCCTTGTGAGTGGCACATATGAGGTGTTTCTGGGTGTCATATCTGCTTCAAGCTCTTGATATATTGCGGTAAATTCTGAAATTTCAGCCCGATCTCATGAAAGTTCGTATCTATGGCACGAATGTCATTTCTCGTGGCATTTATACGCCAAAAACAGTTTTTGCGTGTATTTGGCACGCGATTTTCGCGTACATATGATACGCACTTTTTTGCGTATAATACGCACGAACTCCCCACCCCCCTCCCCCCTAAACCTAACCTAGGTACCATATACACGAAAAAAACACTTTTGGCGTATAAATGCCACGAGAAATGACACTCGTGGTATAGATACGCATCTTCATGAGACTGTGTTTGGAAATTTCGCAACGACATATGAAATCGTATACTTGCATAGAGTATATTTGGGACTGTACATAAATGCACACATCAGAACTTACTTTTGCAAAGAAGCCCTTGAAGAACTTTCTGTCCTGGAATGGAGGGTTGGTAAGGGGATGTTGGTGGGAGGAAAAGGCAGGAGAGTGTTACAAATGAACTGAGACACAATGTCCTGTGAGTGTGTGTCAGGGCGGATCTGGTTTAGGGGTTTGAGTTGTGAATGACAGAGTTGTGAAGTATGGAGAGGATAAGAAGGGGAGATCACCAATCAGGAGTCAGATTCACCACGTGTGAAGTTTACAGTTGATGTTATTGGTGCTGTTACAGGTCTAGTATTATTACTCCACTAAGTGAGTTTGATTATTTCATTATTCTTGAAGGGATAGTTGGCACGCAATGAAAAAATTGTCATTTAATCACTTAAAGTAGTAGTTCAGTTTTTTTTAAAACAACTTTTGCTGATAATTTACTCACCCCCATGTCATCCAAGATGTCCACGTCTTTCTTTCTTCAGTCGAAAAGAAATTAAGGTTTTTGATGAACACATTCCAGGATTTTTCTCCATATAATGGACTTCAATGGGAACCAAACGGTTCGAGGTCCAAATTAGAGTTTCAGTGCATTAAGTTTTATAAGCATAAATGCTCGCCTTGCTCTGTTCTGTGATGCGCATTCGTGACTCTCCTGTTCAAGCTCGTTCATCAAAATGAACGAAAATGAATTTTTTTCAAGTCATTTCGTTTGTTGAATGAACCAAATGACTCGAAAAAAGATTTGTTCATTTTGATGATCACAGAAAAGAGCAACGCGAGCATTTGTGCTTATAAAACTTAAACTTTGTCATTTATTTTTGAAATGACCGATCGCTTCGCTAGATAAGACCCTTATTCGTTGTCTGAAATCGTTAAAGCCCTTTGAACAGTTTGTATTGAAACTCTCTTTTGGACCTTGAACCGTTTGGACCCCATTGAAATCCATTATATGTTTTGATGTTTTCATCAAAAACCTTAATTTCTTTTCAACTGAAGAAAGAAAGACGTGGACATCTTGGATGACATGGGGGTGAGTAAATTATCAGCAAATGCTTTTTAAAAGTGAACTACTCCTTTAAGCTCTTTTTCATTCAGCGAAAAAGTGAATGTGGACCAATGCTGTTTAGCTACAAATAATAACAATTATAAAAGTAGATCATAAGGCTTTTAAAAAAAATTGATTAATCTATATATATATTTTTCATGATTAATCGAACAATTAATGAATAATCTACAGTAACCTCTCTCAGTTACATGAAGTGTTACTTCAATGGCTAGCGCTGACTGTCATCGAAAAATAGACTTGTTTTTATTTTAAAAATGATCACATCAACTTAAAAAGTAACGTTCATGTAAATCTAAATTGTCTTACAATTTACGCCAAAGAGCAATAAATCTGATCAAATGTCAAAAAAGAAATTTTTCAAACGAGAACAATCGTGATTATAATGTTAGCACAATAATTATGATTAGTTTAACCATTATCTTGCATCTCTGATTAATTTGTGGTTCAACAGCATTTGTTTGCATTCAATTTCTTAGTATGGAAAAGAGCAGCATGAACAAATTAGTAAATATCTCCTTTTGTGTTTCAGATAAGAAAAAAAAAAAGCAGGTTTGAGTGAGAGTGAGTAAATCATGACAGATTTGTCCTGGTTTCGTGTGAACTAATCCTCTAAACGAAATCATGTTATCATGTTAGTGATGGCGGCAGCGTTGAGCAGGAGTTCATTAGGATTGCTTCTGATGACCTCCAGAGTTTCCATCAGAAGTGCCACAGGGACAGAGCTGACCTCGGCTACGGCGTTCACTAATCACACACACACACACACACATCCACAACAAAGGTTTCAAAAACCCCTCTTTGGCCACATACACACTAGAGCTATAGTTAATATAGGTGAAAAAACGGTTACGGGTTTCCCTGGCGGTTAGCGTTACCACTTCATATTTTAATTATCATTAAAACCGCATTTGATTACCGCGATTTGAAAACCTCAGGGTAAATTATGGCCGGCATTAAAGTAAGGCAACAGCATGCAGCTTAAGTTTCATTTTGTGTGAAAACATGGCGGAAGGCAGTGAAGTTTCACAACCTCTACAAACAATTACAATCATTATAGTCGAGTGCTGAGCTTATAGTCGAAACGCATGAATGCATCTGACTGTCTTCATCTTATATGTCTGTGTACTGCCTAAAAAAGTAGTGTATAAGTGTACAGAGACACCGCTCTATTTCTGCTGTTCAACAAGCGCCACCTACTGTCAGAGAGTGGGCAGTTTTTATTCTGCTCCTGGAAATTGGGCTGCATTTTTAAAGGGATAGTTCACTTTGAAATAATATTTGGTATGTTTTAGCTTAGCTTTTAGCTTTGATCAGCTCTACCAAACTTGATTGTCTTTTTTTCCATGAATAAACAAACACTGTTAAGTTTACTTGATTGATATTGTGAAGCAGCTTTGATCTGTATTGTGAAAAGCGTTATATAATATATTTGACTTGACTCAAGGGCATCCAAGATGTAGGTGTCTTTGTTTCCACAGTAGTTTCAATTTTGATATTTTTGGGTCAAACCGTTTGTGTCTATCAGTCATATAATGCAGGTCTATGGTCACCAACTTAAAAAATGGTCACCACCATGTGGCTGTGGTTACAAGTGGTAAAAACGATATAAATACTGTTCGTTTTCTCACACAAACCGCTCGTTTCGTGTCTTAGGCCATCAATGTGTGCTTACATTTACGAGTCATTAAATCTAGTTTAATTTGGACTTCTCTGTGCATGCTCTTTGAGGTGGTGACCATAGACTTGCATTATATGACTGACAGACAAGAACGGTTTGACCTAAAAATACCAAAATTGAAACTACTGCAGAAACAAAGACACCTACATCTTGGATGCCCTTGAGGTAAGCTAAAACATACCAAAAATTAATTTCCAACTGAACTATCCCTTTAAGCAAAGGGATGTCAATTTTAACGAGTTGATGGAAAAAAATCTGCATTGTACAACCTAAATTCATATAACAAGGCATCTAGAATTATATACAGAGCAGATAAAATACCTATAATCATTTTGACTCCCTTTTCTTAACAAACGGTTTAAAGGCTGAAATGTGCAGTTCATCATTTTGTCTAATTTAATTTGAACATGTCGTAGATAAACGCTATACGTATTTTGTTCACCTCAAATATGGCTGTTGTTGCTGTCAATATTACTATTTTAATGTTTATGCGAACAAAAAAGCACATTGTGCTGCTAATTTTATTTATTATTTGTTGTATTTCAATATAAAATGTGGCGAAATGATTTCAGCTCTGGGTATCAGCACTTTCCAGCTCATTTTAACAATACCTTGATAATACTGATAACTGTGATATGAAATCTTCATACTGTCGAATCTCTATTTAAATGAAATGAGTGAAAAAACATTCATTTAAGTTATTTATGTATTAACAAAATGAACTAATAACTAATTATAGACAGATTAAAAAAATAGTAACTAGTAAATAACAAAATTTGATATTTTTTTATTTTATAATACTGATGCAGTTGAATTCCTGTTCTCTACAGAGTTTGGTTATAAGATATGACAGCTACATCTACAACTGTATTCACAAACTGCTCGTTTCATGTTTGCAGATGCGTGACTCAAAACGTTGCAGTGGTTGCAGTTCTGTACGCATGAGGAATGTTAACTAGATCAATGCATCCGACATAACCCTAAGCTTTGCCGTGTGTATGTGGCCTTCGTGAAACAAGAAGTGTACCATTCGCCAAGCCCAAGACTCACTTCTTCATCTACACTCACCTCATGTCCCTTAACTGAGGTTTGGATTTCAGTTCAAGTAATCGTAACCACCATAACCATTATATACAGACCCCCACACCTTCAGTTAAGGGCACAGAGAGTGTCACGGAAAGAGGTGGAGGTTACATGTTACGGAAAGTTAAAGTGATGGTTATGCTGAAGAGCATTTCATACACAGCCATAGAAGGAAAGCAATGCTCATTGGGTTAGAAAAGAGGTTTGAGGGGTGTGAGAGCGGATCAAGATGCTCTTAATGGCTCATGTGAACAAACCTGCTTAGAAAAAGAGAACATCATAACGCATTCACATCAGAACATATGCAAACAGATGGAGGAGGGCTGGAGTGTCATGGATAATATCTGCCGCACTGACGCTAGAGACCGTAGACAGACATAAATACAAGATCTGGACACACATAGAAACAGGAAACACTAAAGGAAAGACAAATTGAAACGTCCCCCTTTACTGACATCTGCAATCGTCTCGCAGAACCAGCCTGCATTTCCACTGTTTTGAGAACAGTTGTCATAACAGTTACTACATAACCAGCCCACGAACATTGTGCTTCAACAGTATTGGTTAGTTCTAAAGAATACACTGTCCGGCCCAAAAACGTTGCTGTTTGGATTCAAAGTCAAAAACTTAAGAGTTTATGACTGAATCATTATGTTTCTAGTAGGGCTGTGCAAAAGTTAATTGCGATTAATCACATCCAAAATAAAAGTCTGTGTTTACATAATATATTTGTGTGTGCTGTATATAATTATTTTGTATATATAAATACACACACATGCATGTATATGTTTAAGAAAATGTGTTATTCCTATATAAAATATTTATATTTATATAATATAGATTATGTATTTATATATATATACAGAATTTAAGCGCAAATAATTCTTAAATATATACATGCATGCATAGGTATTTATATATACAAAATAATTATATACAGCACACTCAAATATATTATGTAAAACAGACTTTTATTTTGGATGCGATTAATCGCAATTAACTTTTGCACAGCCCTAGTTTCTAGCATGTTTGGCAACAGTTCTTTTAACCCTAACTGAATTAAACAACTATGTAGGAAACCAATCATGGCCATATTACAGGATGACAATGTCAAGATTCATAAAGGTTCAGATTGTGGATGAATGGATGGGAGGAGCATGACGAATCATTTTCACACATGAAACTCACAAACTAGTCCTTAAAGGAGTAGTTCACTTTTAAAACAACTTTTGCTGATAATTTACTCACCCCCATGTCATCCAAGATGTCCACGTCTTTCTTTCTTCAGTCGAAAAAGAAATGAAGGTTTTTGATTAAAACATTCCAGGATTTTTCTCCATATAATGGACTTCAATGGGAACCAAACGGCTCAAGGTCCAAAAGAGAGTTTCAGCGCAAACTGTTCAAAGGGCTTTAAACGACACCAGAGCAAAACGATCGGTCATTTAAAAAATAAATAACACAGTTTAAGTTTTAAAAGCACAAATGCTTGCCTTGCTCTGTTCTTTGATGAGCATTCGTGACTCTTCTGTTCATCAAAATGAACGAATCTTTTTTCGAGTCATGACTAGATAAGATAAGACCCTTATTCACCATCTGGTGTCGTTTAAAGCCCTTTGAAGCTGCACTGAAACTCTCGTTTGGACCTTGAGCCGTTTGGACCCCATTGAGGTCCATTATATGGAGAAAAATCCTGGAATGTTTTCATCAAAAACCTTAATTTCTTTTCCACTGAAGAAAGAAAGATATGGACATCTTGGATGACATGGGGGTGAGTAAATTAAGTGAACTCCATGTCCATGGATGGCCATTTATTTCCATCAGGGTCTGCAGAAAACAGGACGTAACAAGGTTACGTCAACAGAAGCTTAGAGGAGAAAACGAGCGCCGACATGAATGGCTTAATCATTGAACAGAAAGGGTGCGCCTGATGGCGTAACGCTAATGTCCTTCCCCTGAATTCCAACTTCAAGAGGTCAAAGGTCATCAGTAAACACAAACAGAGGGACTGGAAACAGTGCAGAAGCGCGTGCTTGCTCTCATTCTTCTGAGGTTAAATTCGGGATAAGAGTTCTGTTACAAAGCCTAGCAAGATGGAGACTCATGACAAGCCATCAACCCGCTTCTAACACAAAAGATAAAATCGAAGGACTTATCGCTTCATGGATACGCCATCCTAATATGCAATGTGATGAACAAACACAGTTGAGAGAGATGTGATAAAAAGAGACCAGCTGCGTATATACAGTAAAGCGCTTGAATTCACTCACTTATGAGATTCCATTTCTGTTAACATGCTGCCTAATAAGGCACCTAAGGAAGTAGACTTGTTACACACACACACACACACACACACACACACACATACATATATATATATGCCAATACTAACCTATAAAATGTGAAATCTTTTCCCAATTAAAATTAGACAAGGTCCAAGCATTTGCACTTTTAAAAAGCAAGTGAAAACGTACCTTAAGCGTTTGAGCAGGAAGTTTCTTAAGTGGTTACATAAAACGATTTTATTCATTTAATATGGTCTTTAAAATGAATATAATTGTATTAATATAGTCACCAGATGCAGACATTAGGGACATTAGGGATTAGATCTTCACATGCCAGACACAAGCCTTCATATATGTGAAGCACGTTTATCATTATGAATGAGAGCGCCATCTGGAGGATGTTGGGTGCAGCTAACAGAGTAATGATAAACAATAAACACAAGTGAATGACATTAATAAAGATGAGCCTCTGCAGAGAGACATGGACTTCCTGGACACGGGTGGCAGGCTTCCAGCGAGAGGAAATCACATTACGGGTTAGAAAACAGTCCTCACATCCACACACACCACACACACACAGATCCTGCCACTTTCTCCTTTTCAAGCCACTTGATTTTGTGCTCCGGGTTACATGTGATGGTAACTTAATTAGTGTTGATTGGTTGTGGAGATAATAAGGTTTGGACTGTCTGAGCAAGGGTTTGAATAGGTTACAGGGTCATGAAAGACGACATGTATGTTAAAGCTGTCTCTTTAAATCTTGTGTAATGTTAACACTCAGACTAGCCCTCTCCCTCCTCCCCCATCAAAAGTGAACACGCACCATACTGCTGATTGGCTTATTCTCTCCTCCACCATCATGAGTGGACACGCCCCCTACTGCTGATTGGCTTATTCTCTCCTACCATCATGAGTGGACACGCCCCATACTGCTGATTGGCTCACTCTCCCTCCTTCCCCATCATAAGTGGAAACGCCCCCTACTGTTGATTGGCTCACTTTCCGTCCTCCCCATCATAAGTGGAAACGCCCCCTACTGTTGATTGGCTCACTTTCCGTCCTCCCCATCATGAGTGGACACGCCCCATACTGCTGATTGGCTCACTGTCCCTCCTTCCCCATCATAAGTGGAAACGCCCCCTACTGTTGATTGGCTCACTTTCCGTCCTCCCCATCATGAGTGGACACGCCCCCTACTGCTGATTGGCTTAATCTCCCTCCTCCCCATCTTGAGTGGAAACGCCCCCTACTGCTGATTGGCTCACTCTCCGTCCTCCCCATCATGAGTGGACACGCCCCCTACTGCTGATTGGCTCACTCTCCCTCCTCCCCATCTTGAGTGGAAACGCCCCCTACTGCTGATTGGCTCACTCTCCCTCCTCCCCATCTTAAGTGGAAACGCCCCCTACTGCTGATTGGCTCACTCTCCCTCCTCCCCAT
The DNA here is from genome assembly GCF_988280905.1 of Pimephales promelas. Taxonomy (NCBI): domain Eukaryota; kingdom Metazoa; phylum Chordata; class Actinopteri; order Cypriniformes; family Leuciscidae; genus Pimephales; species Pimephales promelas. The sequence goes on from NC_142783.1 coordinate 5,106,424, forward strand.
CATGAGTGGACACGCCCCCTACTGCTGATTGGCTCAGTCTCCCTCCTCCCCATCATGAGTGGACACGCCCCCTACTGCTGATTGGCTCACTCTCCCTCCTCCCCATCACGAGTGAACACGCCCCATACTGCTGATTGGCCAAAACTGTGTTGTGGTGCTCACTACAATCCACTTTCAACAGCGTTTTTTAGAAATCGCTAACTCAACTTTTAATTTTACAACTTTAGTCAGAATATGGGGATTTTAAAAACATGAGTAGAGTAAATATGACACAAGTTTCAGTCCTAGTTGAACTCTTCTATTATTACTCTCTGTGAAAGCAGCCGTACGAGAGACTACACCAGAATTCCCAGACGAGTGGGAGTTTCTTCACAGAGCATGCAGACATCTGGGAACTCTGAACCTTCGTTTCTTTTGACCGCATTGAAAAAGGCAAGATCTTTTCATTGACAGACTTCGTGAAATTAAATGTAAAGAAAAAAAATGCATTTAAAGTGTGAGAACGAGACTAGATCTACATAGCCACTTCCTCAATTAAACCTCACAGAAAAGGATGGCCTTCGTCATCCTCCGACCAGAAGCACTAATGTGAAATGTGATAAAACAGAAGGTCGGACCGAGAAGATACGCAATTACTCAGGTGGAAAGTGACAAACATCACGACTCTTTTCCCCTGAGCTTAGCCTGGGCGGAGGCGTCTGAGCCCATGTCAATGCGGGAAATAGACACACAGTGAATTTCCTTTTCCCTGAAGAATGGAATGTCTTCCGCTGGACGCTGCCGAGGCCGGAAACTCACGCCTGTCCTTCTCCTGGTGGATTGTGTGCTTACGTGCTGCGGTTTGAGGAAATCATAAGATACCTGTTCTGCTGACTCGGTGCTGGAGCTGGTGCCCAATGTGGAAGCATTCGGGATAATGCGTTTACAAAGCAAGTCAATAAACCACATCTCTCCCGTTCAAATCACCAATGCTGTACACTGGCAGCAGCTTCCTGTTTTTGTTGCTTCAGCCCTACTTACTTTTTTCAGTCAGGCTGAAATTAAATGATTTTATTCAGCAAATGTGACGCTCATCATGATAATAATGGTAAATTGAACTGTTTTGAATGTTAAAAGAGTTTTGTAACAGGTTTGTGTGCAGGTTATGTACAGTAACACCCTCTCTCAGCAGTCAAGCCAGCGGAAATGCAGATGATTCTGACACTTCGGGAGAGCAATACAGAGCTTTACAGCGCTCACTTTACTGCTGGCCAAAAACGTATATATATATATACGTAAAAGTTTGGGGTCAGTAATATGTTTTAATGTTTTTGTTTTATAGTCTCTTCTGCTCACCAAGGCTGCATTAATTTAAGAGAAAAAAATACAGTAAAACAGTAATTGTGAAATATTATTAGAATTCAAAATAATAGTCAAACAAAAAATATATACTTTAGAATGTACATTTATTCCTGTGATCAAAACTATGATCCTTCAGAAATCATTCTAATATGATGATTTGCTGCTCAAGTAACATTTCTGATTATTATCAATGTTGAAAACTTCATGATTTTTGTGATTTTTCATTTAAAATAGAATATTTAAGCAACGATGTAAAAGTCTACGATCACTTATCTATTTATTATGCTTACTGAATAAAAGTAATACTTCTTTAATGATTAATGATAAAAACTAAGCAATTGTTTCACACTAGTCTTATGTTGACGTCAGAAACACCAGCGATTTCACACCGTGTTTTTGAGAGTGTCTGTTTCACTGCAGTTTTAAAGCATATTAAAAACATCATATAGACATATAAAGTACATCCATTAAAAGTGCCTATTGTAAATGGAGCTTTTGTTAAGAAACAAGTTCATCGACATTATGACAGATGCAGACATTTGAGCCCAACTTGTTTTAAACCTGGAACGTTTTTTAACTGAGGCATGATAACATGAGCGAGACCAACGGAAGGGGGAGAGAACAGCAGAAGAAGACAGACACACTTTAAATAGATCACTTGTTGCCGACTGCAGGATAAGAGATGTGATGTGATTGGAGGAGAACAGACATGGACTGAGGAGATTGTTAAGGTGATGAACAGGAGATGAAGGAAGTCTTGTGTTTCTGACTGAAGATGTGTGTGTTCGTACACCTACCGTCTTCAATCTCTTGACGGCTTCTTCACAGATGTGCATGCCACGAGACTCATCGACCTCCACGTGCCCCAGATACTAGAGACAGAGAAAAAGTAAGTAAATACATTTTATTTATTTAGCACATTTACACATAGCAGGGCTACCAAAAGTGCTGAACAGAGTAAACAAATCAGAACAGACAATCAAGAGAAAATTAAAATGCCTGGGAATAAAAATAAGTTTTCAATTTATATTTGAAAATAGCATTTAAAGGTCCAGAGGCAACTGGCAATTAGTAGTTTAGCTTTGAAAACTGAAAAGTGAAGCCAAAGCGTCTCAGCTAGTCCCAGTATAGCTCATAACCCCAACGGTGGCTGGTCCCAGTATAGGTCAAACCCCCCCGTGGCTAGTCCCAGTATAGTTCATAAACCCCCAGGTGGCTGGTAGCTTATAGACCCCCTGGTGGCTGGTCCCAGTATAGCTCATAAACCCCCGGTGGCTGGTCCCAGTAAAGATCATAAACCCCTCGGTGGCTGGTCCCAGTATAGGTCAATCCCCCCCGTGGCTAGTCCCAGTATAGTTCATAAACCCCCAGGTGGCTGGTAGCTTATAGACCCCCCGGTGGCTGGTCCCAGTATAGCTCATAAACCCCCGGTGGCTGGTCCCAGTAAAGATCATAAACACCCCGGTGGCTGGTCCCAGTATAGCTCATAAACCCCCGGTGGCTGGTCCCAGTATAGCTCATAACCCCAACGGTGGCTGGTCCCAGTATAGGTCAAACCCCCCCGTGGCTAGTCCCAGTATAGTTCATAAACCCCCAGGTGGCTGGTAGCTTATAGACCCCCCGGTGGCTGGTCCCAGTATAGCTCATAAACCCCCGGTGGCTGGTCCCAGTAAAGATCATAAACACCCCGGTGGCTGGTCCCAGTATAGCTCATAAACCCCCCGGTGGCTGATCCCAGTATAGGTCATAAACCCCCTGGTGGCTGGTCCCAGTATAGCTCATAAACCACCCGGTGGCTGGTCCCAGTATAGCTCATAAACCCCCTGGTGGCTGGTCTCAGTATAGGTCATAAACCACCCGGTGGCTGGTCCCAGTATAGCTCATAAACCCCCTGGTGGCTGGTCTCAGTATAGCTCATAAACCCCACGGTGGCTAGTCCCAGTATAATTCATAAACCCCTGGTGGCTAGTCCCAGTTTAATTAATAAAGCCCACGGTGGATGGTAGCTAATAAACCCCCCGGTGGCTGGTCCCAGTATAGGTCATAAACCCCCCGGTGGCTGGTCTCAGTATAGGTCATAAACCCCCCGGTGGCTGGTCTCAGTATAGGTCATAAACCCCCCGGTGGCTGGCTCCAGTATAGGTCATAAACCCCCCGGTGGCTGGTCCCAGTATAGGTCATAAACCCCCCGGTGGCTGGCTCCAGTATAGGTCATAAACCCCCTGGTGGCTGGTCCCAGTATAGATCATAGACCCCCCGGTGGCTATTCCCAGTATAATTCATAAACCCCCTGGTGGCTAGTCCCAGTATAATTAATAAACCCCACAGTGGATGGTCCCAGTATAGGTCATAAACCCCCCGGTGGCTGGCTCCAGTATAGGTCATAAACCCCCGGTGGCTGGTCCCAGAATAGGTTATAACCCCCCTGGTGGCTGGTCCCAGTATAGCTCATAAACCCCACCTCCCCATAAGGTCAAATGGGCCGCGATGGAAACTAAACAATTAAATTACACATAAAATTTTGTTTCTGTCATTTTAGGTTGTTTTTAATCACACTGATTTAAGTTTAAGTGCTCGGTTTTTTTTTTAAAATAAGTTTGGTCTTAGTTATTTGACAGTATAAAAACGTCTTGATTGACAGCTGTGATTGACAGCTGTGATTTACAGCTTCTCTTAGGCACTAGGGGTTGAACGACTTCAGATTTTTTGAAGTCGTCTGTTATGACATCAAAGTCGAGTCGACGTCGACTAGTCGCTGACGTCATTCATAAAACACAAGAGATGTGACAGATTTGCCACAATTTGCAATTAATTAACAGAAAATTATACAGACGCTGACATGCTCATAATGGGGCCGTTTACACCTGGACACTTCATGCGTTTTTACTGACCTGATTTATCAAAACGATTCCATTTAAACCTGGTCACATAAATATGTTTTCGCAAAATAGATATAAATCCGCGCTATATGCAGATTTAACGGAGTTCACGTCACCGAAAGCAATGCTGCATTTTATTGATCATCAGCTAATTTCACAATCAAAGACCGCAATAAGAGAGACAGCACTGGTAAGAAGATCATTTTGTTTCTTTACTTTTAACGAAGATGATTTTGTGTGTTAAGCGTCTGTGACTTACTTTCACTTTGATTTACGATAGTTTGCACGTTGGCTTTATGAATCGATGCTCAGCTGCGGTGCGTGTTATAGCTTCGTCATATAAAGAATATATTAGCACATGCAGGCTGCTCTCACACGTTTTATTTCAGCATTTTTGGGAGAGGTCCAATTTACATATGCGGTTTCAACAACCAGATGCCTTTACACGAGTCCAGTTTCGTCTGTAAAGCGGCCCAGACCTCCTCATGAAGTGATTTGAGCGATCGGATTTAAATCCGTCTTCAATGCGTTTCGGCGGGCATTTAGCTTACATCTGGTCTTTTCACGATCGGATAGCAATCAGATCACAGACGTGAAGTGGCCAGACGTAGCTAAACAGCCCGCTGTTTACATCATCATTTAGGATGAAAAGGAAAAAAAAGCTATAAATTCACATCTGCACGTTAGTGATGGTAATACAAAATAATATTCCAATTGATTGCGGGTGAATTAGATGCATTAATATGTTTAAATAAATATATGAAAAAAATAGGCAAAATAAGTTTGAATGATTTTAAAAGAGACTGCTCTCATTTCCCGGTAAAACAGTGAGTGTGCGTCATGCTTTTACTTTCGTTTTCAACAATATAGTGGTGTTAGTAAAGTATTCCCATACGCTTTATGTACCAATGCTGCTTTCTTGCTGCAATGACCCTCTAGGCTCTTCTGTTGTCGTCTGCAACGCGGCCATAGACTATCAAAATTAGCGCAATCATATAGTGTCACATGATCAACGCGACTAGTCGACGTCAAGCTTAAAGCGTCACGGCATTGCATTAAGGTCGACTAGTCGACTAATCGACTAGTCGGTTCAACCCCTATTAGGCACCAACAAACTTTTTGGGGGATTTTCAGGAGGAGATTGGAGATTCAACTTTAATTTCTACATGTCCATAACTGTTTATTTCACACAGTAAACTTTGTAGTAACCGTTTCTACGGGAGTGAGGTCGGGACCTTGATATCGCGAGTCGCGACTTGCTTGACAAGTTCACTACTACGCAGAAGCAGGTCCCAAATCTGCACAAGATGTCAGCGTCATATTAGGACTTTTCTTTTCACCAATGGAAGGGAGTGAACGGGCGTCGTCCATCTTTATTTACACTCTATGGTTCCACCAGGAAGAGGTCACATAGACCTATCTAATCCTGTTTGAACTACGGGAGCGGTGGCCTCTGATACTCAATGAGCGGAAACAGTAGCCCATGACAGACTCCAATGGTAGAAGAGATCCCTGCGTCCCGGGGCGGCTGAGGTCAGGCTGAGGCGGACAGCTATTGTGCTGAGAGGAAGTCCTTCCCCTTCCCTCGTCAAACACACAGGAGCTGCTTGGCTATTGTCAGTGTGTGACATCAGAAACAGCACATGAGGTGTGCACCTGTTTATTAATCCTGTGGAAGCTTGACATGCGGAGAAATACTCAATAATGGAAGAATTTATTGAACATTTAGACAAAATTGCATTTTTTCTTTAGCTTATTTTGAGGACCATATCGGATACATCAGGCTTTTAGCCAGCAGCCATATCACCCTGTAGCCCAAGACTGTTGCCCACTGAAGCTAAGCAGGGCTGAGCCTGGTTAGTACCTGGATGGGAGACCTTCTGAGAAAACCAGGTTGCTGCTGTAAGAAGTGTTAGTGAGGCCAGTAGGGGGTGCTCACCCTGTGGCCTGTGTGGGTCGTAACGCTAGGGACACTATACTGTCAAAGAGCACCGTACTTTGGATAAGACATTAAACCGAGGCCCTGGCTCACTGTGGTCACAAAAATTCCCAGGATGTCTTTCAAAAGAGTAGGGGTGTAACCCCGGCATCCTGGCCAAATTTGCCCAGTGACCAAAAAAATTTAAAAATTAACGCCATTAAAATGGGTTTGCGTTAACGCAGTTAATAACGCGTTAAACTGACAGCCCTAATAGATACACACAGAACAAAATTATAAACGCAACACTTTTGTTTTTGCCCCCACTTTTCATGAGCTGAACTCAAATATTGTTACAAATCTGTCTAAGGCTATGTTTACACGGAAACGATTCTGAAGAGAAGACGCAAAAGTGGCGTTGCGTCATCACTTTTTATTCTGCGTTTAGACGAGCGTTTTGGGTGTGAAATACGCGTGCAGATGGTGACTCAAAAGTGTGTGAAATTCAATGTAGTATGCACTCCAGGCAGCTAGGAGTGCATACTACAACAACACCAAGTCCACGCACCTGCGAACAACCTTCACTGTCAAGCAGACTTTTCCGTTTTTACCGTTTACACGGGAGCGCGGCGGTGGAGCGTTTTTAAGATTTCCACTCTGGAGGGTGGTTTCACTTTTTTGCCTTTTTAAGCCCCAAAAACGCCGTCGCCGTGTAAACGAAAGGCACATCCGATAAAATATTTGTACATTTTCACCCGCGAGCGTTCTCGTGTAAACGGCCTAAAACTGTTAGTAAGCACTTCTCCTTTGCCGAGATAATCCATCCACCTCACAGGTGTGGCATATCAAGATGCTGATCAGACAGCATCGTTATTTCACGGGTGTGCCTTAGGCTGCCCAAAAGAAATAGGGCAATTGACTCTGTGCACGAGAAAAATGCTAACTTCCGCCTTGAGGGCGGATGTTGGGTACTTCGGTTCCGGTTGCTGTTGTTTACATCCTACATCAGTGGACCGGCTATCTAAAGCTTAGCTATCTAAATATATTTGTCTAAAACTATGTTCGTTTGTTCATTGTCAAGTCAACCAACACAGTTTTCACTCATATTTGGGTGGAGCCAGGCGCTGCTGCATTGTGAAAAGTAAACGATATTTCACATTTTGTCACCGCACCCAAGTAGTCGCTTTACAGAGTGGAGCGTTGCGTATCCATGACAACTAGAAGGAAGTTTTTAGGCTACTAATTATTTATTATATTATACCCTATATTTATTATATTATACCCTATATTATTCTCCAGGGGAGAAGCCCCTGGGTTTAGAACCTATTTTGAAAGGGAGACCTGTTTAGAAATATGTGTGAACAGCCTAATATGTGTTAAACAGCCTAACTTGATAACGAACGAACCAACGTCGGATACCTTTACTCCCTGTATGACATGTATAGTGGTTGTCAACACTGATCTATATGACATTCTATATAGATAGTGGTTGTCAACAACATAGCCTCTGAACATAGCCTCTGTTCAAGACATCTGGAGAAACATACATCCTCTACGTCGTCCATCAGGCTACCGGAAACTAGACACCCCATATCGGTTTCGCAGCCGGAACTAGCATATGCTAACGTGCACATAGTCCATAGGCCGTTTGTGTACATAGAAAAATTCTTAGATCTTTGAGTTCAGCTCATGAAAAAGTTTTTGCACACATCCCTACTTATAACATGACTGTGATCCAGTTATTGAGCATGAATGAGAAAACCAGCTGTCTATAACCACGAGAACAGCCGTTTCCCATTGCCTGTAAAACAACAGTAGTAATTTATCTGGGAAATGGGTTATTCACAGAGCTCGTCTTCTCGGGCGGTCAGGAGTGTGCCCATGGCAACAGGGGGAACGCAACATTTTTCAACTTTCTATTTAGATATACGAGACTTTTTTTGCAACGAAAATGCAAGGATTATGAAATCATGCGAGCCCTGCATATTTTGTACAGAAATCTGCAATTTATGCGCCGAAAGTGCGGAGCGTATGAAAATATGCGGACTTTGGATGATTATGCACTAAATCATGCGATCGCATAATCACGTTTTTTTGGAAAGACTGATTAATTCAAAGGTAATTCATTCATCGTAAACTAATCCGAGAATTACAAAGAAAGTCCTGCAGACGCTGAGCACCGTTCACTGGCATTAGATGAAGACAAATCTTTTGATTTCCTCCAAAATCTTAAATTTCTATTCAGCTGATGATTTCATATACATCTACTCATCCTGTTGGGTGAGTAAATTATCAGGTCATTTTCATTTTTGGGTCAGCTACTCCTTTATAAACGACTCCAAAACAGAAAATAGAATAAAAGAGAAGAGAATTTTTAGAAAAGGTTATTTTATGCAGCTAAACAAGTGAATCACTGGATGTCATTCTCCCGAAAAAGCACCTCAACTGAACAAAAGCCAAAAAAACACTGACTCACTGCTTTATACACACACACACACACACACACTGAGCTGTATGGAGTATATTTATGATCAGCAGGTGGAGAAATAAGAGCTCAGATGATGAGAGTGAAACTAGGACATGACAACAGAACACACACACACAGTTCCACCAGAGGCCACCGATTTACTGTGACCTTATGGTAGAATAATAAGCCAGCCTAAAAACAGAGGTGCACACAGCAGTGACGGTCAGAATCTGGACTCGTCTTTGATTTCAGTTGGCTCTCTCTGTGGGATTGTGGGTAAATGCGAAAGCCAGAGACCAATCAAAAGCAAGTTGGGGATGGATATTGTACAGGATATTCACTGCATAAATCAGTCCCTCCAGAAAAACGCGATTATGCGATCGCTGAATTCAATGCAAAATCAGCCAAAGTCCGCATATTTATGCGGGGGCCGCATTTTTTCAAATACGCCGCACTTTCCCCGCATAAATTGCCGATTTCCGTGCAAAATATGCGGGGTTTGCATAATTTCATAATCCTCGCATTTTCGTTGCAAAAAAAGTCACATGTATCTTAGCAGAAAGTTTAAAAATGTTGCGTTTGCTTCACATAAGAGCAGCCATTTCCCCCTGTTTCCATGGGAACGTTATGAAGTGACGCAATTACGCAATTACGAGACTCACGGAGGCGATTAAAATCTCACAAATCGAACTCGTATAACTGTCTGTCACACGTTCTACCGTCACATCGTTACTTAATAAACAACACAAGATAAAAGAAGTTGCATCAAACAGAAATTACCCGCACACATGGGGTGTTCGAGGCGCACATATAATATAACACTGCAGAGAGTTCAACAGGGAGCGCGCAGCTCTTAAAGGGGCCACACCTTATTTACACTCGTTACAGTCTGAAATAAAACAAGATGAGAAATTAAATATTCCCAGCACTTTCTATGATGTAGTATGCTTGTTTATCAAAGGAAGTAATAAGAAATTACTCTTACATTAACAGGATGTTGGGGGAATCACTTTTTTCTCTTTTTCATCAAACCGCAATTTTTGCAAGTTCCCTCAATTTTTGCAAATTCCAGCAATTTCATCGCATAAAATTGCATAAATATCCCACATATTCCATCGCATTTTTAAAGAAAACTGGCCGCATAATCGATCAATTTTTGCCCGCAACAATCACAAAAAAAACTCAGCGTTTTTCTGGAAGGACTGAATACTATTATGGTAAATGTTAAATGTAAATCGCAAATTTTTTCACAAATTTTTGGAAATTACCACCACAAAATCAGTCATTTTGATCGCAAAAATCACAAAAAAAATCGTGAAATCCTGGAGGGACTGATAAATAAAAAATTCAACATAGATTAAAGGCCATTGCACACTGAGTCCGAAATTCGCATACGAAATTTTCGCACGTTAAAAAAAAAATTCGACCTCACGTTATGTCAGTCATGCTTGCACACCGCCTCCGAAACTGTCGTCCGTCATAAAATTAATCGGATCGGGTTCGATTTTCTGCGTTTTTCGCATCCAGAGCCAGCATTTTGAGAGGTCTTTTGACAATTCAGGGCAGGGGGGAGCTCGTCCTCAAATCATTGCACATATGCGCCGTGCTTTCAGTTTCGGTTTTCAATTCGATCAAGTGTTTATGTTCTCTTCTCTATATTGGATTATGAAATTAATAAACCTCCCCTTTCAATCAGATTGAAATTTAGGATCGAATAAGGTGTGATTGAGCAGCCTATTCGATAACTAATGTATTATTTGGGCACAATATATACACAATATATACACAATAACAGCCTAGCTGTTCTGTCTGCCCAGCGCTTCCACCGGGCCGCGCGCGGGTGTGTTTGTGTGTGTCCATACCAGACACACTGCCAGTCTCCGTTCAGAATCGATTGGTTCACGGAAATTGGTGGTCTTGTTTTTAATATGTGGCTCCAGAATCGCTAGCAAAGCATCAAACTGTCCCACTGACATTCTGAGGTAAATTTTGAATCGCTCAGGATAAATTCACAACTCCTTAAGGAACTCTCCTTCCTCTCGGCGCAATTTCAGGATTGGATGGACGTAATATTTTCTCTTTCTTCTCTTTTCAATATGAGAGAGGGCAAAAATCATCCTCACTGCTTGACGAATCCATTTGGTATTTTTGCGTTTTTCCCGCAAAGGTTTAATAAATACGCATCGGACTCGGTGTGCAAGACGAATTTTTAGGCTGACGAACACGAAAATACGCACACGAATATTTCGTACTCAGTGTGCAATGGCCTTAATACTTAATAAAGATACAAATCTAGATATTCAATCTAGAGCAGTGAGTGATTTTCTCTTTTCCTCTTGTTCTCTGATTACCATTAACCCTCTGAGGTCGGCAAACGCGCCGGTGCGTTTTGTTAGTTTTTTATTTTTACATAGCTGCAACATAGACTTAAAATACTCCATCATTAATGGTCATATAAATAAAATCAATACATGATTATAAACTATAGAGGTTCTTCTTTTTTGTGTATACGCTTATTAACATCAAAACCTTGTGTTTTTGTAAAATAAATAAAATAAACAGGGTGTGCTTTCGGCTCAATCTGTCGCCGCAAAAATCTTTCTGAAACGCGTCCGAAAAATGAACTGTGACTCATTAAATACTTGTCACAGAGACACAAAAGATTTATCTTTATGAAGCTGAGATTCTATTCTTTTAAATTAAGCAATTTATAAAAAAAAGCAACTATTCTCAGTTAATGTAATCTGTATGAAAATAGAGAGATGTCAGTATTTTTCCTTTCACCTAATTATAAAGGCTCATTATTATGCGGGTCAGGTGAGAATCTCCTAATTATACAAGATGGGGTTGGACCGTTCAAGCCCATTCGCATATTGCCTTAGCAAAACAAAAAAAATGTTTTTCACAATATAACCCAATTCACAGTTTTATGTGAATGATTAGGCAGGATGATTTTTAGATCATTTTGAAGAAAAAAACTCTTGGTGACAACATCCATTTGTCAAAAGTGTTGTATGTGTTTTATGGCCTTATTTCAGAAACTTTCATTTTTAGTTTTTTCAATAACCACCAAGGTTATTATAGTTTTGCATTTTTCATTAGTTTTTATTTTTATTTCGTTTTGAATTTTTGTTTTCAAATTCAGTTTAGTTTTAATTAGTTTTAAAAGTGGGTTTGCTAGTTTAGTTTAGTTTCTATTTTTTGAAAATGCTTAGTTTTAGTTTAGTTTTTATTAGTTTTAGTGTTAGTTTTAGTCTTTTTTTGTAGTTTGGGTTATTTGTCAGGGGCAAGGTTGAAAAAGGTCAGAAAAAGAATTGTGTAATAATAACTCAACAAAAACATCATACAATTTTAGAAATATCTATTCAACATTAAAACCAGTACATAAAATGAAGCCTACAATGTGAAAATCCTTTACCGTAACAATCTAGATATCTTCTATAAAAAAATCCCACAGCTTTACAATTTCCACACCTTGTACTAAATTTACCCTATACAACACTAATCTGGACTGAAGCAGCAAACAGTCAGTGTAAGAGTAAAATAATGACATAACATTATTTAATATTTGAATCACAGCTTATAGAGTTTTGACACCGACAACCAAGCAGCAAGGCCGCAACCAGGGTCTGAAAACTAGTGAGGTAATAATGGTTAATAATTACCTCACAATAATTGGTAATATAATAATGGTTAGGCTATTGGACCCACATTTCCCCATGGACATGAAGGGATTTTTTAAAGGAATTTACCATATATATATATATATATATATATATATATATATATATATATATATTAACTATTAAATGGCACTTTGTGGAGAGTTTTGTGCAAAGAAACAGAATAAAAGTAGGTCTAAATAAATTGCTAGTTGAATAGATTGCTAGTTGAGAAACACTACTTTAATTATTGCATTTATGATGACTATGTGAAACGTTAACAAAGCATGAGCTGTCTTCCAGCTGGCCAGTAAGGTTATTTTGGCAAATTTTATTCTGTAACATACAGATCTGTATTATGCTATTGTTTTTACAGATAATCACAATGATCATTGCGTTTGGTGTGGTTGCCTTATGCAATTGCAGTTTGTCTATAAGCTTTTTTTATTAACGCAGACAGTAAAATGTTGCCAGATATTGATACGAAAAACAAGCAAATAATATAATAACAATTCGAAATTACTTCAAAGCTTGTGTTTTGGAAATACGATTAATATATCACTAACACTAACATGCAACTTTCCACTATAATAACTTCCTAAAGTGTCACAAAAAAATCCGAAAAACAGATCCAGAAAATTACCGCACCATTCGATTAGGTGGATCTGGCAACACAGAGGCTACACTAACGCCCTCATTCACAATGCGTTCTCAAGCCCCCTTCACTGCGCTAGCTTCTCGCTGCAACATGAATTGCAAACACACAGGTGGTCTAAACATGGCTAATTAATCATTCACATAATCATTCAATCATGCCATTCCATTTTTGAATGTAAAAAAAAATGGCCGAGGTCCGGACTGGTTAGCCACGGCCATGCCCACTGCCCAGCAGCATTTTACCTCAAAATTGCAACTAAGTCAGTAACTTTCTAACGAAGGCTCAATCGCTTCTCGGGTTGACATTAACACACTTACAGAATTGTATTAAGAATTTAACATATTTTTACACCACCTTTTAATGTGTGATTGTGTAAAATGTTCATCATGAGATACCAACCTTTCGCGAACTTGCTTTTAACATTGATCGAACCCTCGTTTTCATAGAGACGCGGTGTGCATTGCACGGAGGGGAGGGGCTGTGTGTGTGCGTGCATTTGAGAGAGAGACGGAGGGAGAGAGCGTTACAGGGAAATGAAATGCAACGAATACACTGCGTGTTTTAAATAGTGTTAAAGACGAAAACTAAGGACATTTGCTCTATAATTTAATTTTATTTTAGTTAGTTTTGGAAACACACATTACAGTTTTAGTTAGTTATAGTTTTTTCGTAATGGCTCGTTTTTATTTTTATTTCAGTTAACGACAATGTTTTTTCCCATCTAGTTTTCGTTTTTTCGTTAGTTTTCGTTAACGATTATAACCTTGATAACCACACATAAACAATATTCTCTCAAAAACATAAACATGTACATACATGTTGCTCACATATTATGGTAGCCCTGTTTGTGCTAAAAAGAGTGTAATTTCACCTGTGCCATTAATATGTGAAAAAAGCACAAATGTCATGGCATGTCAAAACATCTCAAGGACCCCAAAAACACCTTGGACCCCAGAGGTTTAATGACAGACAGCAGCAGATGTATGTGATTAACATTATTAGGCTGCTGTCACTTTAAGACCTGACTCACGTCACGCGGATCTGATATACATTTCCTTACAAATCTTTACGTTCGTTTAACTCATTTAGGACTGTGCTTGCGAGGATACTCGACAAAACTGGCATTTTCGGATACTTTTGAGTGTTTTTGTCCATTCAAGCACTGTCTGAGGTCACTTTCTGTGCATACGAGTGTGTGTCTGTCACACAGACAGGAGATTCACAGTGTCTGATCGCGCTCGAATAGTTTAAAAGCATTTACATGAATAAGAGCGTGATCATACTATACAATTTAACACTAGCCAAAGAATGACAGAATAAAAAATTAACGGATTAATATTGACAGCCCTAGTGAATTTTACTTATTATTTTTAAAGAATGTCCTCGAATGTCTTAGAAAATGTTAAAAATGTTTTATATGAACATATTTAAAGCTAAGGTTCTTCATCTGTGACCTGTACAGACACAGAAGAACACTTTAATATGCTGTATGTCACACCCTTTTTCATTTTCCAAAATTAGGTCAGAGACAAGTGTTCAGACAAGTAGCAGACAACAAGTGTCCAAAAACTCTAGTTATCTCGAGCATGAACAACATTAAACGATTGACAGCTGCAGGTGGTTGAGCACAGTTGTGTGTGTGTGTGTGTGTGTTCATCACCTTTACAGCGAAGCTGCACTTGCCCCCGCGCACGGCCTCCTCGTCTGTCTGCCACTGGTGCGGCCGGCTGGACTCGGGCACGTAAACGTCTTTCTTTCGCCGGAAGCTCTGCCGTAGCTTATTCATTGCTCAGCCTCCTCCTGCAGACAGAGACACAGAGAGACGGTTCACACAGATGACGGAAACAAGCAGCGAGACTAGTCCTACAGACACAGACTTCTATCAGCTTCACATCTGGTCCAATAATAACTAAAAATGCCTAAATGATAGGAAAAAGCATGCAAAAAACAACCATTTTACTTGCAACAAATACAATGGTTGTTATAGTACCAAAACTTCAGCAGTCAATACCAGTGCCAGTGAAATGACACTCAGTCATTATTAGTCATATATACACTCAATCAACCAATCACATGACTGTTGCTTCAATGCATTTAGGGGTGTGGTCCTGGTCAAGACAATCTCCTGAACTCCAAACTGAATGTCAGAATGGGAAAGAAAGGAGATTTAAGCAATTTTGAGCGTGGCATGGTTGTTGGAGCCAGACGGGCCGGTCTGAGTATTTCACAATCTGCTCAGTTACTGGGATTTTCACACACAACCATTTCTAGGGTTTACAAAGAATGGTGTGAAAAGGGAAAAACATCCAGTATGCGGCAGTCCTGTGGGCGAAAATGCCTTGTTGATGCTAGAGGTCAGAGGAGAATAGGCCGACTGATTCAAGCTGATAGAAGAGCAACTTTGACTGAAATAAGCACTCGTTACAACCGAGGTATGCAGCAAAGCATTTGTGAAGCCACAACATGCACAACCTTGAGGCGGATGGGCTACAACAGCAGAAGACCCCACCGGGTACCACTCATCTCCACTACTAATAGGAAAAAGAGGCTACAATTTGCAAGAGTCACCAAAATTGGACAGTTGAAGACTGGGAAAATGTAGCCTGGTCTGATGAGTCTCGATTTCTGTTGAGACATTCAGATGGTCGAGTCAGAATTTGGCGTAAACAGAATGAGAACATGGATCCATCATGCCTTGTTACCACTGTGCAGGCTGGTGGTGGTGGTGTAATGGTGTGGGGGATGTTTTCTTGGCACACTTTAGGCCCCTTAGTGCCAATTGGGCATCGTTTAAATGCCACAGCCTACCTGAGCATTGTTTCTGACCATGTCCATCCCTTTATGGCCACCATGTCCCCATCCTCTGATGGCTACTTCCAGCAGGATAATGCACCATGTCACACAGCTCCAATCATTTCAAATTGGTTTCTTGAACATGACAATGAGTTGACTGTACTAAAATGGCCCCCACAGTCACCAAATCTCAACCCAATAGAGCATCTTTGGCATGTGGTGGAACGAGAGCTTTGGATGTGCATCCCACAAATCTCCATCAACAGCAAGATGCTATCCTATCAATATGGGCCAACATTTCTAAAGAATGCTTTCAGCACTTGTTGAATCAATGCCACGGAGAATTAAGGCAGTTCTGAAGCTGAAAGGGGGTCAAACACAGTATTAGTGTGGTGTTCCTAATAATCCTTTAGTGTATAGTGAAGAATGATAATGTTACATTAAAATGTTAACATCCATTGGTACTGAATTGTTGTTCTGATATGGACTTTTTTATGCCGATATCCACTGAATATGAATCATGTGTTCTGAAAGCAAAAGGTGTGTGCTTGTGAAAGGGTTTGCAGCCGTATAGGAGCAAGGCATTTTAAACTGCAAGGCTATGCCTTTGTATCACACACACAATATTTCTCTCTCGCTAACAACAACATTAAACAAGATCAGAGCGGTGTCAACACTGAATGCACCAGCGCACACACACGCACACACACACACTGCTGAGTCACATCAGAGCCAGACACCGAAGACTCGACGTCTCAGAGCAACAGAGAAACAGGTAAAGCTTCATTTCCCTTTACAGTCCACAGAAGATCAGATTTCAACAGCATAACGTGACACTCATTTGAATGAGCTAGAAAAAACGCGTACGCACTCATACACACTCACACACGTACAGGCAGTAAGTAACAGCTTGTCTTGCAAGAAGGAAAACACAATAGCACATTAGCATAAGAAACCAGTGCCAAGCCCAGCTTGCCTGTGATGTGTGAGCAATAGAAACACCACACACACACACACACTGGTTCCCAACTGAAAGTGTTATTCTTGACTGTGTGTGTGTGTGTGTGTGTGTGTAGCCTACAGTTAGTTTCCCCCCAAGGAACACATGCTCTTAAGTTAAGCAATCTAGGAGCACATTAGAAAAAACTTTAGGATGAAAATGTATAAAATAATGTTTACAAAATTAAATCTACAATAAAATAAAAAAATAATTAGTACTTAAATGTATTATTAAAACATTTCTGGTTCAAACTGTATATTATGTAAATATGTACAGGCCTTCTTTAAACTGTGTGTGTGCAAATATATGCATGCAATAAAGATTGCTATGCTGCTGATACTAGTAAAAATCTATTGAATCATTCAAATCATGTTCTTTGTCTTTCCTTCCTGTGATGGTAAAGCCCAGACAGAAAAACTTGTTGAATTAAATGGCAGAAACGGTTTACTGTGTAACCAAAACACCAACAACTACCAGGGAAAAAAAATGCCTATGGCAAAACCTTTAATTATAAGTAAAGCAGGACTCTTATTTTGTAATGTCTATACTTTACTACTTCCAGCTGCTCATTCAAAAAGATGAGCGGGATAAAATATGCACTCTTATTCACAATATAATGTAAACAGCATGAACTCCATCAACAGAGAATAATAATCAATCGTTTGGCATAAATAGGCTACGCAATATTCATTGATGTTGACTGAAACCTTGAGCCGATAAAGACTCCAAATAAATGCTGACACATTTAATCATCAAAAATTTAAAGCAGCACAACTATTTTCAAAGTTGATAATAATCAGAAATGTTTCTTGAGCAGCAAATCATCATATTATTAGGGCTGTCAAATGATTAATCGCGATTAATCGCATCCAAAATAATAGTGTTTACATAATATATGTGGGTGCACTGTGTATAATCATTTTGGATATATACAGTATAAATACAGACACATGGATGTATATTTAAGAAAAAAAATATTTATATATAAAATAATTACATTTATATATAATAAATCTATTTACAGTATATACATAAAAAAATATTTCTTAAATATATACAAGCATGTGTGTGTATTTATATATACAAAATGATTATGCAGTGCACCAACATATATTATGTAAACACAAACTTTTATTTTGGATGCGATTAATCGCGATTAATCGTTTGACAGCCCTATATTATAATGATTTCTGAAGGATTATGTGACACTCAAGACTAGGGTTGGGTATCGTTTGAATTTGAACGATTCCGATTCCTTGTTTCGATTCCGGTTCCTAACGATTCTCGATTCCGATTCCGATATAGGCAGGGTCAAAAAAGTTAAGCTAACCTTGCTAACCAACGGCCTTTCTGAAGGAAATAATCCTTTCTGAAGGAAATACTCCTTCTGTAAAAATACTCCTTTTGTCACAAATTTTGCATTTTGCCGAGTTTTCGTTATTTTTAGAAAAGTGAAGCCACACTTTGGATCGCCGACGTAAGGTACTCATGTTCGACTCGCGTGGTTATGCCAACACTTCCGGTAGACGCTTCTTCGTTGGTGTTGTTCAGCGGATTCTTCTTCCGCTCGGCGGACTGTGAATATCGAAACTAGGAATCGAAATTTTAACTTTTGAACGATTCCGGGAAAAAACGAAAAGTTAGTCTCGGTTCCAATCGATACTCGATTCTCGATACCCAACCCTACTCAAGACTGGAGTAATGATGCTGAATATTCAGCTTTGATCACATAAACTAGTTTCAAATATATTCAGATTCTTGAAAACAGTTGTTGTAAATCACAATATTACTATTTTACATCAAAATAAATGCAGCCTAGGCAGGCAGACGAGACTTATTTCAAAGGCACACACAAAAGAAATCTCACTGACCGTAAACATTTGAACGCTAGTGTGTTTAGAGCCACTTTTGAGTGAAAAACGAAGTTGCTTTTTAGCAGAGGCTCCTGAAAGATCTATCTTATTGGTCAGTGACTTTTTTGTCACTGGATAAAGAAAATCCTTTTGTCCTTGGAAAAGTAGCAGAAGAAAACGGAAAAATGTTAATAGGCAGAAGAGATTAGTGTGTGTGAGTGTGTGTGTCATGAAACAGCCCGGCCAGTGCCAATGAGTTCATCTACTTTTAGAGGACAGAAACTGTGAGAATAACAGAAGAAAGCAGTGCAGAGGACGAGAGGGAGAGAGAATCAACTTCAGCAGCTTTTCTGTGCTCGTCTGTATTTGGGTCAGATGGTTTGTGCAATGCAGGCCGCGGGCAAAGCTCTGTCACTGCAGAAGAAAGCAGACATGATGAAAAACACCACTCTGCAGATCTCTGTCAGTCCTCATCACCTAAAGTCACTTCGTGATCTCCGTGCGCTCCGTTCCCGTCTTAAACTCCATTCACAGCCGCAGTGATGTTATCTGCGGAGGTCGCTAGGTCAGTGTACTGTTAGTCATGGTCAATCCCTGTTGCTATTGGTGAAAACTTGCCCTCAAACGGGCTGTGTACTGTCAGTAAAAGTCAATCTAACTAGATAAGGAAGCAGTTTTCTTGTTGCTAAATAGGATTCTGCAGGGGAAAGCGGCAGCAGTAATGCATGATGAGTCAGAAATAGAGGTTTGGAATGAAATGAATGGGAAAAAAATGAGATCAACGAATAAATCAAACGCCTTCAGGATGCTGGCCATTTTTGATATGGCTTTCCAAAGGGATATTGTGCAGTCAGCACAATAGTAATGACTGGCTAGCTTTACATTATGTAGGCAGAGATGTAGGCAGAGACAAATCATATAGAAAGTCTGTTTCAATCTATTTCTGTGGGGGTAGTTATGCTTTCGAATGCCACTTCGTGATCTTGTATACTGTGTGTATATAGGGAGCGGCGGAATGACCGCACATTTTACATTACAAGATAAGATATTAGTCATGATCTGCGAAACATCAACTCCTCAGCCATCAGTCATCACTAGGGTTGGGTCTCGTTTGAATTTGAACGATTCTGATTCCGATTCCGATTCCTTGTTTCGATTCCGGTTCCTAACGATTCTCGATTCCGATTCTTTTAAGAAGCAGGGTCAAAAAAGTTAAGCTAACCTTGCTAACCAACAGCCTTTCTGAAGGAAATACTCCTTTCTGAAGGAAATACTCCTTCTGTAAAAATACTCCTTTTGTCACAAATTTTGCATTTTGCCGAGATTTCGTTATTTTTAGAAAAGTGAAGCCACACTTTGGACCGCCGAGGTAAGCTACTCATGTTCGACTCGCGTGGTTATGCCAACACTTCCGGTAGACGCTTCTTTGTTGGTGTTGTTCAGCGGATTCTTCTTCCGCTCGGCGGACTGTGAATATCGAAACTAGGAATCGAAATTTTAACTTTTGAACGATTCCGGGAAAAACTAAAAGTTAGTCTCGGTTCCAATCGATACTCGATTCTCGATACCCAACCCTAGTCATCACTCCTTCCTCTCATGGTGTGAGAAGTGAAATCTGACCGCAACTAAGTAACACCGGTAACCAGGGCTGGGCGATATGGCCAAAAATAAAAATATCACGATAATTTTTTTATATCAGTCGATATCGATAATTATCACGATATACGTCAAATCTAAATCAAAAGTTTAAAGGCAAATTTTTGCAACTAAGTAAAAGTTGTATAAACCAGAGCGTTAATTGTGTTTTTAAACTACTCTTTAAATGTATGTTCATTAACAAAAACAGTAACATCTGTTGTTTTTTTGTTTGTTTTTTTCTTATGCAACAACCACATTTTTATTCGGTAAAAAGTAATATTCTGACTGTTTGAGTTGTATTCAAATTAACCATTGATCATCCAGTATCATGCATTTAGATCTTGATAACCACAGATAAAACCAGGCATAGCCTATAACTTAGCTCCTCACTATCATGGCATAACTTTATGGTTTCTGTATTTTTTTGTATGAAAAAAAGTAGCCTAACAGTTAAATACATTATTAAATACTGTACTTATATTCCATTAGTCATATAATACATTGTCTACATTAATAATATTATACAACTCAATATGTATATCCAACATTTCATGGTGCAGTTAATATTACTTGGCTAACCTTACAGTAAATCCATGGTAGGCTAATTGGATTCAGTATCAATTCAGATCCTGACTGTATCGTTGCATGCAGTGTTTCTCCTTTTTGTCAGCGGTGTTTCATCTGCCTTTAAACTGGTTTAAACTTGACATTGGTGTTCTTCGCTGAACTCAAGTGCTTCTCACTGGATCTCGTGAGCAAAACGATCAGAGGCGCGTATGCGTGAGTTCGCGCTCCGCTCAATGCACTGCCATTTGGACTTTGACCCGAGCGGATAAATGCTCCGTGTGGCGCGCGCTGTTTAAATGAGTTTCGTTCCGCTTTTGATGCATAAACATTATCGAACATTTATCGACCTCTTGATATCGTTTTATCAAGGAAAATTATATCGCGATAATTATCGTTATATCGCCCAGCCCTACCGGTAACTGTACGTTAACACCGCCGCCGACTTGCGGCCGGAAGTCATTCATTTTCAATGGAAGCTGGCCTCTCTCAGCTGCAAAGAGCGTCAAATCCATCAGCGTTGGGTTTTGCGCGTTTTGAGCCAATCACAGCAGTCTCACACAGACACGCCCCTCCAAACAGAGCGTTCAAATCAGAGGCTAAAATCAGGGTAGGAAAATGCCATTTATTTCTAAATTATGACAATTTTTGACGTAAAAATCTAACATTAAATGTAGTGATGAACCGATGTGAAAATTTGTGGCCGATACTGATAACCGATATTAACATTGCTGTTATGGCCGATACCGATATTTCGATGTCGATATCCCTGTATAGAAAACGAGGATTAGGGCTGCACGATATTGGTACAAAATGACATTGTGATATTTTATTTTTCTGCGATATATATTGTGATATAAAAACAATTTCACCAGATTACTTGAATTGCTCTATTTGGAAAGAATGAATCATTCTAGAATGACTGGCGTAGTTTTGTCATGGAGTAAATCCGCATAGAAACTAATATTAATAGAATGTTAACAAAATTTGTTAACATTCTATTAATCTATTAACCTTACACTTTACAATAAGGTTCCATTTAATGTACACTTTAATAAATGTAACCTTATTGTAAAGTGTTTCCGACTTATGTCTCTTGAGCTCAGTGTTGGACAGATCAGTTGTTTTAACCATTCATTAAAGTGAATCGGTTCAAAGGAGTCATTAGTTCGCGAATCGGACGTGTCATTAACGGAACCACGGCACACGTTGTGATTATCCAGGCAGTTTAGAACATCGCACGAGATTTGTCTCGATCTATTTTCACAGTCTATGGTCTCGACAGTCGACACAGAAAACATTTCATCAACAGATAGATTTTTTTTCGTTTATTGAAAGTGTGGTTTCACAATTCACAACCAGTAGTTCAGAAGAAAAAAACGTCGGTCTTCCGACCTTTTACCATTGTATATTCTCAAAGATATTCAGTCAACTCAATTCATAAACATGCGGGAGGGAGGGAGAGAGAGAGAGAGCAAGACATGTTGAAGACGGCGCGCGATGTGTAAAAAAATCGACCAAATCGGCCGATGTTATATCGCCGGCCGATATATTGTGCACCACTATCGTGCACCACTATCGTCCGCATCCATGGAAACATTACGAAACAATAAACAATGCAGTTCATGACCCCTTTAAACGCTTAAACACCTCTGAAACAACGGCGTTATGAGCAGAGTGAATTTTGGCTTTGAGGCTTTGGCAGTCAATCTCATTTCCTTTTTGTAAATTTTGTAAAGTAAATATTTTGTCCACATGTGGAAGCTGTAGGGGGTGAGTGACTGCCATGTCTTTTGTATACTGTTTTTTGAAGTTGTGCTTTCATTTATGTCAAAGTTATTTGTGTCCAGTCTGATTGAGATGACCATTTGCTCTTTATCGGTTGCTGGTTTGAGTGGCACACGTCCATTAGACAAAAGACAAAACAGTTTTGCATATCATTATACACTAAATCACAAAATGAAAATGCTTGTATCATACGTTTATTTTTTAGACATGATTAATTCTATATTTTAGAAAACTAAATGGGGCCAATAGTCTGGAAACCCATATTTATCTAAACCTTTTCCAAACTGCATATGATGAACCCAGCAAACTGTGACTGAACTTTATTAGGCTAGTAGTTCATCCTGTGGTAACGAAATTGGAAACAAGAATTGTGAAATCTCACTCTGGTCTAAAATTTGGTAGTCATCAAGTCATTAGCTAATATAAAAGAATACAAGGTTACACAACTCAAACCCACTGATAACAATAACTCTCCGAGGAGTGTACAGGAGAGTGAGACTGGTGAAATAAAAGCGAATGAATGAGAGAATGTGAGTGTGTGCGAAAAGCAGCAGAGAGTCTATCGGGCACAGAAACACATGGTAAACTGAGTCATGTGAGCAGGCTTAAAGTCCCTGTAAAGTCAAAATTAAGTATGTGTTCTGAGTTCACACCACAGAAAATGTGTTTTTAGCCACCCAAACAAATTTGAATGATAAAAAGTACATAAAATAAGCTATCTAAATGAGCATTATCCTACACTCTCTGAACTCGCTGCGCTGAAACCACGCCCACTTGCAGGACAGCTATTTTGTTCAGCTGTCACAGTTCACAGTCTTTGTAATATGTTTTAGCAATACATTTATAACATTTATAATGTATTTAGACATTTTTTTTTTTTTTTAGAATTGCCTTTACAGGGACTTTAAAGGAGAACTCCGGCAAAAAATGAACGTTTGGTCTAATAATAATATATTGGTACCGAGTCGACCGTTCTCTGAGATTTGTTTTCATGATAATCAAATGTAAAGAGTTTTATCTCTAAAAACTGTTTAGCAATTAGCACATACCTCTAGTATATAAGGCATAGTGTAATGAAAAATAAAAATCGCTAGTTAATACCACTAACAAGGCTCAAAAAAGCCACACACTAACACACTAACATAATGAGGGTCCCTACATGCAAAACGAAGCATTGAGAACTGTGTAAGTATTTAAAAGAAGATACTTTATAAAGACAGACCACTTTGCGTATACAGGCACGGGCTATCTTTGGAAAACAGTCTCGACCAGTCGAACCACGAACAACGTGCCAAGTGAGCTGAACTGTATGAACGGCGTTCATGGTTCGACTGGTCGAGATTCTTTTCCAAAGATGGCTCCTGTCTGTATATACACAAAGTGAAAATATATACATGCACATATTTCTTAAATATATGCATGTGTGGGTATTTATATATACAAATTAATTATACACACTACACACACATATTATGTAAACACAAACTTTTATTTTGGATGCGATTAATCGCGATTAATCGTTGCCCATCCCTAAGCCCATCCCTAATCGTTGCCACATTTTTTTCAAGGTTGAATTATTCCTAACTAACTATGGCAATACCAGGGTTCCTACAGGTTTCTTCAAGTTAAATTCAAGTCTTTTTAAGACCTTTTTAAGACCATTTATATACAAAATGAGTACCTAATTCAAGTCCCTACCAGCAAAGAAAAACAAAATCCTTGAACTTGTGTTAATTTATTTTTCAAATGTGGAATGCGTAAAAGATGATAAGCCAAGCAGGTGTGAAAAATAAAAACATTTCAGTAGGCCTCAAGAAAGTTTGCCGAACAATGTTAAGTTGTTTTTAACATTAGCTAGCTATTTATTCCATGCTGGGAATTAGGGTTGTGCCGATAGACGATAGTATCGTGTATCGACGATAGTCTGAGATATCACCGATGGCAGATGCCTTTGACGATATCAATACGATAATTGGCTCGTTTTACCATAATGTATTAAATTATTATTATTAGGCCTATTATTATAAAGCTAGTATTGTTATTAAATGAATATTAGGAACTACAATCAATTTGCCTTGCCTAAATTTACAACGACATCACCTCATAACAATTGAAACAACACACGCACTAATGAGGACTCCTCTAAGAGAATGTTTTTAAAACAGACTAAAAAACATCCAACATCAAAATTTAATTGCAAGGTGATCCATTCGCAAATTATCAAGTGTGCTCGTTTTAACAGACGCAAAATTCAATTTCCTACAGATCCAAGATGAAAACGGCATCGTTGTTCGTCAGTATTTGTTTCCGTAACACATTAACAAAACGTTTAATGACACTAACACTAAAAACAATATAATTACTAAATAGTATTAATAATAATATCACTAAAATAGTATTATAGTTACCGTTATCATCGTCGTCTCTGAGGGAACGCGGCGTTAATGCAGATGCCGAAAGCAGTCCGTTTTTACTTTCACTTTCAGAGATTGAGCGCGTTTACATGCGACGACGTTCTTAACCTGATTATGTTGAATAAACTTGACAATGCATGTGGTCATGTAAACGTTTCCTTTATCAGAGTCAAGTCATAAGTATAAACCGATCGACTCAGCTAGACGTTTGGCCCTTGCTCTTGTTTCTCCCGGCATTTAAAACACATTAACCCGCGTACTTCGTGCTGAAGTGCGCATGTGAAGTGCGCAGAGAGCGCACTGGTAGGGGGGCACATATCGCAAACTCCGACTTTTTCTGACCCAAGAAATTATTAAAACGTGTTTTCATCTCGTGCAGAAATAGGCCCTAGTCAAAATGCTGCATGTAACGGCATGAGGATAGGATGTGTCCGTAAATTTCCCATTGACAAACAAAAGGATTAGGATCTCTTTTTTTTACCTCACTATACCAGGAAATAACCTGATCCTATTAATAAACACTCCACCTTTGCTAGCAAAATAGAAAAAAGATTCTCGTATATAAAACGAAGTAGGCTAATAAAACAAGCAAATTAATGAGTAGGCTAAATAATCAAGTTAATAATCAAATGTTAGCCCCGCCCCCTCACGATACTATCGTGTATCGCCGATCTCGCAGGCTGACGATAGGACGATATGAAAATGGAGCATATTGCCCAACACTACTGGGAATATGGGGAACTGAGAGACCCCAGAACAATAAACATCGAAAATCATAATAATCGTGGTTGACAAATTAAACTTTTTCGGGAAAAATACAATATGGAGAAGTTACATACACAGCACAATTTTTAAGGTATTATTTCCAAATTAATAAATTAATTCAATGCTTTTAAGGCTTTTTAAGACCCCGCGGGAACCCTGAATACGATTTCTGCTATGTGGAAAACACAGCTTCACAGAATCTTACCATAAAAATGGACCATTTGGCTTAATAAATCAGTAGGGCTGTACAAGTAATTCAAATCGCTTAGGCTGCAATGCTTATTTCTTTCTTTTAAAAGATTATCATTTTGATGAAACAATATTGATAAGTGAAAATCCTGTTCTGCTGTTTTCAGCTGACGAATGAACAAATCTTTACTAAACAGTCCGTGATTGAATGAACAGTGATTCAGAGGGGCTTCTCTCAGCCTGTTGTCTCTCTGTGTGTGTGTGTGTGTGTGTTAATGAGGTCATTAGTGCACTAGAAGAGCATTAGTTGAGCGCTTGCCAGACACAAGCCTCTCACTGCCTCGGTCACGCGGCTCAGAGACGAGACGTGAAAGCAGGAGGAGCGAGAAGAGACGCGGTGAAAAGAGGAACGAGCCGACGAAGAGTGCTGGGCTGTCAGAGAGAGAAGCTATTTAAACCATCCCTCCAGGAACGGAAAACACTTATTAATTCCTACAAATAGAACCTGGAGAGGAAGACAAAAGACCTTACATACAGACACACAGTCACACAGAGAGAGAGAGAGCAAAGAAACACTCTCATTCAATGCAACAAACACTTGGCTGTGCTCAGACATCTTATGAATGAAAACTAAAATATGCATTTAAGCTGGTAAAAAAAGAAGCAATTTCAGGCATCACTTACAGCTTATGTAGTGATGGAAAAATCATTACATAAAGCCTGATATACTGATAAATCTAAATCATTATGATTTAACATGATTTGAGACAACTCTAAGCAAGGTTGATTTCTCCGGAAAGACTAAAGGCACTTGCACACTGAGTCCGAAATTTCCATATGTGAATTTTCGTATGATGATTCGGTGGCTCTGATCTGTCATGCTACTGATTGCTACGGATGCGAAAAATGCAGAAAATATAACCTGATCTGATTTTTCTATGACAGACGAAAGTTTCAGAGGCAGTCTACAATCGTGATTTACATAACGTGAGGTCGTATTTATTTTTTAACGTGTGAAAATTTCGTACACGAATTTCGAGCTCAGTGTGCAAGGGCCTTAACACTGTGTTCCCAACCATAGTGCTTGGTTTATTTGAGCATCCAGACCAGCTTGATCTCAACACTGACTGACTGGACAAATGGTGTTGAACACTAAGTAAGAACTTTTTACCTTAAAATAAAGTTTTCAAAATCGTTTCAGTGGTTCATCAAGTCGTGACATGGTGAAATGCACTTATGCCTCTACTTCGCGGTCCTTTATCTGATATATCCACGCTATGTAAGATTGCCAGATCGGGTCGCGTTTCTGTAGTCCGAATGAGAGAAAACTACAAATATGACTTGCTTTACGGCAAGCGTTACAATTGCCAATAGGTGGAGCATACTCAACATTAGACATGGACATGTAAGATACCTAGCAGCCAGGTTGCTTTTGAATCGTCATCATGATTCCAATGCCGGTGCTAATAAACAGCAACCGTGCGCGCTAGGCTAAATTATATACAACAGCAGTAATGGACAATTCCGCTTCCAACCTGTAGGGCGACCGCATACGTAAAGTTACTTGGTGTTGCTTTAATACAGGTTTGCAAGGCTGTTTACAAAGAGGTGCAAGGCCAGCAGGAGGCGCTTTAGGAGCGGCAGAGACAGAGGTTTCCCCGGTAACGGCTGTACACAAAGCAGCGCAGCGCTCATAAATGCTGCTTTATCTGATAAAGATAAAGAAAGATTCAATTGAAATAATATCAAAACTTTTCACAAGACCATCGGTTCACTTCTGATACATTCATATGAAAACGCCCGTGCCGCGTTTTGACCTTGAAAAGTGCAGTGCTTATTACCACTAATAGATTTTCCAAAAGGCTGTCCTGATATTGTGAACCAATGTATGGGAAACACTGTAATATAATTTGACAGTTCAGGGAAGGTCGCATATGCGACCTTTTGAAATCCCATTGCGACCCTAATTTTTAATGGGTCGCAAATGTATCACTGACAATTTTGACGGGTCTGTTTTTTTTTTTTTAGTTTCTTTCGGGTTGTATTTAATCTTCTAAAACCTGTCGGATCGTCCGCTTTTTGTCCCGCCAAAGCCTTTTTTGATCGCGGTGAGTGTTGTAGAGTAGAATGACTGATGCGTTTGACAGGGCGCAAACGAGCTGAGAGAGAGAGAGCGCGCCCTGGCCGCGCGCGCACTATCACGTCTTCACACAACACAAGCGCTGTCTTGCTCTCTCTCTCTCTATCGCGCGCATATTATTCAAATGACATGATAGTAAAAGGTTTGTGTCTTTATAATAGGCATGCTAATCATAATCATAGGCTACCATCTGAGCCTGCATGGCGGCAGGAAAAAGACGCAGAGATGTAAGACAACGTGTCTCTTCCTTACACCAAAGGTAGATTTGCGGTCTGGTGTTCGGCTGATAAACTCTGCCATGAGCTAACTAATTATATTGCTAGCTCTGATATTGACATCGACTAACGTTATATGATCACTAGCAGTTTTTTAGACTAACGTTAGTTTTTTCATAATCATAATCGCGTGATTCGCGTCAAGACACCTGATTGGCTAATACTACACACTGAAGATTAATTAAATGTTTTATTAAATAATTACTGAAAATATCCCTCTCTTCATCCCACACCCCAAACATGACATACAAAATGTTGTGGAACAGAAACAACCAGAGATATATTTATAAGCTATCATTTTATTGTCATCACAGCTTTCCAACAGTCCTGCGTATGATTCTACATTGATTAAAAAAGAAAATCAAATGTGTTTTAATGGTAATTATTTTATACGAAAATGTATTTATAATTCAGATGAGAATAAAGATTATGGGTTAGTTAAAATTAAGGAAAACAAATATATTGATCTGAAATATTGGAAATTAATTTTACATTCATTCAAGTACAATTACCAAACATATATCAAGGTCATTTTGTCTTTTTATTAATTTAATTAATAAACTAATTATATAAAACTATTGTCAGTGCACTACAAATAAACCGGTTCTATGCCTTTATTAATAAAACTTAAACAGCTTAAAAAATACGAGGCTTAAGACATTTATAAAAATGCCTTCTGCATTTTTGTTTTGCTTTTCACTCCATTGTACCGAATCGTACCGAACCGTCTGAATGTCTGAACCAAGGTATGAACCCGACACAACCATGACTTCTGTACTGTTCCACCCCTAATGCAGTTTTATTATTATTCATTACTATCCAGAGTGCGGCTTACTATAAATAATTTGTGCGACCAAATCATGTTTTGCGCCAGTAGCTGAAAAAGTTAGTAGCGCAAGTGCCACCAGTGGAAAAGGTTAGTGTAGTTCCCTGCAGTTATCAATTATAGTTTAACCTATCCAACTTCACAGTCGCGCTTTATCAACAAATAGAGAGCCTAAGTCCCGCCCCTCTGCTTCTGGCTCATGGGACCTTATTTCAGAAAAATATGAATGGTAGTCAATGGCGAGAGACAACTTATCTTTTTATTCTGGCTGAACTGTGCCCTGAATTACACATATGATGTTTGTCAATTTAAAAGATTCTGAAAAGTCAAAAACGTCGCAGTTTGTCATACAACAGAAGAGTAACATTTAGTTTTATGTGAAAATCGCTCTGTGAACTACATCTCCCGGGAAGCGAAACGAGATCCGCTGCTCGTGTGTGTGCAGTCTGATATAAAACACCCTGGTAGGATGGCGTAACGTTACGATTATAACGTTAGACTGTAGAAACAATGACAGACAGCCTCAGTAAAGTTAGCTTCATTCATTGAGAGAAAATGTGCGCCTTTGGGGTTTGTAGTCTTTGTAATTACGTATTTTCACAGTCTTATACCTCAACGGTTTTACATCAAACTGCGACTTTCTTTACTTTAAAATGTATCTTTTAAATTTACAAACATCATATGTGTAATTCAGGGCACAATTCAAATGAGATCAAAATATTTGTTGTCTCTCGCCATTGACTACCATTCAATATTTTTCCGAAATAAGGTCCCATGGTGGTTAGACATGTGCCGGTATTCGGTAATGCGATAAATCGCGGTAATGAATATGCACGATATTGTTATCGCGGGCTCTTCAAAATACCGTGAAAAATAATAGATTTTAGAATTTAGAATAGAATTTAGACTTTTAGAGCGCGCACTAGCTGCTTATTTTCCTTCAACCGCTCAAACACTGCGTGCTGTGCAGAACACGCGCGCACTCTGATGTAAACAATCCCCACATGTATAAGCACTGTTCGCATGCGACAGTGCGCACTAGTCTGATGTAGGGCTGGGCGATATGGCCAAAAAATCATATCTCGATATTTTTTGGTCAAATGGCGATATACGATATATATCTCGGTACTTTCTACGTTTTCTATTTAGATAAAGAAAATCTTTATATTAAAAAAAAAAAATATATATATATATATATATATATATATATATATACAGTATATTCACATTCGGCCCAATGATATCCTACAAACAATGTTGATATTGAAGGATATGGAAACAAATATAATATAGGCTATGCAATATATTATGTGCAAAAAGCTTTTGTTTTTATATTGACTAAAAGCTAAACTAAAAATGAAAATAAAAACAAAAACAAAAGCACAAACTAATTATATTAGCCTGCATTTGATTACCCCATTATAATCACTTTCACTTTCATTAAAAATATATACTTGTAGGTTTAAAATTCCACATATGGCACATTTATTTTCTCCAACAACAAATATTTTAGCAATATGTTTATTTTAGTCAGAATTATTGCGTACTACGTAGTACTATTCACTAGGGATGTCCCGATACCACTTTTTCACTTCCGATACCGATACCGATGCCGCACCTTTGGCTTTTGCCGATACCGATATTAGTCCGATATTTTTTTTTTCGTGGTCCGACGTGCCGTATACGGCCCACAGGGTGGTTTATAGGTTTAACTTTGTGAAAGACAAAACAAAACAAACACAAAAGTAAACATAATACATATCTTTGGAAAGCTGAGAAACTCGTGATTCGAACGACGTAAACCATTTTAAGATACAATCAACACAGCGGGCACAATCTGTCTCTTTGTCAGACCACCAACTGCCAAAACAAACCAACACAAACTGGAAGAAACTCACCAATTAGCCATCTGTTAGTCCACATTCCAACAAAAATGGTTTGGTTTCACTGTAAAGCGTCCATACAATCCAATTTGAAGAAGTTTTTAGTCCAAAACATAAACATCCATGGAATGTAAATAGTAGCATTTCGCGTTAGCCGACAGCGCTATCACAACTTCGACGCACTAATGCTACGTTCACACCGGACGCGAATAGGGCGTCAGGCGCGAATGATTTCAATGTTAAGTCAATGCAAGAAAAATTCCTGCGGCGCGAATGAGGCGTGGAGCGCGGCGCGGAAGACGCGAATACGCCTCATCCGCGCGTCAAGTTGGCTGAACTTTGGCGTGAATTCGCGCCGCGTTAACCAATCAGGAGCCTAGCTGCTTGCTCACGTGGTGAAGTGTCTGGATGCTTCAATAAATTATTTTGTTAATATGACTAAATGCATGGTGGGATTATGCACAACAAAGCAAATGTTTCATCACTTAAAACATTATTTCTATATGGAGACATGTTCATTTTGTATTGAATGTTATTCATTCCATATCTAGAAATAGTATTATGTTGTAAAGACAATCAACATATGTGCATAAATTCGTGTCTGGACGTGAGAGAGAGAAAAAAATCACAGGACAGGTTAATAACTTTTGAAGGCTGGCTCTATTTATTATCAAAACAAAAATAAATGACAGCTAGATTAGATGGATGAGGGGCCGGGCGAGGGTGATCCTCGCTCAGATGCGGGACAACAGGTCATCAAACTGGGCGCGTGACAGGCGGAAGTACCGCTGACAGCGGCCGTCATCCAGCGCAGCTCCTGGAGCGAGCAAATGGTGAAACTCGCCAAACGGTTCGGCTCCGAAGGGTCCGGTGGACACAAATATACGGCGACGATGATCCCCACGCCGCTGTTCTGCTATCCAGAGTAAATACAGAGCGGTAACTCTCTTGATGAATGCTCGGTCGACATAAAAACAATGACCGCCAACGGATTTTGATTCTGACGCGCGTCACGCGCGTAAATTTCGCTTCAAACTTTCGCTCTTGACACGCAAAGCGAGAGTGATTCTCTGCGCGCGTGTGCGTAAACACAACAATCATCACGTGACAGGCTGCGCCGCTAAACTGGATATCGCTCATATTTTTTTCTCCCCTCCGATCTCCGATCTAGCGTTCTGGGCCGGTATCGGCGCGATACCGATGCCGTGGATCGGATCGGGACATCCCTACTATTCACGCGCATGCGCGCGCCGGCGCTCGTTCAAGGAAGCATGAATTTTAGCGGAGATTCACTTGCAGAAGCTCGTCCTCTTCTGACATGGACATATTTGTTGTGAAATGGACATATTTGCTTTACTTTCTAACATTTACAGATGGAGAATATGTGAAATGTAAGTTGAGCACTGAGGAAAGCACCACATCTCAAACGCATTAAACAGCGCAAGTATCTGTCAGTCAGCAACAGTGTCTGTCAGAGCATTTGACCGGGCGGCAAGCTGCCTTAAACTTGTTAACTATATCAAAGTGATTTTGACGCAATTAATATAAGCTTGTGTCATGTTTAGGACAAATTGTACTACGTAGCCTAGCTACTTTCACTGCAGCAGCTCACACTGCAACCTCCGCTATTTTTCAGATGTGTTCATATCAAACTACTGTATCGATATAAACGGTATTGCCTCATTCCATATCGTTTCAAAAAATATAACGATACATAGTACATATTCGATATATCGCCCAGCCCTAGTCTGATGTAAACAGTCCTCACATGGAGTAGAAGCATGGCGGAACGCTCCCGACGATTTATCCCCGCAGGGCTGCCAAACTCTCAGACATTCCGCTTGAGACTCAAGCTTGAGACTTTCAGACAGGACGCGGAATACGCGCGCGACGCGCAGGGATGTTTTGTTGATGCGTCGACCTGCATCGACCACGCCGGTGTTAAAGTTCAAAATAGTTAAACTTTTTATTTGTAAAATAGCAAATCGCGTTGTATCTGAAGGGCAACGTTGAACCAAGCGGTCAGCGTCGCAAATTCCGCGTCCTGTCTGAAAGGCGCTTAACGCATTTGACACTTTTCACACGCTCTCCTACAGAGAAAAATCACAGAGCAAAGAGGACACTGACACCGACAGACTAGACAGAGCAGATTACTTTTGATATGAAAGTTGTTATTGATAAATTGAAGTTGATAAATCAGCTCTTAGGTTCTGATCACAGATCGTTGCTCCTCAGTTCAAGTAAACCGATCATCATGTTACTTTCGTTTTTATTTAAAGATACAGTACAACTTACCGAAAGGTATATTTACTTATACATAATAACGATCAATCAGTGTTTTCAAACACGGAAAGAGGTCAGTAACACTGCAGTAGAACAGTTGTGTCAAAACGTTACATTTACCTCAGGAAAGCCATTTAATGACCAGCACATTCATTGACTAGACAAAAAATAGCAAGGAGTATTTTGCTAAATATTATATTTAACTTCTCTCTGTATGTTTACAGCATTATGTGAGTTTTTTTTCTTGAGAAACATTAACAGACTGAGGCCTACCTAATATTTATCCAAATGAGTCAATATTGAATTAAGACTGAAATCAAATCCAAGAATTTAATTGAATAATACAAACAGTAACCTACCAGTCATTGTAACATGTTGTCACTAAACTTTAAACAATTTGGTTTAGTTTACCATATGTTTTGAAAATCACAATTACACATTGATACAAGTTGAGGTTTTTTTAGAGACCCACAATGCATCTGTTTTTCTTGAGCATTAAAATATAATTTCATTAAAATATCGTGATAATACCGTATATACCGTGATAAAAGCTCAATCAATTAACCGCAGCATGAAAATTTGATACCGGCACATGCCTAATGGTGGTCGACCGGAATTGGAGGGACTTAGGCTCTCTATACCACAGTGCAACAGTGAAAAGTGACCTGTGTCGCGCCACGTTATGATCGATGTTAAAGGGACATACACCAATATTGCGATATATATTAAAAATTGATCTCATAACAAAAGTAAACACCGGTATTCGGTATGAACCGGTATACCGCCCAGCACTAACAAAAACACAACAACACAAAAGGCCAAAAAAGGTTGCTTGCCCAGATTTGCCTCCCCCGGTCTGCATTTTCACCAGACATACATTCTTCTTACACACAAAAACAGAATTTCAAACCAAATATGCAAAATTCCATAAAATTCAGCGTCAACACTAGATTCCGTGTTAATTTGCCAATTTCGCAATTCCGTCCATGATTCCGTGATCGTGGAAATTATAGCGGCCTATAAACTATACAAAGGGCTGTGAAATTAATTGAATTTTGATTTAGGCTCCCAATGATCACCAAAATAGCACAATCAAGTAAAATCTATTATTTTGCCATGTTCTGTTTTGCAAGAACACTCTTATTTTGGCTTGTGTTCTGAATGACGCGCACACATCCCATCCGCCCCTCCCGAAGCCATAACCTCTCTCAGCCAATACAGTCCGGAAGGCAAATTGGGAGGCACGTCAGTGCACGTGACTGTTTGTCGCTCAGTACAGAAATTACCGTATAGTAGACAGGAGGAGAAGCTCGGAGGCAATCCGGGGGACGTGGAGGCGTAAAGTCCGCTAAAGTCGAGGGAGAAGCCCATAGAGAGTCATAAAGTTGATGGACAGCTAATACTCACTCTCTCCGTCTATGTGAGATTCGTAAGGGAATTATTCAGATTTCCCTCTGCACAGCTACTAGAAGATACAGGTTGCTCACGTGTCAGGCTCAGTTTGAGCTTGCGCAGTACGCCTGGCTATCAGCTTTAAACGGGCTTCAAATTTCTCTGTTGAAATCACTGGGGTCGCTGTGTCCATTTCCTTTACGGTCTATGATAATATCATCCGCTGGAATTCAAAAACTCAGCGCGAGTAAAGATGGCAGGAGGAGGGCAGCCACAGCAGCGTTTGGGGAGCAAAAAAGGCAAAACCAACTCCATTGTCTGGGAACAGTTTGGCTTCGAGCAATCCGACGATGAGCAGAAACATGCTATGGGAACTCCACGAATTTGTTTACACACATCGAGTGACCTATGGCAATGTAATAAAGAAACATTTTAAAGCTGGAGCCTGATGGAGAGACAGCCTTTATTATTCTGGGACTGAGTTACTAGCAGGAATTTGTTGAATATATTTTGTCAAAATGTTGCCTACTTGTTTTCAAGAGATTGTGATATATTTATTAGAGGTAGGGATGCACGATATATCGGCCAGCATATCGGTATCGGACGATATATGTTCATTTTTAATGTTATCGCTATCGGCCTGGTAAGAAAATGTGGCCGATATATTAAAGCCGATAAATAATGTATTATTCCCTTCAGCTGAGAAACTTGTTGAGCACTGTTTATGTTTTTGAATTTCTTGAAATATGATTGAAATCTCTTCAAAAAATGAAAATACGGTTCGGTACAACATGTGCAGCGCAAATCTGTCATATCGGCTATACACTATAATGAGAACATCATTATAATTGTGCGCTTGGGACATGGATTTAATTGTGAGACTTTTGTATTTGTAATCAGGCTCTCAAAATTAGATACAAATTTGGATTTAAGTTTATCGGCCGATATATCGGTTATCGGCTTTCAAATATAAAGAATTATCGGTTATCGGTATCGGCTGAAATATTCATATCGGTGCATCCCTAATTAGAGGTTATAATTTTTTACTTGAATACTTGAATACATTTATACTTTGATTTGAATATCTGTTATTTTATTTATTTGAATAGTTCAAAAAGTGTTGAATGCCTGAATGCCTGAACTGAATGCCATTCACTGGAAAAAATACAATGTAATGGGGTGGTGATTATTATTGCTGCATAACGCCTACTGAGGCAACGGTATTGCGTAACAGGAAGTTGTGAAACAGGAAGTGAAAAGGGGCTGGGAAGGAAGGGAACCCTCTTCTGGATCTAGAGTTGTGGAAGTGCTGGTCCGACTCGTTCCCAGCCTTGACAAACAGCCAGTTTTAGAAAGCCTGACTGAAACACCAGATTACAGCCAAGCGAAGCACATCTATTGAAACACAGAGAGCGTATAACAGAGGAGCGGCCAACAGAGAGGACAGAAGCGCTGTCACAATATGATAACCTTCACTACAAATATCACAAAACACACATTACACAAAGAATTTCAATTTGGTATACACACAGAGCGCAAATGTCCTCCATTCAAATGATAACTGGTAATATTTGGACAGATTTGTCCAACATTTACTTCTTATCACATTCGGATCACACAGAATGGACAAGATTCAACGCAACATCTGTAGTCAAGGCTGATAATTGCGATAAACCATATAAAAACATTTTACATCCAAGTATAAAGTGATTAATTAGACAACAGAATAAAATAACTTAGTCTATGCATACTTGAGATGCTTACACTTGACAGTTAAAATGCTTGGCTTGAGTTCATCCATCACATCTGAACTAACTGACAACTCTTTTGTTAATAACTGAAGAGCATCTGTGTGTTGCACACACACACGACAGCATTGATGAGATTCACTCTGGTGTCAGACGATTACATCCAAAACCTTCTGATGATATACTGCGAATATCACCATCTCGGAGTTATACGTACGTGGTTTTATATATGTGGTGTATAAACTGTATTCTGTCCCCTAAACCATATGCCAGAAAACACACACACAAGAAAAGTGTGTGAAGAGTGGCTCTCGCATTGTATGATGCGACACAAACTTGGTCTCAAAATGCAGGTGTGAATCCCAAAAATATGAAGTGTCCAAAACTATTATTTATAACCAAACGGTCCCAAAAAGCTGGTTATGTGACATACCCGGGGGTAGCTTGACAGATAGATAAACAGATCACCTCAACTTTAAGTTACAAAAACTGAGGTAGCTCAAGGCTTGCAAGTAGCAACTTAATTTGTAATTGTTTAATGACTCCAGGGCAGGTTATGTTTTAGGCCATGTGTCCACCAAAGGGTTTTTCTCCAAAGGCTAGTGGATTTTTCCAGTTGTTTTCAATGGGAAACAGAGTGTTTTTAAAAGGCATTGATATGGGTAACTTTGGGTAAAACGTTATCCCTCATCACTGTTACTTTTCCCCTGGCTGTCCAATCACAGTGGAGGAGGGGCGGGACTAATACCACAGTGACCAACCACCACATCCTGCTGCTCGTACAACAGTAACACATGACAACAACAAGCATAATACAAACATAATACAACAAGCATTTTTATAGAAACAAACTATTTGTGAAATGAGATGCTAGTAACACTTCCGGGGTTGTTCCGTACGCATTATTGCAAACATCTCAACACGGCCGACGTAGGCATTTCCAGCTGGCTAAAAACGCTGAGGTGGAGAACCAGCCTTAGGGTTAGTTAGTTTACTTCAGCGTATGTGCCCTAGAGGCTCTGTCAAATACATTCATAACGGTGTGTGTCCACTGGCCCAAAGCAAGTGTTTCAGTTCATTCAAGTTGAGCTTCTATAAAAATGAATTGAAAAAGCTCGCTCTTCTCTGCGCCAGTGGACAAAGTGAGGCGGTTCTTTACAGACAATCGTTATTACACCATTAATATTGTTATATAATTGTTGCAATTACAAAGAACTATAATAACAAACTCTAAGATTATTCTAATCTCACACATTGTGAATTTGCACTATGCCACTATTGAAATTTCCAATGAAATTGTCATAATTGGAATGCATTTGAAAACAAATTCTTTAGTTTTCACAGTCCTCTTTATTATGCTACGTTCACACCGGACGCGAATAGGGCGTCAGACGCGAATGATTTCAATGTTAAGTCAATGCAAAGACGCTTTACGCGCGTGAAAAATTCCTGCGGCGCGAATGAGCCATGGAGCGCGGCGCGGAAGACGCGAATACGCCTCGTTCGCGCGAATGGCGCGAATTGAGCGTCTGGCGCGTTAAGCGCGAATGTGCCATTTGTGCATTCACGCGCTTGGCGCAAATTCGCGTCTGCCGCCCGAGTTGAAAAATCTGAACTTTGGCGTGAATTCGCGCCGCGTTAACCAATCAGGAGCCTAGTTGCTTGCTCACATGGTGAAGTGTCTGGATGCTTCAATAAATTATTTTGTTAATATGACTAGTGGGATTATGCACAACAAAGCTAATGTTTTATCACTTAAATCATTATTTCTATATACGAGACATGTTCATTTTGTATTGAATGTTATTCATTCCATAGCTAGATTATATAAAATAGTATTATGTTGTAAAGATCAATCAACATGTGCATAAATTCGTGTCTGGACGTGAGAGAGAGAAAAAAAAAATCACAGGACAGGTTAATAACTTTTGAAGGCTGGCTCTATTTATTATCAAAACAAAAATAAATGACAGCTAGATTAGATGGATGAGGGCGAGGGTGATCCTCGCTCCGATGCGGGACAACATGTCATCAAACTGGGCGCGGGACAGGCGGAAGTACCGCTGACAGCGGCCGTCATCCAGCGCAGCTCCTGGAGCGAGCAAATGGTGAAACTCGCCAAACGGTTCGGCTCCGAAGAGTCCGGTTGACACAAATATACGGCGACGATGATCCCCACGCCGCTGTTCTGCTCTCCAGAGTAAATACAGAGCGGTAACTCTCTTGATGAATGCTCGGTCGACATAAAAACAATGGCCGCCAACGGATTTCGATTCTGACGCGCGTAAATTTCGCTTCAAACTTTTGTTTTTACGCGCGCCAGTTTCGCTCTTGACACGCGAAATAACACAAAGTGGTCAAGCGTCAAACTAGACGCGTCAGGCGCGAATCTGACGCGCGATTCGCGTCCGGTGTGAACGTAGCATAATGCAACTCCAATTTTTTTCAATTGGGAGAGCATCAAAAAGCTCAGTGTGGACATCAGGCCAAAACATGGAGAAAAAGATGCACACGTAAACACATCCAGTCCAGATTAATGTAGATGAAGCTTGAAACCGTCAAAAGTAACACAGACCAGCAGATAAATATTGTCAGTCATGACCAAAGTCTTATCAAGATCTACATCACACAATCTGACACACAACACTGTTAATGTTGCACAGTCCGGCTCAGCTTTTCCTCACTGAGGTAATAATATACACAATAATCTGAACATCTATACTGGTCTGAAAGAGAATTGCTGCGTCCCAATTCGCTTCCTACGCCCTAAAAGTATGTACTCTTTTTGTGAGGAAAAAGTACATACTTTTGAGTGTGTAGCAAAACAGTAGGCAAGCTTTGGGACATACTATCACGTCATCTTTAACGGACAGCTCTGTCGCGTGCTGCGTGCATCCTGTCACCGTAAACTGCCCTGTCAATCATCTTGTCACAGTTAAAATCCTCCATTCTATCTAATTTTATTTCCTACCGTTTCGGAGAGCACGTTCATCTGCCAGTTGTGGGTCTTTTATGCTCTCCTCGTGTTTGTAATTTGAATATAATGATGCATTTAAAACGTAATGGCTAAAACGCGTCTTTACAAAAGTTCACAATGCTGTTGCAAATGCAATATAATGTGGACAATATTGAATAAATTCATTTTTCGTCAGGTTAGATACTGATAATTAATCACTCAAAGCTCTTTATCTAAACCTCTCTACACAACCGCGGGGACTCGCGCGTCCTCCGTATCAACTACGTGTCTGTAGTTGTTTTTAACACTTTTTACTCGTGTTTGTAGTTCTAACCGAATCCTCGTCCAACGCGCAATGGTTTGTGGGCAATATCAGCCGTTAGAGTGTGCATCGATCTACACTTCAGATTCTGACCGGAAAAAGTAGACCATCCGGGAATCTTTGAAACACTCATTTGAACATACTACGATTTTGGACGTACTAATACTATTTAGGACGGATAGTATGCAAATTGGGTCGCAGCAAATGATTCCTGAAGCCCACTCGGCAGCCATATTTGCAACACCTCCCGCTTTTGGACATCCAAGAACACGTTCTACCTATTTTAAAGGGGGAATCCTGAAATATTAGACAATGCTCTGGCAAAACTCAAATAAATAACATATTTCAAATCAGTGGAGATGCACCGACTGACCGGCCAGGGATCGGAATCGGCTGATTTTCCTCATGATCGTCTCATGTCTAACGCTGGTCCATTTAGTTGACCTCCTCTCACACTAACCTCTCGTCTCATTCGCTCTGGTTAAATAGTGCTTATATTGCACATCATTTTATTAATTCCCATGAAAACCATTAGACTTGTCTTTACTGTCAATTTTGATCAATTTATTGTGTCCGAGCTGAATAAAAATATATACACTCACCGGCCACTTTATTAGGTACCCCATGCTAGTAACGGGTTGGACCCCTTTTGCCTTCAGAACTGCCTCAATTCTTCGTGGCATAGATTCAACAAGGTGCTGGAAGCATTCCTCAGGGAGTTTGGTCCATATTGACATGATGGCATCACACAGTTGCCGCAGATTTGTCGGCTGCACATCCATGATGCGAATCTCCCGTTCCACCACATCCCAAAGATGCTCTATTGGATTGAGATCTGGTGACTGTGGAGGCCATTTGAGTACAGCGAACTCATTGTCATGTTCAAGAAACCAGTCTGAGATGATTCCAGCTTTATGACATGGCGCATTATCCTGCTGAAAGTAGCCATCAGAAGTTGGGTACATTGTGGTCATAAAGGGATGGACATGGTCAGCAACAATACTCAGGTAGGCTGTGGCGTTGAAACGATGCTCAATTGGTACCAAGGGGCCCAAAGAGTGCCAAGAAAATATTCCCCACACCATGACACCACCACCACCAGCCTGAACCGTTGATACAAGGCAGGATGGATCCATGCTTTCATGTTGTAGACGCCAAATTCTGACCCTACCATCCGAATGTCGCAGCAGAAATCGAGACTCATCAGACCAGGCAACGTTTTTCCAATCTTCTATTGTCCAATTTCGATGAGCTTGTGCAAATTGTAGCCTCAGTTTCCTGTTCTTAGCTGAAAGGAGTGGCACCCGGTGTGGTCTTCTGCTTCTGTAGCCCATCTGCCTCAAAGTTCGACGTACTGTGCGTTCAGAGATGCTCTTCTGCCCACCTTGGTTGTAACGGGTGGTTATTTGAGTCACTGTTGCCCTTCTATCAGCTCGAACCAGTCTGGCCATTCTCCTCTGACCTCTGGCATCAACAAGGCATTTCCGCCCACAGAACTGCCGCTCACTGGATGTTTTTTCTTTTTCGGACCATTCTCTGTAAACCCTAGAGATGGTTGTGCGTGAAAATCCCAGTAGATTAGCAGTTTCTGAAATACTCAGACCAGCCCTTCTGGCACCAACAATCATGCCACGTTCAAAGTCACTCAAATCACCTTTCTTCCCCATACTGATGCTCGGTTTGAACTGCAGGAGATTGTCTTGACCATGTCTACATGCCTAAATGCACTGAGTTGCCGCCATGTGATTGGCTGCTTAGAAATTAAGTGTTAACGAGCAGTTGGACAGGTGTACCTAATAAAGTGGCCGGTGAGTGTATATTTCTTACTGACCCTCAAACTTTCGAACACTACTGCATACTTGTTTGCGAACTTACTGGAAACATACTTAGAATATTTACTTTAGATGTTAGTATTAGTTTTTGCTGTGCGAATCAAGAAATTTCACTGGTATTTCTGCCAACTACTCTGATCGTCTGCTTGATTTAGCTTAACGGATTTGCTTTATCGTAAAGAAGGGTTCTGCCCAGGACATTCCTGCTCCTAGAAGCAAAACAATGCAGTTAATAAGTGATGTATTGGAGCGGCCTACCTAAAGTATTTTTATGATGGAAAGAGTACAGTGAAATTTATCCCAAACAGTTCCATAATGCCGTTAGGAAAGACGTTCATTAAGAGAGGCAAAAAGAAGGAAACAGGAAGAGCATTTGGGATAGAAAGCAGACAGACAGCCTGTAGCAATCTCAGGATAATGGATCAAGGTTGGAGTCTAAGTAAGTACACAAGGCAAGCACATTAGCCTGACTTCGTCATACTCGTATTCTAGTCAGAATGTGAGTCTGATGCTGCTCCATAGGGCTTTGATTATGAGGCGTGTCTTAACCGAACCAGAAAAATTAAGTGACGTATGTTGGGCTACGCGTAGTTGTCAACAGAACTCAACTACTAGCACGCTGGAAGTAGTAGTAAAATAATGAGTGTTGCTTTTTTTGCTTGGTCCTCCATGAGAGCGACCAAAGGAGAAACCACAACAACCACAGGGTTTTCATTGTGTCCCATCTTCTTAGTGACCATCGGAGCCGGCTGATAAAATAAACTGATGCCAAAGGACGGCAAACACATCTTTCGGATCGACAAATGCCTTGATTGCAGTTCTCTGATTGTCTTTTAAAATTTTTGCACTGTCAATTTATTTTACAACAGACGCGATGGCGGAATCTATACATCTCAATTCTCCAGCGGTGGCCATATTTGAGGGAAACCAGTTCAACCCAAGCGCTCTTTGATAACGTGCTC
The DNA here is from genome assembly GCF_988280905.1 of Pimephales promelas. Classification (NCBI taxonomy): domain Eukaryota; kingdom Metazoa; phylum Chordata; class Actinopteri; order Cypriniformes; family Leuciscidae; genus Pimephales; species Pimephales promelas. The sequence goes on from NC_142783.1 coordinate 5,148,972, forward strand.
TTTACGTAAGATCATCTGTCCATCATCGTATAAAGCCCACCCTGGCAATTTGATTGGCCCGACGATTTCTGAACCGATCATAATTACTCCTCAATGGATCGAGTCCAGACCGAACTTCCCGACCAAAAAATGTTGTGGGCGGGGATCGGGCTGGCATCCAGGCTACAAGCACATCATTCATGCACAGTTCCCTGGAAGAGAGAGATATCTCCGACACAGTCTGTTGTCAGAAAGACACAAGTCACAGAAATTAAACTGCCACAACAACCAGTGTCCAAGTGTCTTTCCAACAAAGGTCAACCATGTACAACATCCAAAGCGTACCCCAAGCAGATTTTAAAAGCTCTATCCCTCAATGTAAACGACACTGACACAAAATTGTCTTGGTATATGTTTCAAGATATAAAAATGAAGATACTAGGTCTGCCCCCTAATAGTCAACGAGAAGAGGCTTAAATTCAGTCTCAATATAAAAGAATAGCAGAGTTCACAACACCGCAATAACGATAACGGCACAGAAAAACTAGCCTATTAGGGGTTTAAGGGTACATGTATTCGTATTGAACCGTTTCGGTTCGAGGCTTACGGTTCGGTATGCATACAAACGGAACGGTTGCTTGGACCATTTTTCCTGCCGGCAAAATTCGTGCTGGCGCGGCCAACACAACGTTACGAAACATCAAATGGCAAGCGTAATGAAAGCAGAACGAAACTGCGCTACTCATTATGTGCTTCACGGATCGTTTATCAGTTCGGACCAGCAACATCTGTGCAGTGCAAGCCGATCTCGATCAAGCAACACTGTTACCACACAGCGCAAAGAGATCCAGTAAAGAAAACATTTGAATAACATTTTAATAACATCGCTGCGAGATCTAGTGAGATGCATTCGCATTTCTCCGTTATTAACCGGAGGTCTCTATTAGATCAAACAACGCTGTCATTGTGCCGTGAATGAACTAGTAATACTTTACGTCCACAGACCAGCAACATTCACCATGGATTTAATATAGTATCTGGAACCAGTTTGGCTGGAATGGAATGGAATTGAAATGCTTTCAAGTAGGGCTGGGCGATATATCGAGTTTGTACGATGTATCGTTATATTTTTTGAAACGATATGGAATAAGGCAATACCGTTTATATCGATACAGTAGTTTGATATGAGCACATCTGAAAAATAGCGGAGGTTGCAGTGTGAGCTGCTGCAGTGAAAGTAGCTAGGCTACGTAGTACAATTTGTCCTAAACATGACACAAGCTTATATTAATTGCGTCAAAATCACTTTGATATAGTTTACAAGTTTAAGGCAGCTTGCCGCCCTGTCAAATGCTCTGACAGACACTGTTGCTGACTGACAAGATACTTGCGCTGTTTAATGCGTTTGAGATGTGGTGCTTTCCTCAGTGCTCAACTTACATTTCACAGGTATATTCTCCATCTGTAAATGTTAGAAAGTAAAGCAAATATGTCCATTTCACAACAAATATGTCCATGTCAGAAGAGGACGAGTTTCTGCAAGTGAATCTCCGCTAAAATTCATGCTTCCTTGAACGAGCGCCGGCGCGCGCATGCGCGTGAATAGTACTACGTAGTACGCAATAATTCTGACTAAAATAAACATATTGCTAAAATATTTGTTGTTGGAGAAAATAAATGTGCCATATGTGGAATTTTAAATCTAAAAGTATATATTTTTAATGAAAGTGAAAGTAATTATAATGGGGTAATCAAATGCAGGCTAATATAATAGTTTGTGCTTTTGTTTTTATTTTCATTTTTAGTTTAGCCTTTGTCAATATAAAAACAAAAGCTTTTTGCACATAATATATTGCATAGCCTATATTATATTTGTTTCCATATCCTTCAATATCAACATTGTTTGTAGGATATCATTGGGCCGAATGTGAATATATATATATATATATATATATATATATATATATATATATATGTATATATATTTTAAATATAAAGATTTTCGTTATCTAAATAGAAAACGTAGAAAGTACCGAGATATATATCGTATATCGCCATTTGACCAAAAAATATCGAGATATGATTTTTTGGCCATATCGCCCAGCCCTACTTTCAAGTACTTCACACATCTCTTTCCAGCACTTCAAATATTCAAATATTATATAAATAAATATATATTTAAATGTTATTTTTAATGTGATGACCAAAACATTATTTGTTCATCCTTCAAAGATGACCCCCATTTATAAACCTGAAAGTTTCAAGATCTAGGAAAACTCACAATTATTTAAAAATATTTTTCTTTAAACAAATAGGAAATTTCTCTGGTATTTCTTTCTTTTTGCTGTACCGAAAACGTACCGAACCGTGACTTGAAAACCGATGTACGTACCGAACCATGATTTTTGTGTACCGTTACACCCCTATAGCCTATATCTTTGGAATCACTTCCAGAACGACCTCATCCAGCCGAAAACATTGACGACCAATTAGACTCCATCCTGCTGTAACGAGCTCGAGCATTTAAAGTGACAGAGGAGCACACATTCAGAATAAACAGAACGATATCCTCTGCTGGTGTGGGATGCTGTAACGGGGATAAGAAAAAAACAGGAACTGGTAAACATTCAACACTAATATCAAATAAACAAACACACAAAGCATAAGTAAAAGCGTCAGACTGCCGCACACACATAAACAAAACATAACATAAAATAGTCCTGGTCCTATCTCATCCTTCACTGTTGTTCACCGTCATCCTTCTACCAACAGTAAGTTGAGCCACCACAGTCATTTAATATACAAAAGTGAAAATAAAGTGGTATTTTGGGGTTAAGGAAACTAGAGTAACATGAAATTAATGTTAGAATAATGACTCATCATAACCCTAACCCTAACCCATCATGATAAAAAGTTTAAACTGTTTCATACCTAAACACCATTATAACTGCTCTCTCCGGGTCAGCGCCAGTGACTGTGCGCGATTTGAATCTTTGCTGTGATCGTACTTGTCAAAGGTTTCATAGACAGACGAATCGTTGTCATTTAGAAATGAAATCGTGTGGGTGTTTGAATCGAGATCACAACCTTTTACCCATGAATCGTGCAGATTGGAGACAATATCTGAATAAGCATTCTCAAAAACAAAATGCTTTGGTGGATCCCAATTCCTTCAGGGACATACGTGGAAAAGAAATTAATCACTGCTAAATTATGCACAATGACCCAGTTTCCTCATTCTCAAACTTTAAAAAGCTGAAACTACGTGGAAAAAAAAAGAAAAAAAGGATAAGAACTCAGGAATCAGCTTTCCACAGTGACAGCTTAAACACACACAAACTACTGAGGCATTATAAATTATTGGGGTTTATCAGATGATGGGATCTTGATGATAGTATCTCACATGAGTATTGGGCAACAGCATTTGAGATTTTATACGATTGAATCATATCTCTGCCATGACACGCACCCGCCTCCTCTCATTCACTCCGGTTAAACAGTGTAGGTGTGACCGGGTCTGAATCTGAGCGCGGGATTGCACATAATTCTACTCATTCCCACAGACTTCAAGCTAACATCTGAAGCGCACACACATAATAAATCAAAATGAATGTCACAATCTCCATAACAGTCGTAAACAGTAACTGTATTTTGGATCTTTGAGTGCATCAGGTCTTAAAGGGACAGTAGCCTAATAAAAATGACGCTCTCTATGTTGTTAATATTAATCAAGAGGAAATCACTTAACTGATTAACATGCGCAACTTTAATCGATTAATCTGCATTCAATTTTCCAAATGAATCCTATCCAGTTATTTACAATTGTATTACTTTGTTTCTTTATTCAGTATCTTCCCTGAATAATAAAGTTGACCTAGCTGAAAAAAAATTAAAGCAGTCTATTTCATTTATATCAGTAATCGATTGTATTTATTTGTGCTATTGTTAGTAACAACAATAGCACAAATAAATTCTTGTCTTTTCTAAAATCAAGCTTCCCTGTGCCGAGCTATTGCGACAAAACAATTACATTGAGTTAGCAAATATTTGTGAGACAATTGTAATGGTAATTGATTAGCATGTGAAAAAAAAGCTTAAAAGCTTTATATAGTGACCTCCTCAGAAGACTTTTTTGATTGCTAGATAGCCTACTATTAAAAATTTAAATTTATGTCTATTTAAAAAAATAAATACTATTAAAAATATCTAGGCCATATGACAATATGCAGCATTTTTTTCCCCGTGGTTTTGAAAATGGTATAGAATATTATATATCATTTATAATGCTTTTCAAGGTATTGTTTCAAAGTAAGAAATTCCACTATCGTGATAACACTAGTGTGCACTAGACTTTTCATATCCACCACTGTATATTTATCGCAGCCCCCAGCCCTAATTGAAAAAAGTTAGTTAAATATGAAGTTAATCATTATGATTCAATGTGGTGTAAAAAGTCAAACAATTTGAATGCTTTTAAGTGGCACCAATAAAAATTCCTCCTCTTAAATAACTTCAGATGAATTTCCCTTGTTGTGATGCCACTCACTTACAATTAAAACCTCATTCGAACATTAAAAACCTCAAACTCTATTAAAGTCTATTATAATATCCAATACGTTCCCTCACTACTCTGCACAGAGAAAGTGGCACCAAACTCTCATATGAAGGTAGAAAGTGGGCACACGCCTGTTCAAAAATATCAACAGAGATCAAACTTAATAGTAACATACCAGACAAAACATCAGAGAAAGTGGAGGCCGGACGCCTGGCCATCACACACAGGGTGTGCTGATCCTCTTCTGACAGCTCAAGCAGGTCATGTCAGAGTAAACTGCAGGTTTGTTAAGTGCCCTACTGAAACCAGAGCCTCTGGAGGTTGTGTACTCATGCTTTATTCAGGCTCTGCCAGTCCAGCAACAAGTACATCTGAAACCTGTGACTAAAATCACATAAACAATCCATGCTGACTGAAACCAGCAAGCCATTCTCACTTCTGCACCTAATCCTGTCAGAAAACCATTCAGCAGAAGGAAAAGCCTAATATTCTTATTGCGCACGAGTGAATGTCACAAAAACGGTTAGGAACAAAATCATATTTCACAAAACAAATGAAAGGAAATATGAGCATATTATATTTCATAAGGATGTAAAAAAATGTTTTGGGGGGAAATGTGCTTGTCCTGTCATAATTATAGGGCCCTATTGATATATATATATATATATATATATATATATATATATATCCTATACTGAATCATTATAACAACATTTTTTAAAATAAAAACAGAATTTGGGGAAAAATAAAATGGATTTTATAGGGCCCTAAACTTTTTATTTTAGTTACAAATTAGATATACTTTATAATAACAAAATTTAAATTTACACTAGAAGAAAATGTTTGCTAATGCTTGTCCAGCTTTCAATTCACTTGCATTTTACACTTTTTTTGCACCATGCAGTTTATAAAATAAACTATTTTTGCTAATTGAATGTGCAGAACAGCAATTCCTTTGTTTATCTAAAATTGTATTTAACCATTTAAAAAGAAAGCAGAACATTATTATTGGGAATTTGGCAAAAAAACAACAAAAAAAAAAACAGATTTCATTGTTCGCCTAACAACGTCATGTTTGCCGTAAACAATAATTGTTTGTAAAGGCTTTATTCAGTTCCACAAGGGCTTGGTGCATGAATCAACCCCAACCACAGCAGATAAGAGCTGCTCTGGTGCTGTGTGTGAAAGACAACACTGAGAGAACGGGTAACAGGAGCCGATCTGCTGGATCTAACCAGAGCGAGGGAATTTCATCACATCCCATTCCTGCCCGACCAGTCCGACCACTCGAGGAGGCCTGTAGCGCTTAACATTCCCCACCTGAGTGACACCTGAGGCGCCCAATCCGTCCATCTCTCTCCCTTTCGGCCCACGGCTTCAACTGAGCAAACTGAAAGAACTCATTGTGTGTCGTCCAAGACAATGGAGACTGTATTGCATGAGAAGCCTCGGAGAGATCGCCAATCCGCGGACCAATGCGTGCAGTGGAGCAAAAGAAGTCCGACTAATGGAAAATTACCCCGTGGCAGCGACCGCAGAGGTGCTTTGATTGCTTTGAAGCAGAGAGCAGCTCCATCAGCGTACGGGCCGGGACCTCGCTGTGAATGAAGCTTGGATCGTTCAGAGAGAGAGAGAGACAGCGATGGCTTACCGAGGGCAGGTGATTTCTGCTCAAGCACAGCGAGGGCTTCTGTCGGGTCGAGGGAAGAATGCCTCAAGCTTCGGGTCCAGTACACCCTGTGCTACCGCTTTTATCCCAGCAGGGTGCCCAATCTGGCCCCATTTCCACCAAATAAGGAGGAAGGACCATTATCCTGCTTTTTACACGGCTATACTTGCCACACAAATAACTAGACGCAAAATATTGATCTGAGATTAAATATTTGATTAGCTCTTTAAATGCAAAGTTTCACCGAAGAAAGCAGTTGCTAACGCGGCAAGTGCAAACTAGACGGACATTTAAAGGTGCAGTGTGTAAGAATGAAAACTAGACGCAAATGGCGGAGTGGATAAGACACATGCCTTTGGTGTGAGAGACCCAGGTTCGAATCAATTGTGAGACACCAATATGTCCCTGAGCAAGACACTTAACCCCTAGTTGCTCCAGAGGCCTGCGACCTCTGACATATATAGCAATTGTAAGTCGCTTTGGATAAAAGCGCCAACTAAATGAATAAATGTAAAAGTAAATGAAAACTAGTGGTTGAAATCGGTACTGCAGTCCAAATGCGAAATATCAGAGATTGTGGATTCCTCGCCACTTTCTCCGCAGACACACTGAAATCCCGCTCATTGTTTTTAAAGTAAAAAAAAAAAAACGAAAAAAAAATTTAACCAAAAAAAACCAAAAACATTCGCAACTGAACTAACTGAAATGAAAACTGATATAAAAATAGCCAAATTTAGAAATAGTAACGAAAAATGATAAATGCACAGTAAAATAAAACCTGAAAATATCAAATAAAAGTTCATTCAAAATATAATTAAATACTACCGTATTGTTTCTCTTCTTAGAAATACGACTGAATAAATTAGGTTGTTTTATATCCGAGGATAGTTTTGTCAAATTATTCGGTACTAGAAAATTTTAAACATCACGGTATCAAGTATCAGTGGTACCAGTAGTACCTAGTCAAACCTGGTTCTCGATGTGCATGCGTGCACAAAGAGGGGCGTGAAGTTGCGTCCTCTTCATGAATGCTTATTTTTCACTTGATTTTTTTATAAGCAATATTTCTCAATATCATCAATATTTTCATTTAAACAGCCTGATATGTTGCCTTCAATGCTTTCATAGATTTACCATCATAAAAGTCATTAAATTGAATTTAATATTTTTCTCAAATAGTTAAATAAATTGGAAAAAATAGTTCAAACTGACTTTGCTGTATGTGGTAGCAAAATTGGTACCAAGAACCGTATGCCATGAGATCTCTATACCATAAAGGGATTATAAAGTGTGTGTGTGTGTGGGGGGGGGGGGGGGTCATCTTATATATACACTATAATACTGTATTGTTCCAACTGTAAGACGACATATATAAGTAAGGGATAATGTACATCAAGACGGTTATCATACAGAGTGATCAGGAAGCGGAGGTCTTGCCTGAAGGGGTTTATTCTGAGATAACAATCGGCTGGATGTACATTATCCTGCTTATTACACAGCTATAGGGCATTTCAGAATGTTTGTAAACAATAGGCACCGCGATACTTCCAGGTGGCAGAACGCGAGCGGCTTCCATTGACTAACTGAAGAGATCCAGCCGGCAACTGAACAGTTACACAGTTAAAATCATTGTTGTTGATCAAAGTTGAATCTATGGCGAAAATATGTTGTGTTTGGGGTTGCGCCACCAGATATACAGCAAAAGGTGTAGGTTTTTTTATCGATTTCCTTCAGAAAAAAGTAAATCTATCCAGCAGAACCTGTGGGTGAGGAGGTTAAAGCGAGTGGACGTCGTCAAAAGTGCATGTCGTCTTCTAATTATGAGCCTGAGCCCGATTTAAACCAAACCATTTTAATACGTGGGTCGTTATTTAACTGACGTTCTCAACTAACTTAGTTATTTCTATTACTTTCTATGTTACTTTCTTTTGAGCGGTGAGTAAATGCTTCTTCATCGTAAATGCTTCTGATTGGCCAATGCGTTCAATAAATCAACACATATGTCTGTGATTGGCTACATCGCTCATCGCGGCAGTCACGTTATAAAAAGAAACTCTGCCATGTAAGTCATTTCTATTTTGTTTTAGTTGTTCTTGTTGCTTTTCTGCAACAGATGAATACAAATGTATTCGTTTTTATTTGTTTTATTCATAGATATTTCTAGTTTGCGGGAGTCCCGCGAATCGTTTTATTCTCCTGCAATCCGCACACACAGAGTGCATTACCGCCCGCACTCGGCCATCAGATCTAGTCCCGCGCCGCGGTCTAGTGCGTTGGGAGTGCACGTCTCTAGATCAAAGAATCTAAGCTTTAATGATCATGTTAACTATGTCCGAATTTCCACCACGTCTGTTTTTGAATCAACTGTTGAAATGTAGATTAGGCTTCTGCCGGCGGTGTGTCTCCTCCATGCAATTTACTAGTGTTGCCATAGGGACGCTTCGGCTTTTGCCACCCGGAAGAACGTCTATTATTGTTGTGACGTCATGGTGAATTGTCGTATACTTCCCATACAAATAAATAACTAGATGCAAAATATTGATATGAGATTAAATATTTGATTAGCAAAGTTTAAATGCAAAGTTTCTGCAAAGAAAACAGTTTCTAGCGTTCAAACTAGACATTTAAAGGTGCAGTCTGTAAGAATGTAAAATAGTGGTTGAAATCGGTACTGCAGTCCAGATTCCCCGCCCCCTCCTGCTCAGACTCGACACTCATGTTGGTTACTAGTTTTAGGACATGCAACAGGAACGAGCGCAATTGACAACAAAAGCCGAGGAGACTTGCATAATGTAAGTTGATTATCTGCGTTTTACTATGCTCTCTAGACTAGAGATTTTTAGATGGATATCGAGGCTTTTTAGGTTGTGTGTAAATCTGCAATCTCTGACCCAGTTTGTTTGCTCATTTCCAAGGCTACGATATGCTGTATTTCCTAAACTGGCATCCTGGGGAGTCGAAATATTGGGTGACCTGGCAGTGGGCGGAGTCACACAGACCAAAACCAAAACCGACATGAATGTCTAAAATAATATGTAAAATAACAGGCTGTAGAAGGGGTTTTCAGAGAAACAAATGTCAACTTTGCATGTTTCCTAAATATCTGCAGATATGGTATTTTTATGCTTTCGTAGAGTTAAAAAGTTACATACAGCACCTTTAAGAGATACGGTAAACAGTCTTACCACTTATTACACAGCATTCCACCACGTAAATAATTGTGGGGAAAAGAGATATTGATCTGAGATGAAACTGTTTTATAATTGTACACGTTTATCATCTCATAGCCACACTCAAAATGGCAGCGGCTGTGTTCGTATGAAACAAGAGAGAGAGCGAGTCCACGATACTGGGTGGCATAATTAAATAACTGTACACAAAATATTGATTTGACTGAGTTTTAATATTTTATGACCCCATCAAACGCAAAACTTCCACAAAAGCGCTGATTTCAGTAACCCGGATGAGCCTGCGTTACCTGAAAGATCATGTGACACTGAAGACTAGAGTAATGAGCTTTGATCACCATAAAAAAAATACATTTTACAAAAATAGATTTTTTTTTTTGTAATTGGAAAAATATGTAAAAATGTAACAATATTTCTGTTTTTACTGCATTTTTTGAAAATCTTACTGAACCCAAATTTAAGACTGTACTACCGCCTCATACCACATTAAGTAACTTTGCATCAGTTTTGGTCTGATCGTTTGGCAACATAGTTTCAAGTTAATGTAAACGTTCCCAAGAAAGCCATGCACCATTTCAATGAAAAAGGGTGTGAGAGATGCACACACACACACACACACACGGATCTCTGAGCCTGAACGACTGAGGATTGTCTGCTGATTGAAGTCAGAGAAGGAAACGCACTGCCATCCCTCCTCCTCCTCCTCCTCCTCTTCAGGAAAGGAATGCACATTCTTCCCACGTTACTCTAGTCTTATCTGAGGGAGGGAGCTCTTGGAAAGCACAATATGTGCCTGTGTGGCTTATGTGCGCGTTCACATTTGAATCATCAGTGTTGAATCAAACGTCTGCATCAGCAATCTTCAGCTCAAAACACAGGGCTGCAGTTTTATTACACTGTCTCCATGCATTTAGCAGACGCTTTTATCCAAAGCGACTTAAAATTGTCAGTGCCAACAATAGTCGTAATACACAATGGCAGGTTTAGAGAATTAGACAACTAAGCGAGCTAGAGAAGAGGAGAAACGCAGAGAAATGTTAAGACGGCCTAAAAAAGGGGGAAAAATATTTTAAATTGAATAGTTTATTGGAGCATGTTTTACAAGAAAACACTAATTCAGTTTTTCTACTGACTGTCAGTTTCAAAATAAATAGCACACCAAATTGCTCTTTTCAGTGTAGAAAAAAAAGCACATCTTGCAACTAAATTGACAAAATTGTGAATGACTACAGGCAGAAAACGCATGTCGAAATTCAGCTAGAATAACGTACATGACAAAGCCTATTTTATGAGTGCTGTAAATAGAAACACTCTGCCCACAAACAAACCACAGGAAACATCCTGACCTCACCTCAGTCACAAAAGCAACACAGCGAGCGCAGCGTAGCACGACAGGACTCGGGTTACACAAGCATGCGAGCGAGTCATGATGCAGCAAACAGAACAGATTTGGTGTCAGCGAGGAGCCTTCAGCGGCTCTGCCACGATCAAGCCCGTTTCTGACAGCAAGCCAGCATCTGAGCGCGTGCTCGGCCGAAGAGGAGACCCGCTCGGATCTGTTTCCAGGGAACCAGGATCACACCACTGCTGTTCTTACGCTAACGCACATGCAGGACGTTACGTGTGCGGGTTACAGAGAGGATATCAGTGTGCCACAGGTTGCAGATTAGCATGCGGCTGTCCTTGACGACGATAACCAAGCAGAGAACAAAAGCACTGCGCTCAAACTACAGGTCTTTAGCTGCGTTAACACTGATCATAACACTCTTATCCTGGTAAGTAGCTTTGCTATCAAGAAGCTTAGAGCACTGAATCATCCCTTTCACGTTTGACACTTGTCTTTCACAAAAGCCTCTTGTATATTAGGGTGATGGTTAACCCCAAAAACAATCTCTCTTTTTTTAGTGTTTCAGAGGAACGTAAAAGGAGGCGTTTAGTAGAATGTTCACGCTGCTCTTTTCTATGAGAAAGTTGATGATTTTTGTCAATTTTGGAAATGGTCACTAAATATTTGACTCACTGTCAATGCTTGGACAACAGCAGCATAAACATCTGTCGAACATCTTCTGTCCCACAAGAGAAAGAAAAGAGTTGTAAATGACATGTGGACAGGTTTATCATTTGGTAAACAAGATGAGATGCTGTATATCTTATAGAAGTGTTTCCAAATGAATTACAGTCTAAAGCCATGGTCACACTAGACTTTGAGCATGCAAAACTATTTCTACAGACAGTGCACATCGTTGTAATGTGATGTGACACTCTGCAGCCTCTGTTTTTATAACAATATTCAACATATAATATATCGAATGTGTAAAAATATGCAATCCACAAATTCAGACAAAAAAATACATAAATCTCTCGTCTCAGGGGGATATGAGGGTGGAAAGCATGGTAATTCGAAAATACTACAGGTTTTCTACTAATACAACGTGTAATGCTAAATCCTGAAGTATTCCCTTAACACACATCGCACCACAGGAGAATCTGATCAAATAATCGGAATAGCCGTCAGGATAATCAGGACTCTACCAAGGACTGTCGGGGGTGAATAGGCCTAACATCAGCATGGTTATCTTATAGTGTGTGGGCGGTACTTTTACACTGCGATTTCCAACATATTCAACAATTTTGTGGACAGATGGTTAGCATTTCACTAGATTAATGGGACACATGTAAACCTGTTTTAACAGAAACTGCGGTTTTCTTCCAAAATTAAAATTTAGAAGAAATTAAGACATAAGTATTGTAATTTTAGAACAAATATTGTGTAAAGTAAAATATTTGTGAAATATTTATTTTTCATTTACATTTATTTTACAGTGCTGTTATATTGCAATAGTCTCTTAGGTATAATAATAATAATCACAATAATACTAATATTAATAACAAACACTATTATTATTACTTTATTAAAATTTTTGGCATCCTAACAACAGCAGCATGGTTGTAAAGTTTGAATCTGCTTTAAAGTCCAAGTCAAATCAAAGACTTTTTACTCCATTCAAATTGGTCAGTGAAAAGGGCTTGGGGCTCTTAATTTTAAACTTTAAAATACCCCTTTTCCACCGAAAAAGAACTGGTTCGGAACTGGTGCTGGTTCAAAGTTGGTTCGGAGTTGGTTCAACTTCCGAACCGCTTCAGAAACTGTTTGTTTTTCCACTGACTAGACGCCGTTACGTCACTGTGTACGTCGCTAGAACGCTTGCAAGTACATTACTTTGTGATTATCTCTAACTCGTGTACCAAGAAGGCTTTAAAAACAATTGAAATATGTAAGTCTTTTAATCTTTTCGTTTTTGATATGTAATCTTTTCTGATAAGTTATGTACCCCTGTCTTGTGTCTTTTTTCCTTTCCATTTATTTGTTCTATATCGTGACTGTTTTCTTTGCTTATGTTTCAAATAAAAAATAAAAGTGCTTGCGCCAACTTCAAGCTTAACAACAAAGGCGGACTCCATCGTGTTTCTGCAAATGTTTCTCCTGGCTTTGCGATCCTGTATTATGGTCAGAAAAGATGTTTAGAACACATCTAAACCCGCACCAGCCCCCTATGTAAACATGACGTGCTAAAAGAATGGTTCTAGTCCAGCAAAGAGTTGGTGCCGCTTTGGAACCAGTTTTCCTGGCCGAGAACCGGTTCTTTGGCTGTCGAAACACAAAGAACTGGTTCGCGCGCAGGCACCGGCTCCGAACCGGCTCTCAAAATGCTTTGGTGGAAAAGGGGCTAAAGTGAACCTTCCGGGTGCATTCCCCCGCTAACACATAAACTGATGTTGTTCATCCCCCAGAGTCTCACAGAATCTTGTGGGAATCAGGAAACACTTTGAAAATACATGTAGATGTGTAACGTGAAGAATTGCTGAAGTTTTAGACCTCATGCAGTTTTAGGGACATTATTAGGTTAGTAATGACGAGCTTCAGAGGAATTTCGCAATGTCCTCCGAGTGTCTCGTTCTTCCTCTTACGACACTCGCTGATAGGTGAAACTGGCAGGCAGGTTTCAACATTATTAAAGTCAAGAGTCCTCATTAACACCAGCATTGTGTTCCTGTAAAATGAGATCCGGGGAATGAGAGCAGATGGTCTAAAGATACAAATGCCTCTATTAGCATGAGCATTAACGATGCTTGAGACTTAATTATGATTAGCATTATTCTGCATGTTGATAAGGTTCTCTACACACAGTGGTGTTGGTTCATTATAAAGCTACATACTGAACTCCACTCATGCAACTAGGGAAAAAAACAATCCGAGGACTAAAACAGCTTGATGAATTTTTCAAAGTTGTATAGACAAATATACAGTCTTGGGCCATTTCTGCCATGTTGAAGTTTTTGTGGTAACCATTTTGCTGAAGAGTAGAAGAGTAGTGTTTGGCTACATGTAAATAAATATACAACATTGATAGAGTCAACAACATAATATTTTACTAGTTCATTAAATTTACAAGCTAAATAAATTAACATATGCAACGCTAGATGTTAGTTTGAACTGAAATACATCAGATTAATTGGGTCCAGCCCAGCACCACCACTCAATTATGTTGAAATAAGTTGTCGTAACAACTTTTTTTAAAGCTGCAGTCCGTGGCTTTTTTGGGGTTAAAAATGATCTAAAATACATATTTGAGAAATTACACAACCAGCCAGTGTTCAAAACTCTCTGCTTGCCTTAGCTCGATTTAAAGCGGTAAGCTTGTAATAATGTTTTAAATTTCAGTGGTACTGGTGGATTTCCACCAGAGATTCGATTGCCTTTGCGTCATTAAATCACTTCTGTACACATCAGTAAACACTCATCTGTACACACGCATCTGTATACATAAAGAAGAGTCTCGGCTAGTACACTCTCAGAAGAAAACGTTCTATCATTCAGCGCTACATATTTGGAACCCCTAAAAGGTTCTATTCAGAATCCCTTTTAAGGGTTCAATAATAAGAACCCTTTAGGGTTCTGTGTAACCAGGAAAAAGGTTCTATATGGAACCTTTTGGGTTAATTCATTATCATTTGTTTAGTCCTTTTCGGATTAAGTATTTCATATTATTGACAAACAACAAGACCCTAAAATGTATTTATGAATGCATGTGAATGGTCACAAAATTCAAGATATGGAGGTTAGAAAATGTATATCACTGTATGTAGTTAATAAATATCACACGAAGAGTGTCATTTCAGTTTATCTCCTCTAAAAATCAGCATGATTAAAATGTGATATTAAGTTACTACAACAGTTTAATAAACAATAGGTTAATTACAACTCCAAAATGTTGCAGAATAATGTAATATATGACTGAATAATAGCCTATAAAGAACCTTTGTGCCAAAAGGTTTCTTTCTTGTCATTATAGAACCTTTTTTAGCATAAGGTTCTTTGGAGTTGAGTAAAGATTCCTATGCTTCATATGAAGAGTTCAGATGCAAAAGCCTCTAAGTGCCATTTGAAATTTTCTTCTAAAATGATCATTTTTATCAAGCTTGTATATTTAAGTTCAGTAATTTCACTTAAATGGCAATGAAGATTACCTATTAATTGTCATTTAAGTGAAATTACTGAACTTAAATATACAAGCTTGATAAAAATGGTCATTTTATGAGAAAATTTCAAATGGCATTTAGAGGCTTTTGCATCTGAACTCTTCATATACAGAACCCCAATGGACCCTTTTTTCAAAGAGTGTAGGCTATGAGTGTGCGGATGTTGGAGGTGGAGATTTATAGCCTTTTCTCAAAGCACTTGATATAATTAAACCTATCAATTTGATGGCAGATCCAGAAAGGTTCAAACGACAATCACCAGTGTTAACTAGAGATTCACCCACTATAAAATGCAAAAGACTTCGTTTGGACTTCAGAGTGCCTACAGAAAAAAAAAGAGACTGCAACCGGACCCATGCGAAAAAACAAGGATACATATCGGAAGGACATGATGACATGTAGTCACGCAATGCTGACGTCGTTAACATTAACACTTTGAGAACAAAGTATTTAATTTGCATGGTTTAGCGTGATATGATAAGTGATTTTCAGACTTAATCAGTGCAATTTACAGCAATGTCAGAACCAGAAAAAAAGTGGATATTTCTTACTAGTTCAGATGACATTTTCCAGTGAAAATTCTTTTGTTGGTCATACTTCCAAAAAAATAATCTGTGATTCTGAATGGCAGTATCCACACCATGATTCATTCATTCATTCATTCAACTTTATTTGTCCCCAGGGGGAAATTTGAAGGCACATTACAGTAGCTTACATAAGCACATTGCACAACCAACACTACACAGCACATATCATTAAAAAACTAAAACCTGAAGAAATCATTAACTCCTATTAAAGTTCAAGTTCATAAGCTGGACGGCCCTCGGGATGAAGGTTACTTTCCTCCTCTGTGTCCGACAAAGCGGACAACGGAGTCTGCTTCCCGAGGGTAGCCATTCAAACTCCGAAAACAGAATGTGAGAGGGGTCATTAATAACCCCTGATTGCAATTGCAGATTTCGAACAGAGATGGCGACCTGCAGACTGCAGCTTTAAGTAATCAACTTTTAAAAAAATGGGTTTATGCAACAAATGATTAAGTCATTACAAGTTGTCATTAGGGTTGGGTATCGAGAATCGAGTAACAATTGGAACCGAGACTAACTTTTCATTTTTTCCCGGAATCGTTCAAAAGTTCAAATTTCAATTCCTAGTTTCGATATTCACAGTCCGCCGAGCGGAAGAAGAAACCGCTGAACAACACCAATGAAGAAGCGTCTACTGGAAGTGTTGGCATAACCACGCAAGTCGAACATGAGTACCTTACGTCGGCGATCCAAAGTGTGGCTTCACTTTTCTAAAAATAACGAAATCTCGGCAAAATTTGTGACAAAAGGAGTATTATTACAGAAGGAGTATTTCCTTCAGAAAGGCTGTTGGTTAGCAAGGTTAGCTAAACTTTTTTGACCCTGCCTCTTAAAAGAATCGGAATCGAGAATCGTTAGGAACCGGAATCGAAACAAGGAATCGGAATCAGAATCGTTCAAATTCAAACGATACCCAACCCTAGTTGTCATAACTCAAAGATTAATGCAAACTGCTGCAAATGCAAAACATTTGTTTTAGGGTATGAGATATTTTTAATCGGCGCTGAAGTGTTACTCAACCCCTGGTCAGAGCCTAACTGGCAATATTAGAAAAATGCTGGAAAAGTGGGCAGAGCCTAGCAGAGACAAAGGGGACGAAAGAGGGCGGGGCTGAACGGGGATTGATTGACAGCTCTCAGACTCACAAAGATGGAGAGTGACTGGAGTGACGCCAGTAGCTTTGCAACAGAGAGGTCAATTGAAGTTGAGGACTTTTGTCCCCCACCTACACCTGGGTGAATTGTCTGTGGACACAGGGCCAGAGGCTCTTAACTCCCGATGCCCACGATGCTAGCGAAGCAGCAGCGCAAGAGAGAATGGGGCCATATGACTGTTTACGTAAATACCCGCCAAGGCATTTTGACATTATTTTGTGTGCATTTGACAGTTTAAGCGCTATAAGCAGTAAGAAAGAACTCAGTTTAGTGCTGAGAGGAGGATTTATGTGCCACACTTTGGGTGTAAGAACAAAATCTGCAGCAATGAGTAAAAATCCCAACCCTTTTAAAAGACTACAATTGAAAAATATATAAAATGCAACCCGCCAAAGTGGCTAGTAGAAGTTAGCTGAAACACACACGTATTTGGCGGGTGTTGAAGGTGCAATAGGTGATCTGGGAGAGAAATGCTAAATTTAGCCTGCTAGCTTGAACGCATGCGATCCCAACCTCCCTGAAAATCGCCATTCAAAACGAAGCCTCCTTAAAAAACACATGAACACAACATGCACTGACCAGAAGCGATATTATTGGATTACATCATGTCATTCACCGGTGAGAAAATGCTACAGTACAGTGAGTAACAGTAGGCTATTACAATAACAAACATAAATGTTTGCCAGCCATATCTGCCATTTTGGAACTGAATGCAATGATTGAACAACCATTTTATGGTCCTAAACCTTCCACAGAAGATATAAAAAGACATTTAGACTGCTTAAAATAGTGATTGCTATCAGAATATGAGTAGACGTAAAACCAGCATAACAAAAAATGTTTCTGTAGAGAATCATTACATCGTTAATGTCAAGCCCTGCAAAATTCAGTAACGTTTTAATGTAATCAAAATCTCATATCCGGATCTTATGGTGTTTTCTCTCTGCTTCTCCATCAATTTAGTCCACTTAAACCCCATGACTTTCTTAAAATCGACTGCAAGCTCGCATTCAAATCTTCCTCCATCCATCCAATCAATCAATAGTCCGGATGTGCATCATGATGGGCCTGTTTTTAAAAACCTGGCCACTGCAGGTGGTTGTTGAAACCACATACATTTTACTCCTCCCATTCAACAATGCTAAAAAAATTAACGTGTGAGAGCGTGTTATATGCTACATGTCATGTTATAGTCAGATATGACGACGCTACTGCAACACACACAACCACAGATGAGCATCTCTTCATCAAGACAACGCGCAAACTATTGCAAACCAAAGTGAAATTAAGCGAAAATTCAAATTGAAAGTAAATGAAGCTCCTATTATCCAACAATCGGCTTTGATTTTGAAATTAGCCGATGGTCAATCAAATGCAGCTCATATCTGTTGCTTTCGTTGACGTGAACTCCTTTATATCTGCGCGGGAACTGAAGATCAGCGTGGATTTACATCCGTTTTGCGGAAACACATTTTGTGACCAAGTTTAGGGCTGTGCAACGATTAATCGCGATTAATCGCATCCAAAATAAAAGTTTGTGTTTACATAATATGTGTGTGTACTGTGTACAATTATTTTGTATATAAAAATTCATTCACATGCATATATTTAAGAAAAATGTGTTAATAATATATAAAATATTAATATCTATATTCAATGTAAATTATGTATAAATATGTATACAGTATGCAATTATTTCTTAAATATATACATGCATGTGTGAGTATTAGGGGTGTAACGGTACACAAAAATCACGGTTCGGTACGTACCTCGGTTTTAAAGTCACGGTTCAGTACGTTTTCGATACAGCAAAAAGAAAGAAATGCCAGAGAAATTTACTATTTGTTTAAAGAAAAAATATTTTTAAATAAGTGTGAGTTTTCCTAGATCTTGAAACTTTCAGGTTTATAAATGGGTCATCTTTGAAGGATGAACAAATAATGTTTTGGTCATCACATTAAAAATAACATTTAAATATATATTTATTTATATAATATTTGAATTTTGAAGTGCTGGAAAAAGATGTGTGAAGTACTTGAAAGCATTTCACCATTCCAGCCAAACTGGTTCCAGTTAGTGACATTAAATCCATGGTGAATTGTACATTTAGTACAAAGTGTGGGTATGTGTAAAGCTGTTGACTTATGTTATTCATACAATACCACAAGAAAAAACAAAAAATATTTAAAGTTGTAAATATATACTGTAGATACAATAACATGAACGCAAAATGCAATGTAAATAAATACAAGCAGTTCCTTACTTTATGGCTTTTTTTTAACTGGAGTAACCATGTGATGGCAGCGTGCACATAATGACATAGGCACGTAGGGTTATAAAAGATAACGTAAGAGTAAAAGATGCACGCGCGTGCACAACTATCACCCCTGCGCTGGGTGCGCCCCTTCCCCTTTAACCGAGGAGCTAATGCATCTGTGTAAAACACGCATAGGAAAAAAAGAACGACAGAAAGAACGGCTCCCCTCCAGCCGCGACTCGGCTCCCATCGTTCATGTTTATGAGCTGTTCAAAAGAATCGGTAGTCCGAACTGATAAACGATCCATGAAGCACATAACGAGCAGCGCAGTTTCATTCTGCTTTCATTACGCTTGCCATTTGATGTTGCGCAACGTTGTGTTGGCCGCATCAGCTCGAATTTTGCCGGCAGGAAAAATGGTCCAAGCAATCGTTCGGTTTGTATGCGTACCGAACCGGAAGCCTCGAACCGAAACGGTTCAATACGAATACATGTACCGTTACACCCCTAGTGAGTATACACACTACACATACATATTTTATGTACACACAAACTTTTATTTTGGATACGATTAATCACGATTAATCGTTGGCCAGCCTTAGTGTAATGGAATCGTTTAAATAAATCAGGTAACTATCAGCAATGAAGTGACCCGGTGTAAACAGGCCATATATGGTCAACGCTACTTGCTTCCAATTTATCGCAACTTTTTAAATAACTTCCGACTTGCATCAAACACACTGAATTAAATTACTTATGTTTTCAGAAGTTGAAGTAAGAGATTTCCAAAGGTGGTTCTGAGAGTGATTCGCAGATCAAACACAGCTCCATTTTGGTGAAAAAGGAGGTAGGCTATACGGCTGGATTCCCAGATAACATTTCATGAATGTGCTGTCATTGACTGTGATGTCAGCAGTAAGTCAGAGAACTGGACACACACCAGGTCAAAGTCCATGTGCAGAAACGGCAGTAATATCTCCGCACGGCTCACGTGACTCAGCCGTTCATCCAGAGCCGTGACCTCTCTTTGCACGCACCTATAAAACAGGGAATGTGAAACGGAGCAGACGCAGTCCTGATAAATTAGAAGAACGGAGGGAAGACCAAATCATCCACGACAGAAAAGAAAAGAGTACGGCCAACTGCAAAATCAGTCACATTATAGTAGGCTTACACATGCGCAACCTTGAGCACAATCATTTGAAAACACCGTCCAAATGAAGCGTACTGGCGAGGGTACAGAGTTTTGGACGTGAATAATGATTAACCGCTGAGCAACGCAGGACCGCTGGAACCAAAGGTAGCCGAGTAAACAGATAAGAGCACCCTCTCGATTTGTATCTCGGCAAAGCCTGGCCTCTATAAGGAAATGAGAAATGACTTCATCCCACGAGAAAGCCCATCGTAAGTGTGCAGTTTGATAGCAACTCCCATTCTGATGACTCATCAACTGGATACACTCGTTTCCCAATGTCATCAAACTTCTGAGAAAAGCCAAACCCTGAACATGTGGTTACAACTAAACCTATCGGTGTTCAATGGAAATCCAACATTGTTTGGTTTTGGTTGGTATTTATGGTAGATTTACGATGAATACGTCACTGACTAAGCCTTGTGTAATTATCTGATCAGAAAGTGCCTGATATTCTACATGTGGACGAGGGCAGAGACCATCGCTAAAACCAGAGCTTAGCACTAAAGCCAAACTGTAGCTGTAATCATGTTGGATACTTCAGTTTCTAAGGCCTCTGGATGATCAAAACTTTGCTGTAAAACCTGTTGCACACAATCTACGACAATCTGTCTGTTTAGACTTTATCATCAAGTAAAAGCCAGGTCTTTTAGTATAATTGAACAAACGTCCTCCTTCAGCTCGTGTCTTTCTGTTGTGAAACCTGCACTGATTAAAAGTAAAAGTAAGATAACTTTTATATTGTTAGTAAAATATCTACTTGCTTAGCAATAGCAACTTAGCTATTTGATTAACCAAATATCATTTTTAGAAAAATCACACTCAAATATGATCATCAGGCTTTTGAGGAAGGGTTATTTGTTCATCTCTCAATCATCATTGTATTGCATTGCATTAAAACTACAGAGCTTTGATTATAAACTAAGCATTTGAATATCATCTTACTAAGACATATTATTGGCAGATTTGGTGACGACTGATAAAAATAGGCCTGTTTTATGTCGATAATCCGCAATACTGTTATAAATCTCGTTCACTTACATTGAGCCTCAGTTTCATCTAACTTTTTGACTATCTAATTGCATATTTCTGCTCAGTTTGGGCTTCTGAATAAAAGCGAGGTGTTTTCCCCTCCACATTCTCATTATGTCATCATGCTATACGAGTAAAAGCCTGATCTAGTATGGTAACTGTGCAAACTATTTTCTTTATATTTTACATAAAGGTTCACTAAACTGTTGCACATCAAAACATTATGTCAAGTGATAACTGAGATGTGACTGACTTCTTGTTATGTGACCTAGACTATGATCTTTACAGACCTGTCCCTCTTCACCAAACCATCATTCTGGAGTGTGACAGCTACACACAATGGTTGTTTTGAAACACTAGATGTATAAGCAGATTGATGATTAAAAAGTGGTAAACACAAAAAAGATGTCAAGTTCCTGACTCATGTCAAACTATGCCAGCGTTAACTTGACCATCCTAAGCATGTCCAACCACTGAAGCAATTACAGGCATGAATTACTGTTTACTGGATGTCAATAGCCCAAAAATACCTCGTAACATAAGATATTCCACTACTCTGGTGTTCATAATAACAGAGTACATGATATGTGATCACAGTAATGGTGTATTTAGTGAAGTGTTGTGAATCTGTGGCAGGTGAGCTGCTAACCGGCTAGCTCAGTTAGCAACTCTTCAACAAACAACCCAAACCCATAACCCAGTAAACCACAGCCAAACCCTCGACACGAAACACACAAGACACATTGTTTTTACACAGAAACCATCAGTTTGAGTCATTTGATCTCGCTAGTGGCTTGTTAGCAGCTCACTTAGCCGGATGCTACCTTATGAACTCTAAGACAAACAGTCTGTTAGCTGGTTAGCTAGCAATAACATCATAAACCATCGCTATTAATTTACAAACATCGGCATTATTATTACAATAACATCATCAACCCGATCATCAGCCTGGTTCAGACGGATAGGTAAAGGTGAATCGACTCACCTGTTCAGCGGCGGGTCAGATGAACTGCTCGTATATCCACAGATGTAACGTTACGTGAACCCGATCACACAGATTCAAAGATTTACACGACCAGTGAAATAAAGTGTTATATTCCCCAGATGATGGCTGGACGTGTTGAGTGTGTGTGTATCTTTCTGACTGACTGTTCGCCGGGTTCAGCCGTCAGCCGCTGATCTGCTGGTGGGCGGGGCTACGGGCTGACACGAGCACGAGCGCTCATTAATTATTAACAACATGAACAATTAGCCTCGGAGGAGCATTCATGACACTAACGTGACCGAAGTAATAAATGAATATATATATATATATATATTATATATAATTGCATGTAGTAATTGCATGTATATATTTAATAAAATGTGTAATGTGTGTGTGTATATATATATATATATATATATATATATATATATATATATATATATATATACACATTACACATTTTATTAAATATATACATGCAATTACTCTTTGCACAGCTATCATTTATATATACAGTATATATACAGCATATATATATATATATATATATATATATATATATATATATGCAAAAACACACAAATACTGCATATTTAAAAATAAAATAACCTTTCTGCTGCAATTATGATAAAGTTGCTTGTTTTCAAACTTTTTTCATTGATATTAACATGATTAATTTTATACATTAGATTGCAAATTCAGAAGTTATATTCCATAGAACCCTATGCTATGCTAAATTATAGATAATTGTTTGTGTAGGTTTTTTTTAGCTTTTTAATTTACAGTAGTCAACATTTGAAGTGGATCGAAAAAGTCAATCAAAGTTGTCCTAATACAAGAACGGGTTTGTTCAAAATTCATGCATAACTTTGATAAAAGGTTTTGATTCAAATGTTGACTACTGTAAATTAGACTTATTTTATTGTAACGTATTTTAATAATAATTTATTCTTTATTGGTTTTATTGATTTATTGATTATATTATCTCAATCTCAAGATGAACACCAGTATTTTTTATGAGGCATATTTATTAAAGCTCTCCTATAGTTGAACTAAGGTCTAATCCTGTCCGTGAAACCAGGCCAATATTGTATTTTCCAGCAATATTGTCTGACATTATAAATCTATTTATTCTTTCACAGTAAATCTCCAATCTAGAATATCATATTCTAAACTCAGGCAAAAAATTATACTATACAGTAAAAATGAAATGAGTATAGTTACAAAAGCTTCCAAAATCAGCCAATTCAGATATAATAAAAATGCAAGAATTGGCTAATACAGCCATCCATATATTGTCCATGCTCTGTAATAGCACTATTCAAATCAAATAATCTAGACTTCCAAGAAGAATGGTAAAAAACACAATGCAATGTTTTGAATCATCAACACACGAAAGCCATTGCAAGCATTGCTCAGCTCTTTTGAAAGAAGATATATCACAACTGTTCTTAAAGGGGTGGATGATTGTGATTTCACTTTTCTAGTTAATGTGTAATTTTGCGGTTTGAGCTTAAACAACATCTGCAAAGTTACAACGCTCAAAGTTCAAAGCAAAGGGAGATATTTGCTTTTAAAGAAAATCCTTTATCGAACTGAAAGTTTCAGAAATTGCTTTATTACAACAATTGGCTAGTATGAACTACAGATATTCCTCACAGTCTAGTGACATCACTAACCCTAAAATTTACATAAAGCCCGCCCCCGGGAACACGATTTATAGATTATCATGACAGAATATGCTAACCAATGTCTAGATGAAAACTACAATACGCTACATAAATTCATCAACTAACCATTCAGAAATGTCCTGTTGCTTCTACATGGTGTCACTTCTTTGTCTGACTCGGTTTGAGCATAAAAGACTAAAAGTTTGTTCAATGTTCAGTGCATGTGTGTGTGAGGTAAAAGGACACAAGCTGTTGAAGCTCCGCCCTCTGTGCCGGGAGCAGCAGCTCATTTGAATTTAAAGGGACAGACACAAAACGGTGCGTTTTTGCTCACCCTCAAAAAGTGACAATTTTAACATGATATATAAAAATATCTGTGGGGTATTTTGAGCTACAACTTCATATACACACTCTGGGGACATCAGGCCATTATACCACACCTTTAGGCCGGATTCACATATAGCGCCTAAAAACGCGTAGAAAACGCTGGGCGCGCCGCATTCTCCATTTTGCAAAGCGCCAGGGCGGTTGCGCTTCAGTTGGTTCTTGTCACATGACCTATTGTGTGCGTATGGTGCGCTTGCGGTATTCTGAAAAGTTGAGATGTTCTCGACGCGGCGCGGACGCGCATGGAAAAAACGAGCCCGTCGCACCGCGACCGCACCGCTTCCATTATGAGCGCGCATACCGTGCGCCTACATTTGAAATAACGAACTTGAGCGCGCAAAAGAGGCGATATGTGAACCGGCCCTTAAAGACACACCAAGTAACCTTTCCTCTGCGGTCGCCCTACAGGCTGGAAGCGGAATTGTCCATTACCACTGTTGTAAATAATTTATCCTAGCGCATCATAGTGTTGCACGTACGCTCGCTGTTTATCCAGCACCGGCATTGGAATGAACGATGTCCACAGACAAGGTAGATGTTGCATGATTTTATGAAAGTATGATGATTGCGACTTCAGACATGAAGAAAAACAAAATAATGACTATTGTAACGCTTGACGTAAAGCAATTCAAATTTGTAGTTTTCTTCTCTGTATCAGAAACGAGACCCGATCTGGCAATATTACATAGCGTGGTTACAGCAGATGTAGGGCCACAAAGCGAATCCAGAAGTGCCTTTCACCCTGTTACGACTTGATGAACCATTTTGGAAACATTATTTTAAGGTAAAAAAAATCTTACTTAGTGTTGCTTTAGGAAATAACCAGCGTGTTTAGAGGGCCCTCATGGACAGCAGGTGTAGCTGTGTGAGCGAGGAATGCGATTCACACTGAGGAATGTGAGGAATGACAGAGCTGTTGATCCTGTTAGTTATCTCTTTCTCCACCACTCACCTGTGTGTGCTCTCAGGTCATTCACTGCCTTGAATCTTTTATGAAAAGACGAGGTAGAGGAACACAATGCTCATTCGGTCCTGACGTCAGTCCTGCAAGTGTGCACATACATTCAAGCTCATATAGTGAGCCGCATTTGATGCATAGGTCACAGTGTTGACCTTTAAATACCAGAAACTATCAACAAATAGTGACCCTTTGGATCGACTGTGAGAAGGTTACTGTTTACTGACATGTTTACTGGACAATAAGTAGCATACATGTGTGAATACAAAAAGTTAATAATTATTTTATGGAAGCAATAAGGTAGGAGAGGCTGTGCTGTATCCACTTTGCGTCGTGCCTAACAACGCCTGATGTTTTTACTATTTTTTATGTATTAAAGAAAAAACCTTAACCTCAAACGAGTGTGGTTTCCTAAAGTGTTTGTAATTTATTCTATAAATGTCTGGACGTGAAAGTTGAATCTGTTTAAGTGAAATCTGTGTGTGTGACTGTGATGATGGCCTGACACCTTGTGGTTGCTTCATGAGACTACAGTCAGCAAGTGAACCAATGAAGTAGCCTTGGTCACATACTATATATATATATATATATTGAAAATGCTGTGGAAACAAATCTTGGATACCCTTGAGGTAAGCTAAAACATACCAAAAAATTAATTTCAAAGTGAACTATGAGTCTGGAAACCAAGACTTCTTTGTATATTAACTGAAAGTTTTACATTTTGTAATCGCAAATTAACAAAAATGAAAGACCACCAAGCTGATCAAAACAATTTTAGACATCATATTCCAAACAAGTCTAAAATATCAAAAGTCTACAATACTACTTCAGCACATGACATCATATAAGTGGAGCCCAAAAAAATGTCATCATGGACACACTGAGCTGCAGTTATTAATTTATTCGCACCTAGACACTCGTTTAGGTGTGAATAAATGAATATAACTGCAGCTCAGTGTGTCCATGATGACATTTTTTGGAATGTACACTGGTTATTTAATTATATTAATTGTTTAATTTTAATGACAAGTTCAATATCAAACGCCTGCATATAAATTATTAAAACATAGTTAAATATATAAACAAAGGAAATATATTGAAAAAATATATTGAATGGACTGTAATAAAATAGCCTAAATTAAGTCATTCGTTTTTATTTATTTATCCTTAGTTCCCTTTCGTAGTCACTTCGAGTTACGTCAGAAGTGACGGAGATTGGGGATTTCGCATAGAAAGCCAATCCTCTTCGAGTATTTAAACACGAGCCAATGGCATGCAATGCCTTGGGGCTGCGGAAATTTGCATAGCGTACTCCGCCCTACTCCGTGAGTATAAAAGGAGGAAGTGAACGCAACCGCAGTATGTTTTCGCTTCGGAGCCAAGAGAACCTCTTCACTCCTCAAAGCTGATTCAAGACTCTTCGAGACGAGCGTCCTCTTCAGTGTTGGTGTGACGGCGGTACCCAGCGAGATTCTGCATTGCCTGCGATCTGTGCAGTGGTTTGCCAGACTTTGCGCTTCTCCCTGGTAGCCTCAGCGCTGAAAGAGTGAATTTCTCTCCTCTCTGTAAAAGAGCTGCACGCGGCACGTCTTTTTAAAGATGGCTCGCCCGTGCCCTTCTGGATGTGGTAGATTTCTGTCGTCATCTGATGGTCACGAACGCTGCTTTGTTTGCTTGGGCATTCAGCATGCAGCAGCAGCGTTCGTGGATGACTCATGTTCCTTCTGTGGGACCATGACCATCTCCACACTGAGGTCGCGGCTCAATGATCTCACTAGAGTGAGAGCCCCGGTCCCCCCTACTCGATCGGCTTCCTTCACGAAAGGGGGCCCGTCGACCCGGGGACCGGGCGATCTAACGGTGACGGTGTGGGATAAAGCCCCGACGATTCCTCGGGCCACACCTCCCGCCTCAGTGCGTGAGCCAGCGGGCGCTAGTTCGACTCGGTCGGTTGTCTCTTCGGCGGCACCGGCTGCTTCGAGCAGCGCCCCAGATGATGATGCGATGTCTATCACAGCATCACTAGGCGGGCTTGATTCCTCGGGAGAGGAAGATCCGGCTGCGTTGCCTCCTTCGGGAGTCCCAGCGTTGTCCGCGTCAGATCCCGAGATGACGGCCATGCTGTCTCGAGCCGCTGGGAGTATCGGGCTAGAATGGAAACCTCCATCCTGCCCCGACCTCTCACGGATGGATAATTGGTTTTTGGACAAGGCTGCCGCTGCAAAGCCACGGCCGACTCCAATTCCTTTTTTCCCCGAGCTGCATGCGGAGTTGTCGCGCTCTTGGGGGGCTCCTTTGTCCACTCGAGAGCGCGATCTCTCCCCCGCCTTTCCCCCCCTCGACGGCGGGGCCGCCCGTGGGTACACTGGGATGCCCCCGGTGGAGCGCTCTGTTGCGATGCAGCTGTGTCCACAGAGCGCTTCCACCCGTGGTCCTCCTAAGCACCCATCCAAAGCCTGTGGGTTCTCGTCTGCTATGGCGGCGCGATCCTACAGAGCGGCGGGACAGGCGGCCTCCGCTCTGCATGCTATGACCACTTTGCAGGTCTTCCAAGCGAAGTTGCTCAGAGACATGCACGAGGGCGGGACTGATCCGACGGCATTCAAAGAACTGCGGTCCGCCACTGACCTTGCTCTCCGGGCAACGAAAGTGGCTGCTCGCGCCGTTGGTCAGGTGATGGCCACTAGCGTGGTTCAGGAGCGTCATCTGTGGCTCAACCTGGCGGATGCGCGGAGCGCTGAGCGGACTCGTCTGCTCGACGCTCCGCTATCCCAGGTTGGCCTTTTCGGCGGTGCGGTCGAGGACTTCGCCCAACAGTTCTCCACCGCCCAGAAGCAGACGGAGGCCATCAAACACATCCTGCCCCGACGACCAGCTGCTGCCTCCACCCAGTCGTCGGCACAGGTGCCTCCCCCTGCTCGCCGCCGAGGACGCCCCCCTGCGGCTCCCCTCCCTCCCGCCCGGCCCCAGCAGCAGCCTTCACCCGGGCCCCGGCGTCGAGGAGGCCGCAGGCCGGCGTCACAGCCCCCTCAGGCCGCTCGCCCCGCTAAACGCCAGGCCAAGCGAAGATCCTGACACGGGCGGCTCAGTGTCGATCTCGAGTCTTTCCCAGGAGGCGGTAGCAGGCCCCCTCCTTCCCCCGGTGGAGGGCCGGGGGAGAATCTTTTGTTCTCAGCTCCCCGCTGCTCACCCACGGGTGGGCAGCACCCTGAACTGGTTAAAGAAAGACTTGACATCCTCACTGAGCTCACAGACTGGAGTGAGTGCCCCCGATGCCCCAGTGTGTCGGCCCACTCACTCCTCTCTGTCTCGGAGGGCGCGGAAGGGTGCGTGTGTCGTCCCCGGGCTACACCAATCCCTTCCCCCTCTCTCGCCAGACCCCCGGCAGAACGGACCCCCGTGGAACGCTCCGCTTTCCCTGGTCCCTTCTGTCGGGGAGCGGGCTTCGACGCATCCGAGCGGGGTAACTCCTGCACGCGTGCCAGTCGACCCGCCACGCTGCCCCTCCGGGGGGACGTCTGTGGTTCACATGACCCCGTTGGCTCACTTCCTGGAAGCCTGGCTAGCGCTTCCCGGGGTATCCCGCTGGGTCATCAGAACGATCAGATTCGGCTACGCGATTCAGTTCGCACGGTCTCCTCCCCGCTTCAGGGGAGTTCGCTCCACGATAGTCGGTGGCAATGCCCCAGTCCTGAGAGCGGAGATTGCGACCCTGCTGGCGAAGGGTGCAATCGAGACGGTCCCTCCAGCCGAGGTGAGGTCCGGGTTTTACAGCCCCTACTTCATTGTCCCCAAGAAGACCGGTGGGTTACGACCGATCCTGGACCTGCGCATTTTGAACCGTTCTCTCCATCGACTACCGTTCAAAATGCTCACGGCCAAACGCATTTTCGAATGTGTTCGGTATCAGGATTGGTTTGCAGCGATCGACCTGAAGGACGCGTACTTCCATGTGTCCATCTTACCTCGACACAGACCGTTTCTTCGGTTTGCCTTCGAGGGCCAGGCATATCAGTACGCCGTTCTCCCATTCGGGTTAGCTCTGTCCCCTCGCGTCTTCACGAAGATCGTCGAGGCAGCCCTTGTTCCCCTTCGCGAACACGGGGTTCGCATCCTGAATTATCTCGACGACTGGCTGATACTAGCACACTCTCGAGCTCAGCTTTGCGAACACAGAGACTTGGTGCTCCGGCACCTAGCCCGTCTGGGCCTTCGGGTCAACCGAGAGAAGAGCAAACTTTGCCCCGTGCAGAGGATCTCTTTTCTCGGCGTGGAGATAGACTCGGTCGCCATGTCCGCGCAGCTCACGAACGAGCGCGCGCACTCACTGCTGACTTGTCTTCGTCAGTTCGAGGGCAAGAGTGCGGTTCCACTGAAACTTTTTCAGAGGCTCCTGGGGCATATGGCATCCGCGGCCGCGGCAACGCCGCTCGGTTTGCTTCATATGAGACCGCTTCAGCTGTGGCTTCGCGATCGAGTCCCGAGGTGGGCATGGCATCGCGGCTCGCTCCGAGTCCCAGTGACTCCGGCATGCCGGCGAACCTTCTTCCCGTGGTCGAACCTCAGCTTTTTACGGACGGGCGTCCCTATTCAGCGAGTTTCCAGGCATCTCATCGTCTCCACGGATGCATCTACCACGGGTTGGGGTGCCATGTGCAATGGGCATGCAGCCGCCGGCTCCTGGACGGGGGCCCAGCGCCTCATGCACATCAATTGCCTCGAGCTGCTGGCAGTACGGCTCGCCCTGCACCGCTTCAGAGCGTTGCTCAAGGGCCAGCATGTGCTTGTCCGCTCAGACAACACTACGGCT
Source organism: Pimephales promelas (assembly GCF_988280905.1). Taxonomy (NCBI): domain Eukaryota; kingdom Metazoa; phylum Chordata; class Actinopteri; order Cypriniformes; family Leuciscidae; genus Pimephales; species Pimephales promelas. Next base: position 5,178,937 of record NC_142783.1, read on the forward strand.
GTAGCGTACATCAACCACCAGGGGGGTCTACGCTCGCGCCGGTTGTCGCAGCTCGCCCGCCACCTCTTGATATGGAGTCAGAAGCACCTGAGGTCCCTTCGTGCAGTTCACATTCCTGGAGACCGGAACTGGGCAGCCGACGAGCTGTCTCGGGTCCGCCCTATCTCCGGCGAGTGGCGACTCCATCCCCAGTCGGTCCAGCTGATCTGGAAAGAGTTCGGGGAGGCACAGATAGATCTGTTCGCCTCCCGGGACTCAGCCCACTGCGCCCAGTTTTATTCTCTGACCTGGGGCACTCTCGGTTCGGATGCGCTGGCGCACAGCTGGCCACGGGGCCCACGCAAGTATGCGTTTCCCCCAGTGAGCCTCCTTGCACGGGTGTTGTGCAAGATCAAGGAGGACGAGGAGCAGGTCTTGCTGGTAGCCCCCTACTGGCCCACCAAGACGTGGTTCTCCGATCTCATGCTCCTCGCGACAGCACCTCCTTGGCCTATTCCTCTGAGACAAGACCTACTCTCTCAGAGACGGGGCACTCTGTGGCACCCTCGTCCCGATCTTTGGAGGCTGCACGTGTGGCTCCTGGACGGGACGAGGCAGGTTTGAGTTCGCTGCCACCTGCGGTGGCGGCAACCATCACTTCCGCAAGAGCGTCGTCCACGAGACACCTTTATGCGTTGAAGTGGAACCTCTTCGTCAATTGGTGCTCTTCTCGCGGAGAAGACCCCCGGAGATGTTCGATCAGTGTCGTGCTTTCCTTCCTGCAAGAAGGGTTGGAGCGCAGGCTGTCGCCCTCCACCCTTAAGGTTTACGTCGCGGCCATTGCCGCTTCTCATGAAGCAGTGGAAGGTAAGTCCTTAGGGAAGCACGACCTGGTCATCAGGTTCCTGAGGGGAGCGAGGAGGCTGCATCCGCCTCGTCCTCCCCTCGTACCCTCTTGGGACCTCTCGGTAGTTTTAAGTGCTCTGCAGAGGCATCCCTTTGAGCCTTTGCAATCGGTAGAGTTAAAGTTTCTGTCCATGAAGACAGCACTCCTGGTTGCATTGGCCTCCATCAAGAGGGTGGGGGACCTGCACGCATTCTCCGTTGACGAAGCGTGCCTGGAGTTCGGGCCGGCTTACTCTCACGTGATCCTGAGACCCCGGCCTGGATATGTGCCCAAGGTTCCCACCACTCCCTTCCGGGACCAGGTGGTGAACCTGCAAGCGCTGCCCCCGGAGGAGGCAGACCCAGCCTTGGCACTGCTCTGTCCGGTACGTGCTCTCCGCACCTATGTCGACAGAACGCAGTGTTTCAGGACCTCAGACCAGCTCTTTGTCTGTCATGGAGGGAGCCAGAAGGGAAGGGCTCTCTCAAAGCAACGGCTGTCCCACTGGATAGTGGATGCCATTGCTTTGTCTTACCAGCAGCAAGGCCTTCCGTGCCCCCTTGGTGTGACGGCCCATTCCACTCGGAGTGTAGCCTCCTCTTGGGCTTTAGCGCACGGCGCCTCGCTAACAGACATCTGCAGAGCTGCAGGCTGGGCGACACCCAACACCTTCGCCAGATTCTATAATCTGCGAATTGAGCCGGTATCCTCTCACGTACTCGTTTCGGCCAGTTCTGGATCCGCTCAGGTGTCTTCGCTTGCTCGCCACTCCACTCCCCGGACTGGATAAGTGCGATATTTCCTCAGTTCTTCCATTGAAGTCTTGAGTCCTCCAGCACCGACGATGCGGGCACCACTGCGTTGCTCTGGATGCTAGCTAGGTGCCTCCATGCGCACGGTTCCCCATGGTAACCGTCTCATGTGTATTATCCACTGTAAGCCTCTCTGAGCATGTGTCTTCCCTTGGCAAGCCATCTGCCACCCCTGGAGTTTAAATCAGTAGCCACCTGCGGTTGGTACTCCAGTGTTCCATATGCGTCCCTATGTGGCCATATGTGTATTCATAAGTCCTCCCTTCGGTAGGCAGCTGGTAGCATGTCCCCTTCGGGATATGTTTCCCAGTGTACCTTGGTAATCCTGTGTCAAAGTCGGATCCCCAAAAAAAAAAAAAAAAAAGAGGTAAGGCTCGGGGGTTCAGTCTTTCGCAGGGCACTGGAAGACAGCTTGAAGATGGCGTGATGGCACAGACCCCCAATCTCCGTCACTTCTGACGTAACTCGAAGTGACTACGAAAGGGAACGTCTCGGTTACGTATGTAACCCTCGTTCCCTGAGTAGGGAACGGAGACGTTACGTCTCCCTGCCACTTCTGCTGTATCGCTGGGTAGATGCCGAGTTCAGTCTTGGCTCCTCAGCGAAGACATACTGCGGTTGCGTTCACTTCCTCCTTTTATACTCACGGAGTAGGGCGGAGTACGCTATGCAAATTTCCGCAGCCCCAAGGCATTGCATGCCATTGGCTCGTGTTTAAATACTCGAAGAGGATTGGCTTTCTATGCGAAATCCCCAATCTCCGTCACTTCTGACGTAACGTCTCCGTTCCCTACTCAGGGAACGAGGGTTACATACGTAACCGAGACGTTATGCTACTCATCGACATGTGTAGAGAGATAGAAAGCAACTCGATCGCCTCCTGGAGGAGAAAGTAAGAATGACGAAGCTGATCAGCAGATAAAAGCCAGAGAGAAAGCAAAATGCACTGTAAGGATATAAATAGGCTACAATTTGAAAGAATAAAGGAAAAAGTTTTGTTGCAGTGAATGATCTTCGTAGTGAAGATGAAGCAAAAGCTTACAGCACCTGGTATTCCCAGGCGGTCTCCCATCCAAGTACTAACCAGGCCCGACCCTGCTTAGCTTCCGAGATCGGACGAGATCGGGCGTGTTCAGGGTGGTATGGCCGTAAGCGAGAATCTCAGCCGATAGAGAGATATTTAAAGAAGGACACCACCAGCAGCAGCAGCACCCCTACACATGAAAATGAGTACTAGCCTAACGGAGAAAACATTTAAAAAAATACCGTTTACTCTCCCCTTTTTCTTACAAAAAAATAAAAAATATAATAAAGTAAAAAATAATAATTAAAAAAGAAGACAGAAAGAAAGAAAAGGGTAAAAGTCAAGGGGGACTGTGAGTGGAAAATTATTAGCCTAATCGTATCTTAGAAAATGACGTTTAGCCTGTCTAAAAAGTCTTTCAACTGTCCCTACCTAACGTTACATGAACAAATCCTAATGATCTTGAATACAAATTTGTTAGTTAGGCCTTTAAAACTTGACTGAATAGTCTATTACAAGTCCAAATAAATATGAGTCAATAATATCATTTGCTTATTTGTTTATTTAATTATTTTTAATAGTTCTAATACGAGTTTAAGATAAAATACATTATTAAAAATAATTAAATAAGTAAAAGGTTTTATTTTTTTTATTTTATGTTTTCTCAGTTACCTATCGTCATGTGTGTGCTGCTGCTGCTGGTGTCCTTCTTTAAATACCTCTCTATCGGCTGAGACTCTCGCTTACGGCCATACCACCCTGAACACGCCCGATCTCGTCCGATCTCGGAAGCTAAGCAGGGTCGGGCCTGGTTAGTACTTGGATGGGAGACCGCCTGGGAATACCAGGTGCTGTAAGCTTTTGCTTCATCTTCACTACGAAGATCATTCACTTCAATTAGGATTTTGCCTTTATCCTTTCAAATGCGATTTCTTTTCTTACATTTTGCTTTCTCTCTGGCTTTTGTCTGCTATTAGTGCGGTAAGGGAAAAGCACAGCTCAGCCTCGTCATTCTTCCTTTCTCCTCCAGGAGGCGATCGAGTGGCTTTCTTTCAATTAGATTCAGAAAGCTTTGGCATGACAAAAAACAAACAAACAAAAAACGAAACAAAAAAAAACATTTTGTTATTAAGGGTATAACTGGTAAAATAACTGACTATTTGAGTTTTTTTTTTAATCTTCCATTTTTTCCAACAATGAGTGCAGTAAGTGATGCTATTCTGCCCTCTTGACTTTGGATTTTTATAAAGTAAATAGGCTAACTAAAGTGAAAACTGAACATCTAAAATAAGAAAATTTTGATTTTCTGTAATGTTATAGTAATTATATGACGTGTGTGCTTTATACTATATTAGAGATTGTTTTTTACAACAGCACAGATTACAGCACAGAATGTTAAATATTTTTATTATTATTATTATGGTTATTATGATTTGGTACCCAGACAGCAAACTGACATTGAATCAACGTGGAAACGACGTCTCTCATGACATTGAAACAACGTTGATTTTGCTCATCGAATTAACCGTTGAACCAACGTCAGACGCGGCATTCTTCAAAGCTAAATGAAAATCGAAAATTGGTTTGCTTTCATAACGTTGAAACAACGCGTTGATTTCAAGTTGATTTTCCGTTAGTTTTGAAAGAATGACGCATCTGACGTTGGTTCAACGTTAATTCAATGAGCAAAACAATGTCAGATCAACGTTGTTTCGATGTCATGTTTCTACGTTGATTCAATGTCAGTTTGCTATCTGGGTAACTATTTAGTTTTCTAATTCTTTCAGTACCACATGAAAACATCGCACAACAATTTGTCATTTATAGCCTATATAAAGTTTATAAAACTTATACATTTGGAAACCAATCTCTTTAAATATTGACAATGGCAGAAAATATGAGGTACAGTTTCTGGTTGCAATGAACAAAATTAGCAGTTTTTGTCTTGGTTAAACTTAGAGAGAAAATGCTTAGCAGGGTAAAATTTGCACAACATATTTGATCTTATTTGTAATGAGATGTAGCCTATTAACAACCAAACGTTTCTCCAATTAATAGTTCCAATAAACCGAGACCAATAGGAAATTACATATGGTTTGCTAACTTCCTTCCTTTTAAAATAGAGAACGTATAGTCTTATAATTGTTTTTGCTTGTCAAAAACACAATTGTACCACAGAAAGTGTCAACTGGATGTAAAGAAACATGTGTAGAGTATGAACTCAAGAAACCAGGAGAGAGTGCACCAATTGCAGAGGAAAATACTTTTTTTTTAAAGAAATGAATCTTTAATCTTTAAACACCCCTGCCCCACAACTGCCCCACTAAGAGGATCCGCTTCAAAAGAGGGTTTCAAAAAGTACTATTATGCTTATACAAAATAGCTACAATTACTGTTGTGGTGAACAAAACTCCTACAGCAGACCTACACATGCTGGACCGCATTGACACACGTCAAGAACTGCAGAAACAGACCCCTGGCCATGAGTAACTAGAAAAATAAATAAATAAAATAAAACCGATGACTTAAGACCATTTTGCAAAATGTAAACAACACTGGTCCAGAAGCACTTCCTGTTTCAGATTGTAACTGTTTTCTTTATTTCACATGTAAAGAAAACATCTTAAAGATGTTTGTTTTACTTTTTGATTCAGTTATATGTTCTGTTGGTTGTATTTTATCCCAGCTTTTATGTAGCCTAGTGTTAAAAAACTAGTGTTCTTTACATCTTGCAAAATATTTTCTTTGTTAATCTAATTAACTATGTTTTAATTACTTATATGCAGTAACCTGCGTACATTCCAAATAATGTCATCATGGACACACTGAGCTGCAGTCCAGTTAATATACAAAGAACAAGAAGTGATACTTCAAAAGCTATTGTGCTATTTTTCTTTGCTATAACATTATAGGCTAAATGTTGTTGTTTTTTTTGTAAATGAGAAGAGTCTGAAAAATAAGGCACAACATATTAACATAAACTTATTTTTTCTGTGTTTTTGAAAGAATTAGAAAACTGATGTCTATGGTTACTATGGAGAGCACATAAAAAACGTAAAATAGTTTTTTTTTTCTGTGAAATAGCAAAGCCTTTTATTATTTTATAGCAAAATGTGCGTTCATACGATGGATGCGCATTTTAGTTGCCATCCCAGACAGCAAACTGACATTGAATCAACGTGGAAACGACGTCTCTCATGACATTGAAACAACGTTGATTTTGCTCATCGAATTAACGTTGAACCAACGTCAGAAGCGGCATTCTTCAAAGCTAAATGAAAATCGAAAATTGGTTTGCTTTCATAACGTTGAAACAACGCGTTGATTTCAAGTTGATTTCCCAGATAGCAAACTGACATTGAATCAACGTAGAAACATGACATCGAAACAACGTTGATCTGACATTGTTTTGCTCATCGAATTAACGTTGAACCAACGTCAGACGCGTCATTCTTTCAAAACTAACGGAAAATCAACGCGTTGTTTCAACGTTATGAAAGCAAACCAATTTTCGATTTTCATTTAGCTTTGAAGAATGCCGCGTCTGACGTTGGTTCAACGTTAATTCGATGAGCAAAATCAACGTTGTTTCAATGTCATGAGAGACGTCGTTTCCACGTTGATTCAATGTCAGTTTGCTGTCTGGGTTTCCGTTAGTTTTGAAAGAATGACGCGTCTGACGTTGGTTCAACGTTAATTCGATGAGCAAAACAATGTCAGATCAACGTTGTTTCGATGTCATACTTCCACGTTGATTCAATGTCAGTTTGCTATCTGGGATGGCAATGCGTGTTATGAAATCTCACTGCATATTTTGACTCGAACCGATCGCTTTCTGTTGATTGAGAGACGAGGCAAATCTTCAGACTTTTCCAGAGTGTTTTCTGCGAGATTTTGAAGCTGTTTCCTGAAAGAAGACTTTATTCTACAACGACACCATCGGAGGATATATCCTTTATAGAGTTGCATTTTTTAAAGAGTTCATATAATTTCTGATTATAGCTTTCTTTATTTTATTGTTCTTTTCTGATTTAGAAGTAGTTTTATTTACTTTTTAATTAATTTTTTTGTTTTATTTATTTATTTAGTTTTACAGGAGTATTTCTGAGTATTGTTTTGTATTGTATTTTGTATTGTTTTTTCCTTTTGGAGAAGGGTGATCATGGTTCACAGGATAGGCAAGAAATGAACGGGCCAATCAAATTGCCAGGGCGGGCTTTATACGATGATGGACAGATGATCTGCAGGGACGTAATTATCACGTTATCAAAGAGCGCTAACTGGTTTCCCTCAGAGATGACTGCAGCTGGAGAATTGAGATGCATAGATTTCGCTGTCGCGTCTGTTGTAAAATAAATCGTCAGCGCATTCATTTTAATAGTCAAACAGAAAACTGCAATCAAGGCATTTGTCGACCGGAAAGATATTTTTGGCGTCCTTCCAACATGATTCGGGAAAAGTGTAACTTATCAGCTGGCTCTGACGGTCGTTAAGAAGATGGGACATAATGAAAAGCCTGTGGTCGTTGTGGTTTCTCCTTTGGTGGCACTCATGGAGAAGTAAGTAAAAGAAGCAACAATCGTTATTTAACTTCTAATCTAAAATAAGTAAGTTCTGTATTTGAAAACCGTGCTATGCAAAGGAGTTGACTTACTGTGTTGCTCTGATTGGTTGTAGGTCTACCGACTATCCAATTGAGTGCAGAGGGTTTTTTTTTTCCTGATTCGGTTAAGACACGCCTCATAATCAAAGCCCAACGGAGCGATATCAGACTCATTTTCTTATTAGAAAATGAGTATGACGAAGTCAGGCTAATGTTATGGTGATGTTGTACAATGATTTAATACGTTACTATGTGATGGAAAATGTGCGAGGTGAATCCCCAGCAAAGTGATCACATTTCGTATTGGATTCCTTGCATATGAAATCAACTTTTCAATTGTAACAATTTGTAATTGACCACTTACATTGATGAAGGATTATTATTAAAACATTACTAACTATGTGATGTGTGAAATATATTCCACCCTCAGGCCGCTCCAGACCCCTGAGAGCTGCTTTCTCTCTGATGGCTGCTCAGGAGGCTTGCAGATCCAGTTCTGATGACCGTGGTGAGGATCCGCTGCCAGGCCCGACACAGATCCAGGAGCTTCCTGGAGATTTAACACCTCAGTCTTCTGAGTTTTCTGTTTCTGTTTCTTTGTCCACAGGTCAGGCTCACAAGAAGAAAGCGTGTCAGAGCGGCAGCCAGCAGAGGCCAGATGATGGACGTCCGTCCACTTCATCCAAATGCTCTGGCAGAGGTCAGAATATGCTTTAATGAAGACGGTATGGCTCAGTCTCCATCTCTGACTGATTTGCCATTTAAAATAGAGTTGAATAATAATAATGGAACAATTTGATGTGATAACTGGCATTGATTATTCTAATTATTTAAAATTGGACATTTGTGTAACATTTTCAGAGACCATTCAAAATGAACATTCCCATAATGCAACTTATTTTCTATTTCTGTTTCTAATAGTTGTGTTTTCATTTGTTTTTCTTCATTTCAGAAAAACCTAGATAATGCAGGAAGATGAAAGGAACTATTTTTTTTCCTCAACAGGGTGTGGAAGGCTATGAAGAGGTATTTCCACTGCTGTTGCCACAGTTGTGCTGTGGATGTTGTGGAGCCCTTTGTCCCTCCACCAGATCTGGAGCCAAAGCCTGTTCCTGAGCCTTCATCCCCTGCACCAGATCACTCCGGCGTCAAGCCCAATAATGGTAAGTATCGGCATTATTTCTCCAACATTATGATAATGAAAATAATGAGAGGAAATTAAATATCTAAAATTTTACAAACTCAGGTCGCTCCAGATCCTTGAGAACGGCTTCCACAGATTCCTCGGCGGGAATCACGGCATCATCATCTTTGTCCCTCTCTAAGGACATTGTAGAGAGGCGGTTCTGTGGAGAGTGGATAAGCCTTTGCAGCCGAGGCTCGTAAATTGTTGAATGGAGGTGGAGTGGTTATTTTTTGGATAGCCGAAGCCAACAGAGCAGCAAATGCTCTTTGTCCGGGTCCGAAAGCCTGTGCCCTCCAATGCCAGGTCAAGTTCCTGATAATATTTCTATGTTTCCCTCTTGAGGGAGACTACAATTACACAACTGATTCAGATCACTTGGACGTGACTATGATTACACGAGGCAAAAAACGATATAAATACTGTTCGTTTTCTCACACAAACCACTCGTTTCGTGTCTTAGGCCATAAATGTGCACTTACATTTACGAGTCATTACGTCAAGTCAAGTCACATTTATTTATATAAAGCTTTTCACAATACAGATTGTATCAAAGCAGCTTCACAGTGATAACATGAAAATAGTACAACACAGATCAATAATATTGTTAAATATTAAATAACCCCAACTGAGCAAGCCAAAAGCAAGCCAAAAGCAAGGTGACAGTGGCAAGGAACCAAAACTCCATCAGATTGGATGGAGAAAAACCCTTGGGAGAACCCAGGCTCAGTCGGGGGCCAGTTCTCCTCTGGCTTACATTCATGTTGTTTATATTTCAATATTAAATATAAATATTGTTTATGTATAAAACGGCGCCATAACATATCGCAGGCGTTGAGTTGTCTCTTCACAGCCGTTGGTCTTCTCATCACAGGCGTTGGGGCATCCGAAATCCCCGTGAGAGGCTGGATACAAAACTGGACCTGACGAACGCCATTTTTCTCGGGACAAGCCTCCCGAGATAACAGCAGAAAGGCAGATGGGAAATAATTAGCATAGCTGATGTTCATAATGATTTCCATTATACGGGAGTCGGTGTTAGAAAACCCCTATCTCACAAACTCTCCGCAACCCAAACTCTTTGCAACCCAACCCGAAACGTTTGTCTAGAAGGCTGTCGAGCCCCACTGGTGCGTTAAGCAGTTTCAGTGGCAAACGGTTCTGTATGGCATAACAGAGGACTAAAAGGTAAGCATTATGTGAATGCTTGACTAAAGAGATGTGTCTTTAATCTAGTTTTAAACTGTGTCAGCGAGTCAGAGCCTCGGACCGTATCGGGAAGGCTATTCCAGAGTTTTGGAGCTAAATGTGAGAACGCCCTCCCTCCTTTACTGGACTTAGATATCCTAGGAATGACCAGAAGCCTTAATTTAGTGATCTTAAGGAACGCGGTGGATTGTAGGGCGAAAGAAGGTCCGTTAAGTACATAGGTTAAATACAAACCAATTAAATCATTAAATCATGTTTAATTTGGACTTCTCTGTGCATGCTCTTTGAGGTGGGTGGGATGCTTTGGTCAGAATAAATGGAGGTTGGAGCAGGCTTCACTCAAAGTTTATACCTCAAATTGTTTTAAGAGTGCTGGCCTAATAATGACAATGCATGTATGGAAGAGAGAGGCCGCACTTTGCATATACAGTTTTATTATACACAAACGCGTTTCGGCGCGTGCCTTCTTCAGTGTGCAAAAGAATAATACCTTATCCAGTCTTAAATGCCCACACCAGTTAACACACCCATAATCACATCAACCAATGATTTAGAATGATGCACGTGTTACCAATGAATCCATTAATGACAGACAAAGACACATAATTAGATAGGCTACAATATGTAATACAATTCTCATAGTATATTTTAAAGAAAACAGCTTAAAGATAGGTCCTCGTTCATACCATTGGGAATACATGTGTTGAAATTAAAAATATACCAAGCCTCCCTTTGGAGGAGGCGGTTCTCACGGTCTCCCCCTCTTGAAGACCGACCAACACACTCCAGACCCATAAATCTAAGCATATTGGCATTGTGTCCCTCAGAATTAAAATGTCTGGCAACTGAAGATTTCTCATCATTTTTTCTAATAGCACACTTACGCTCAAAAATTCGGGTCTTCAGTTGTCGCTTCGTTTTGCCCATATAAAACACAAGAAGTGTTCTCTTGACTTAATGTTGTTAATAGTCGACAATCAAAACAAGAAACTTGCTACAATCAAACAAGAGATTACAGATCTAGAAGCGCAGCTGACGACAAAATTTTCCTCGGCGCAACTTAAAGAACTTCTACAGAAATGTGACGTGCAGATAAGTGCATACAAAACGGAGACTCAACATAAAAAAATGGAGAAGTATCGTAGAGACACTATGGATTATCGTAACAACAATGTCTATCCTTGGCTTCGGGAAAACTACGGGCTGGGAGGCAGGCCAAAACAAAGACAAAGACAACGCAATGCCGTGAGTAGTGCCTCATCTGGAGACTTGAGCACTGACACCAACTCGTCTTCCACCAGACGTTTTTTACGCTCCAACACCTGACCTCCTCTAGGTTCTTCCCGAGGGACGCAGGGCGGCACTATAAAACGCGGAGGGGGAGGAAGAAGCGCAAGAGGACAGAGATAAACGACAGTGTCATCAATATTTCAACAAAACAGCTAAGTCAAGATCAACTTTCTGTTTTATCCAAAGGTCTTTCATTTGTACCCGTAAAGGGAAATGACCCTTTTGTGACTAAAATAGAAATGTTTAAGTTCTTTAGGACGATTCGTCTCAAGGCTTTCTATTCAAAAGGGATCGTAAGACAATACACAAACACGAACATTTCTCTCGAGCAATCTTCTCCTCCTTTATCTGAAAAGACTTTGTTTAAACCGAAAAGTACCTTTCTCCCTCCCACGAACAATTCATCAGTGGAAACATTTTGTCGGTTGGTAGAGCAAGATGTTTTCTCCTGTTTTAAGTCGGATGACTATTTTACTAGACACAATTTGTTGCCTTCCGAGAAAGAAGCACTAAATGCGTTGATGGCTGATGATGATATAATCATTAAACCTGCAGACAAGGGAGGCTCAATTGTTGTCCAGGATAGGTCTGCTTATGTACAAGAAATGGAGAGACAACTTGGTGACGTTAATTTTTATGCTAGCTTACAATGTGATCCCACTATGAAGTTTAGTGTTGAGATAAAAACTATATTGAAGAGGGCTGTATCTAACGCAACAATTAATGAAAAAGAATACGGGTTTCTGTTACAAACTAACCCATTGAGACCGGTGTTTTATACGTTGCCAAAAATTCATAAAAGGCTGGACAATCCGCCTGGGCGTCCAATAGTTTCTGGGAATCAATCCGTAACTGAGTCGTTGTCTTAATTTGTTGACCATCATATAAAGAGTTTAGTGTATGACCTGCCTTCTTTTTTAAAAGATACTACTGATTTTCTGATGAAATTGTCATGTATTGGGGAGATTTGTACAACTGATTTATTGTGCTCTATGGATGTGACCAATTTGTATACCAATATCCCGCATGATGCAGGTTTGGCGTCCTTAAAGTATTTCTTGCAGATGAATGAAGTTCCGCACACTGAGTTTTTGTTGTCATTGGCTCATGAAGTTTTTATGTTTCAAAATAATTTTTTTTCTACAAACTCAAGGCACTGCCATGGGTTCACCCATGGCGCCAAATTATGCCAATCTTTTTATGGGCAAATTCGAACAAGATTTTATCTATGAATCTAATCCTTTTAACCAGTATTTGAAAGTATGGTATAGGTATATAGATGACATATTCTTTATATGGTCGGGCTCGGAGGATGAACTGATTGTTTTCCATGATTATGTAAATTCGAGATTGCCCTCGATTAAATTCACACTAACCTATGACTGCAGGACTCTGCCTTTTTTGGATGCATTAGTGAAAAAGTTGGACAACACGATACAGACTGAAATTTATCGAAAAGAGACTGATCGTAACTCTTTTTTACACTATCAGAGTTTCCATCCACCCTCTCTTAAACGTAGTCTACCGTATAGTCAACTGCTGAGAGTGCGCCGTATTTGTAGTAATGATGAAGATTTTGAGCGACAAGCAGGAGAGCTGTGTCAAAGATTTATTGATAGGGTCTATACACACAATTTAGTGCGTGATTGTGTAGAGCGCGCGCGCAGTGTACAGCGCACTGACTTGATGACTAAACGCACTGATCAGGTAAAATCAAATAACACCCCGGTCACCTGTGTATCGACTTATGGCCATATCTCGAATAGTTTAAAGAACATCGTGCAACGTCATTGGCACATTTTAAGTAGCGATCCTCACATAGGACACACGTTCCAAAACTTACCGCGAACTTGCTATAAACGAGCACCCAGCCTGAGAGATCGATTAGTGCGCTCGCACCTTCCTGCGCATCCACAGGCGCCTTTCCCTTTCAAAATTCCTCACGGTAATTTCAAGTGTTTGAATTGTGCTGCATGTAACTTTATGCTGACAGACAATACGTTTACACATCCAAAAACAGGCAGAGTCTATAAAGTTAAGGGCAGAATTACATGTCTCTCTACCTTTATTGTGTATTTATTGACTTGTCCTTGTGGGCTTCTTTATGTGGGCAAAACGAAGCGACAACTGAAGACCCGAATTTTTGAGCATAAGTGTGCTATTAGAAAAAATGATGAGAAATCTTCAGTTGCAAGACATTTTAATTCTGAGGGACACAATGCCAATATGCTTAGATTTATGGGTCTGGAGTGTGTTGGTCGGTCTTCAAGAGGGGGAGACCGTGAGAACCGCCTCCTCCAAAGGGAGGCTTGGTATATTTTTAATTTCAACACATGTATTCCCAATGGTATGAACGAGGACCTATCTTTAAGCTGTTTTCTTTAAAATATACTATGAGAATTGTATTACATATTGTAGCCTATCTAATTATGTGTCTTTGTCTGTCATTAATGGATTCATTGGTAACACGTGCATCATTCTAAATCATTGGTTGATGTGATTATGGGTGTGTTAACTGGTGTGGGCATTTAAGACTGGATAAGGTATAGTTCTTTTGCACACTGAAGAAGGCACGCGCCGAAACGCGTTTGTGTATAATAAAACTGTATATGCAAAGTGCGGCCTCTCTCTTCCATACATGCTTTGGTCAGAACAATGAAGAGTAGTAACATTTTAAAGAGAGATACAAGTTATTCCTCAGAAATCTGGTCTGAACTCTCTCAGACTCTGTTTGGTCAAGATCATAATAAAAACCGTCATTGGCTATGGGTCATGTGGACTACAAATCGACATGGAGTAAGAGATTTGGTTAGTAAAACACAAAAACACACAGTAAAACAATGATGGTCAGGTAATGGATAAAAACCCAACTGATTGTAAAACTGAGGAGCCATCAGTATGCAACACCGACAAAGCTAATGAAGAGAGACATGTCTCGGAAGCATGTACTCCGGACAGTGGGACAGAAGACAGAAGGAAGGAAGAGGTCACAGATGTTGTTGAAGTATCAGGCCAAACAGACACAGAAGATGAACAACAGAATGTGTCAGAGGAGAGCAGAGTCCTATCTGAATGTGGACAAACAGGGAACAAAAAACAATAAAGAAAGATGACATTTGTTTCCAAAAGGTTCATCATTACAGTGAACAAACAGAAATGGCGAACAATTGTTCCACTACACGGTTCAACGAAACTGAGACAACCATGGACCCATATATTGTATAACAGTTTCAGAAAGAAAAATCCATGTTGTACCATATTTGCCTTCAAGAGCCAGCATGTTAAAACTCTTTACAGCCATAAAATTAATTGTCCATATTTAAGAATGACTGCAGTTTGTACATTTCCGTCATGCAGTGCAAAATAAAAAAGGAGCAAGTGGGAGACAACCCAGTTAAGAAATCTGTGCTACAAAGAGGAAAAATTGCTCACAAAAAAAGTGAAAGAAAATTCAGACCAGCATCAAGCACAAGAAGAGGGAGAATTGCAAGATCCCTTCACAAAGGAGTTAGCCAATTCTACTACACAAAACACCTGTTCCTGAACTAATTTCATGAAACATCACAAGAAGTTTGAACAAAAAGGTTCTAAAAGTAATAGGTTCGGAGCTTAGAAAGAGTAAAAGAATTCATGACGACATGCTCATTGAGATGTACCTCACTCAAAATATAATGAAGGAATGTGACACCAAATTTCATAAAATGCCTCGGTACATCCAGCACTTTCAAGTGGACCCCTTCGGTGTGCACATGTACACTGAAACAGGAGTAAGCATAGTAGTGCAACACCTAAGAAAAAAGACTCCACTGGCCTTATACCTAGATGCTACAGGAAATGTTGCTTCAAAAGTTCCTGTTCAGACAAAAAGAGTCCTTTACTATTCTCTCACTCTGCCTGGATGTGGTCAAAATGCAACTCCCCTCCTGATCTGTGAAATGCTGACAAATGAACACTCTGTACCACCAATAACATTCTGGATGATGCAGTTCCTCCGAAAACTGTCACAGTACACACAACTAAGAGTTCATCAGATAAAAACAGACTATAGCTGCGCACTACTCCAAAGTGTCCTTCTGGCATTCAACCAGGAGAGTCAGCTACTTGGACAGGGCTTTTGACATTTATTCTAAACTGAAGACATGGAAGGATTTCAGACCATTTACAGTGCTACACTTATGTTCTGCACATGTTCTGAAAGCTGTCTCTCATTCATTTAGGAGAAAAATGGCAGACAAAGGTTTGAAGGATTTTGAAACATTTGCATTTGCCAGGTTGCAAAACACTACCTTATTGACCACAGCCCTCAAAATCTAATTGGGAAATACACCAGTACTGTCAGGATCAGTCTGGAGGCCATTCAGGACTTAACAAAAGAAGGCAAAATTCCCAACATGGAAGAGACAGACAATTTACAAAACAGCCCCTTAAATCAAGAAGAAAATGATGTGGACCGAACAAATGCCCACACAATTGTTGGCAGATCTTCCTTCACATACGAATCCAAGAAGATCTTAAAGGAGGTACGGGAAAAGCGTGAAAAAGAGGATTCCAAAAATACCAATGATGAAGAAAATGCATTCTTCTGCCCAGGCATTGTTGATGTCCTTTTTGACAACTATCTTATCATTTTTCCACTTTGGAGTGGTCTGCTGTTAGGGGATTTGAAAAGGAAAGAAGATGACAGCTCCACGCCAAGTAAAACAAGGGACACAAATTGCCATGTTGAGCGATGGTTCGGAATCGTGAAACACTCAATTCTAAAAAAAAAAGGCGATTGAGACCAGGGGCTCGTTCTTCGTACGTTGCTTAAAACATCCGAGATCAAATGAGACATCTAAGATGATATTGTGCCAATCATGATCCGCTCGTCTGATTCAGAGATGTTGTCCAGGAGAAATTACCATCGTTGATAGTCTCTGCAGTAGACGTACTCTATCTGTGTCCGTAGCACGCAGCGAAAGCACATGCACCAGCAGTCCGCCCAGCTCGAGCCAGTCCGGGCTCCTCGACCGAGAGCACGTGCACAGCAGTCCGCTTCAGCGCGACCCAGTCTGGGCTCCTCAACCGCGACAGGCAGCCGCCTCCTGTTCCTCCATCAGCCTCAGCTACTCTTCTCTATATTGCGGCTCATTAAGATAGCCAAGAACATCGGATTCGAGCAGCAGACTTTCAAAATCCTCTTCTTCCATATCATGTTTGGTTTCTTCCATCATTGTCATAACTTACTATCTCCACAGCGGTTGTTAGCTTAGCTTCCAAACAAGATGGCTGATATTGATTCAGTATTTGCAAGTGAAGTCCCACCCACTGATCTGTAATAGGCCTGTAGGGTGACACACCCTGGAATTATAATGAGCTAATGTTTGTAGTCTCTACACATTTCAATGAATGTGACTTCCAGCTTATTATGACGCAAAATGGCGATTTTTACGTCATAATAAGCAGGAAGTAAAACACTTAAATCCTTATTCCCCCATCTCAGAGGAAAATAAGGGAATAAACCATGACCATTCAAAAATATAGGGCTGTTTTCGACTAAGGATTTTCATAGTCGAATTTGATTCGTTAGATTTTGCCGTAGTCGACTGATAGTCGAACCTTTTTTTTTTTTTTAGATAGGTCTAGCAGCTATATTTTTTCCATTTCAAACAAAAGAGATGGATGTATGCGCATTAGGCTATTCGTTCTGTGTTTTTAAACAGTTAGGCTATGTTTAGGTAGTATTTTTCATGTTTTTATCACGCAGTCATGTTTTTGACGCGGTGGTGAGCTTGTAACTTGTAACTTAACGCTTTGCCTAAGGGTAGCAGCGGTGCTGCCGAAAATAAAAAGCTGTCACAAAGAACAAATATAGCAAGGAGACATTTTAATTGTTTATTAATAAATATGAAGTTAACGATCTACGCCTTACGAGCATTACGTTTTCTTCCGTTTTGAATCGTTCTATTTACAAGTAGACATTTCAATATAGATATATGCATCAGGTCTGTGGAGTAGACTATACTTGTACGCTGAGTTGGGGTAGCTATATTTATGAGACGAGCTCCAGTTCGGTGCCTCCGTGCCTTGATTATCAGTAATTGTCTGCTTTTCCATCTTATTTATTATATCCAGACAATTGGTTGATGAAACATTAATTAAAATCAAGAAAAAAATTATAAAAAACGAAATTCACCTTAAAGAAAGGCTTTGTGCTTTTTTTGAGGTCTGTGAAAGTTTTAAAGCAGTCTTTAAGTTCTGCTTCAGAGCGCTCGTGTCCTTCGGAGAACTGTCATGTCTGCATTGTTTTTTCCTCTGTGAACACGAAAAATAATATTTTATGTTTTGTGGAGAGCCAACCCTTCCTCATCTGATTTGAGCAGTGTAATTCACAGAATTACAAAAAATATATTTTGCCTCCTAAAACTTAAAGATTTTTTGTCACGCATGAATGCCTGTCTATTTCAGGCTAAATATAAAACGCATACATTCCGTAGCCTATTTTTCGCACTTTAAGGCGGACCGGATTATAATGCGCACCTTCAATGAATGACCTATTTTAGAACATTTTTCTATTTTAGAACATTGCTGGGAATATAGCGAGTGCGCGAAGCCGGAGGTGAGGCGTTTATTAGTGTGAGCGCGCTGGGGCGGGCACGTAACTTACATTCGCAGCCTGACTCATATGAGTATTCTTGTGCGGCGTCTCGCTGACAGCAACGGCTGGCTGTTTTTGGCTGAGACGACCCGGTTACTGTAAACAGGGAGCGCAATGAACATTCTGTGACGCGCGAGTAGCGCCGGGGACAGTGTGTCTGTTCGTGTGTCTGTTAAGAGTGAGCGCTCGTGAGTGGGAGACACACATAAGCTGATTTATACGAGGTTGAACTGGCCGTGTACTATTCGACTATAACGTTCATAGTCGAATCAGACCTCTCCTAATCGAATCGTCGAATCCTCGACTATTAGAAGTCAGCCCTACAAAAATATGACTGGGTTTCTAAAGATACAAAGCTTAATGCAAATGGGTGAAGTGTCCCTTTAACTACTAGGCCTACCTCTGCATTTGCTATGCGATTCACAGTGGGTGTTGGAAGCTTTGTCTGTCATTGCTGTCTAATGTTCTCTGGACACTGGTTTGTTGCTGATGTAGATGCTCTGGTCTCACTGTCTAGAAGGCTGGCTACACTGTGCGTTGTTGTGATGTCGATGACTTTCTTCCTGTGCATCTCAGTTTTGCAGTGTGCCAGCAAAGCATGGCTGCCCTTGTTGGCATAATTTATTTCTTTGTGGCACAGAATACATCTCACATGGATCTTATTATTAATTTTCTTGATAAAGGGAATGTAAGCACTTCTCCTTTAACCTCAATCTTATATTCCAGTTTAAGCCATGCACTTCAGGCCAACATCCAACTGCTTCACTAGCAGTGCATCACTCTCTCCTAAATAACTTTCTGAAATTAAGGCATAAAACAGTTAAGGTTACACATTATGGGTAATTTCCAAATGGCATTTCCCTAGTACCATAATAGCACACATACAAATCAGGTGCGAGTATCTATTACGAGCGTACAGAACCGTATCTGGCCGCGGGCGTAAAACCGTCTTCGGAAGGGAGCATTTCTGCTCCAGGCTCAAACAAATTGAATTATTAATGGAGAATGGATAATTGTTAATTTATCATTAGCCTACTGCTTCGCCAAAAATGGAAAATTCTGCATTTAAAGCATGTCATAAGTTAGGGGTGGGCCAATTGCCAAAGAAATCAGAATTTTGGGGCTAAATGGCAATGGTATAATATCAGTATTGAACTTTTTTTTCTATTTGAATTTTTTAAAATCTATATTTATATTAAACAAAAAAAGTTTTCATATCATGGTCAATATTGTCCTACAAACAATGCTCATATTGAAGGCTATGAAAACAGTGAATGCAACCTTTCAGTCTATCCATAAAAGGTGTCAAATCACTTAAACACTCTAACATACTGTAGTAAACCTTACGATCTAAAAACAAAATAATGCTTTTTACATAAGTAGTAAAATTTACTAAACTTAAAATGAAAATAAAAACAAAACTGATATCATAAAAATACACTTGTAGGTTTGAAATTCTCTAGCACATTTATGTTTTATACAGATTATCTTTTGCTGTAATATTGAATACTTTACTTTGCATTAAGGAACAAAATTGAATTACAAAACAATTGAAAAAATAAAATAAAGTGGATTATAGGTATCTATGAAACACAGCATCATATTATTACCACAGAAAGGTATTATTATTAAAAAGCTGTACCTTAACTAGTTCACATCTTTCGTAGAGGATTTAAGCGTTTTAATTTTTTAAGGCACGAGTCAATGAACTCAAATGTGCCCACCATTAAACCAGGCCCAAGCTGTAACGAATAAAGTTCGGAAGCAAGTGCAAGTTAACTCAATTTATCAGATAGTAAATGTAACAGTCCAGGGAGGACAGGCTACCGGCGCAGGGACTCTGATGGTCATATGAAACAGGTGCAGGAAGTGATGATCAAACGTGACAAATCCAGAACATCCACAGGAACAACGAAGGAGTAAACTGGAACGTAGAGGGATCAAACACCAGACACCAACAAACAACGATCTGACAAAGGAGATGAGAAAGTGGTGAGTATTTAAAGGGAGATGGAATGAGATTCAGCTGGTAGGGAGAAGTGATTGCTGAATCATGGTAAGGAGTTGACACGCCCACACACTCACTCAAAACACGACAAAAGCACATGACAAGGAGGAGACCTAGGAGGATCTACAAATCGTGACACAAGCCCATGGGTTGCCTGTTCAAACGTCTCCCTGTTTCTTCGTAAAGTCGCCAGAAGTGTTTGTAAGGTCTTCCTGCAATTGAAGTACATAAAGCTTTTGGTTTCAATTTAAATAGTCATTAAAAACATTCAACATAATAAAGTGTACTTTACCTGCATGTTTCAGTTTTGGAAATTGCATCATGAACATCCTCATTTTCACACATATCCTGGACCACTTTTCTTTGTGGAGTAAACTTTGCTGCCAGGAACATTACATCACTGTCCAGCTCACTGCCAGGGCCGGCGCGTCCATATAGGTGAACTAGGCAATTGCCTAGAGCGGCACTTTTGTAAGGGTGGCAAAATGTGAGCCAACCGGGAATCAACAATTCACAAAATAGGTTATTTATATGATTTACTGAGCTGCCGCCGCCCCGCAATGCCGGATAATTTTAATGATCCCAGTAATTGGCCAACAACAGTAACCCAAGGACATTTTAATTGAGAGAGGACCATATCAAGTGAAAGGAATTGATTTTCCCAGAGACAGTGCACACATAAAGTTTTCTGAGTGTCATTACAGATGGACATTGACAAATGGAGAAAAGCTGTAAAGGCCCTGACTAGTTTATTCAGTGAGTATGGATGTTACGTTTTGTTTCTGCTGTAAACTTTTTAGAAAATCAGCTCTTGGAAGAGATGGTGTTAAAGACTGGAAGAATGTGTCAAGCATCCTTAGCAACCATGAAAAATCAACTGAACATATTGAAAGTTTTCATAAATGGAAAGAGTTGGACATAAGATTGGTCTCGCAAAACACCATAGATGAACAAAATCAGCGGAAACTGCCGAGACAATACACTGGCAAAGTGTGTTGCAGCGGTTGATTAGTCTCATCAGAGTAATGGCTATGCAAAACATGCCATTCCGTGGTAGCACAGATAGATTATTTGAGCATAACAATTGCACTTTCCTGAAACTAGTGGAGATGATAGGTCTTTTTGACAGCGTTATGGCTGAACACATTAGGAGAGTGAGTTCAAAAGAAACACACGTTCACTATTTAGGCAAAGATATTCAAAATGAAATCATAGCAATGCTAGCATCCCAGATTCACCATCTTTGTTTATGTTGATCGAGCATTCATCGAGAGATTCACCACACTGTATTTGCTCTGGAGAGCTAGAACAGCGGCGTGGGGATCATCGTCGCCGTATTTGTGTCCACCGGACCCTTTAGAGGTAATCCGTTTGGCTAGTTTCACCATTTGCTCGCTCCATGAGCTGCGCCTGGATGACGGCCGCTGTCAGCGGTACTTCCGCCTGTCCCGCGGCCAGTTTGATGATTTAAAAACGTGCTTTCGTGTGTTGGATGGCACTGAGCCAGTGCTGTCATATATCACAACTACTGAGTGTTTTCAACCACATAATGTTTATTTTAAGTTTCAGACATTTAAATACACATAAATAGGCTACTAGCAAAACAATGATTTTGATTTTGCTGATATCTATGAAAGCGCAATAATAATCCTTTTCATTATAATAAGACGACACATTTCATCATTTCAGATACACATTGTGTAGGTAGCTTCACATTTTACCCTATTCTTCTCCCAGTTCACCGGCCTCTTACTTTCATGTATTTCGTGAGAAGAGGAGAAACTGACGTGTTGTAAATCCAACAGATCCGATTCTCTGAACTGCCCATCGCGCATACAGCTCAACTCGTTGTGGAGGCATTTAAACAACAAAACGCTTCCACTTACACATATTTGACAAAAAAAGGACAAATTACAAGCAGATTCATTCAGCGGTTGTGGTTGTGCTGTGTCCCGTGACAAGCAATGATGTGTCACCATGTAAACATTAAAATGACAAGTTGTAAGTCGCCTTGAAAAACTCATGCTGCGGGGTCAGTTCGGACATCTTAAAGTTACGTGTGAAAGAGTTCAAAGTGGAAGCTTGTGCGTAGCTTTGTTGCATTATATTGAAACTTTGTGGATGTTGTTATTGCCATGCCTGGTTGCCTGATAGAGGACGCCATGCCTCTGGTGGAATGAACCCTCACAGCCACAGTGAAGGCATACCGTGCACCTGGTAGGCTGCAGAAATAGCATGGACAATCCAGTTGCTGATGGTCTGTTTAGAAGCGGGGAGCCCCTTCTTGGGAGACCCGAAACACACCAGCAACTGGTCCTCCTTCCGCCATCAAGAGGACCTCTGAATGTAAACTTGTAAACCTCTGAATGTACTTAATGTTCTGACAGGGCAGAGCAAATGAAGCCTCTCCTCATCTGCTATCACGTGAGGTGGAGGATGAAACGCTTGCAGAACCATTGGCCGTGCCACATTAGATCCAGGCCCCACAGAGGAAACGTACAATCAATTGGTGTCTCCCCAGAGGCCCATCACTCAGAGGAACGTGGAAAGCCATAATGGCAGCCACGTACACCTTGAGTGTGGACGGGGTAAGACCAGTGGAGAAGCGATCTTGGAGGAACTCCAGCACTGAAGCCACTGGGCAGTTAACTGGGTCCACCTCACGCTCACTACACCAAATTGTGAAAACGTTCCACTTCAATCTGTACAGTTTCCTCGTGGAGGGAGCTCTAGAACTGAGTATGGTCTCCACTACTCCAGCTGATAGGCCGGCCTCTAGGTACTGTGCCCCCTCAGGGGCCAGACCCACAGTTTCCATACCTCTGGCCGGGGGTGAAATATTGAGCCCCCTGCCTGTGTCAGCAGGCCCCTTCTGAGGGGAATCTCCCACAGGGGGCAGTCTAGGAGCAATATAATGTCTGAGAACCATACTCGGGCCGGCCACAACAGGGCTACCAACAGTAGACTGATCCTGTCGTGACGGACCCTCTCTAGAACTCACGGGAGCAGAGCGATCGGGTGAAATGCATACAGATGCAGCCTCGGCCAAGTCTGGAGGAGTGAGGGAAAACCACAGAGTACAGTGGGTCGTCTCTCGAGACGTGAAAAGGTCCACTTCCACTGGGCCAAACCTCTGACATATTGACTGCACCACCTCAGGGTGAAGTCTCCACTCCCCGGGCCTCAGCCCCTGTCTCGACAGGATGTCTGCTCCCTGATTTTGACTTCCCGGGATATATGGCACTCTTAGAGACAACAATTTCTCCTGGGACCACAGGAGGATCTGATTAGGGATGTCCCGATACCACTTTTTCACTTCCGATACCGATACCGATGCCGCAGATTTGGCTTTTGCCGATACCGATATTTATCCGATATTTTTATTTTATTTTTAAACTAATAAAAAATATAGCAATTTTCTCAATTAGCCCCTTAAAATATACCTCCAGTATATAGTTCACAACAACAGTTGATTAAGAAAGATTGCCACCCTTTATTGAAACACTACAATATATATATATATATATATATATATATATATAAGAAAATGCAGGTACTTAAGTACTTAAAGCTAGCTAGCTACCAACAGGTTTAAAGTTAAAACAATTTAAACAGCATTTCTATAGTGCTACAACAATTCTACATTGTAAATACCAGTACAGTTTTTTTTAAAGCAAGTAGAATTTCTCTAACTGTACTGTGTGTTAAACTGATTATCACTCTTGTGTGTGTTAAACACAATCTACAGACAGCTTCATTATAAAGATAAACAACAAATCCCCAAAATATATGATCATAATGTATGACGAAAAATGCTATTATAAACTAGATTAGTGAATAATACATATTGCTCTTTGTATTGTTGTAAAATACATTCATGAAAAACAATATAACAAAAATGAAAAAGAATTACTTTAGATATAGGCTAGCCAAGGCTACTAAAAATTGAGACATGTTTTAAGTGTATAGCACAGCTATTTAATGAGGCAGCAACATTAATAATTATTAATGTTAAGAAGCTTTAATTGCGTCACTGCATTATGATATGAATGACTCCAACACAGTGCGGCACAAAGCGCTTATGCGCATTCCGAGCGCAGAATGATGAGCTTGAAACCACGTGGAGTTACAGCACGCAGCCGAGTATGCACCCTATGCATGCTGCGCGTCGAGACCTCTTTGAAAAGTTCAAAGCACAAAGGAAATACATATTGATGGAAGGAAGGACAGTGTATTAAACAGTATCTATCTATACAATAGTTTATTGAGCCTTTTCTTTAAACAGTTTTAAATTTCAGTTACTGTGCGCGTGAAGAACAATAGTGCTCGGACTCTAGTGTTGTGATCTAATCGACAGCGTCCGACACCTGGTAGAAAGTAACACGATTAAGTTACAGCAATAAAGTCCAGCAAGATAATGTTGTTAAGTTTTATGCGTAAACATAGACCTTTATCTACAGATAAAGTATAATAGTATTAACATTGAATCATCTTGAAGATAGTTTCATCATTGACTGTAACCGAACGCGAAGCGCTGTTTGAGTGCTGAATGGAGAATGATTGACAGCCGCGAGAGGGAAAAGTTTATGTGATCTTGAATTTAATGACTTAAATATTAATTTCTTTCTCACATAATGGCTTCAGAACAATTATAATAGAGTGCACGAAAACGTTATGGTACTTTAGAATGTTTTTGTGCCTTCTGTGGAGCTTAACAATAACATAATAGTATACGCACAATATCGGATTTGGATCTGCTTCGTCTGATCGATACCCGATCCCGCAAAAATAGCTGGATCGGAGCCGATACCGATCCTGAGTATCGGATCGGGACATCCCTAGATCTGATGCGCCAAACTGCATGGACGGCGAGACCTCAGGCCCCACTGATGGTTTATATAGACCAGGGGTGCCCAATCCTGCTCCTGCCGATCGATTGTCCTGCACAGTTCATCTCCAACCCTAATAAAACACACCAGAAGCACCCAATTAAGGTCGTCAGGATCACTTGAAATTTAAAGGCAGGTGTGTTTGATTAGGGTTGGAGATGAACTGTGCAGGACAGTTGATCGGCAGGAGCAGGATTGGGCACCCCTGATATAGACCATATTGTCCGACCTCACGAGGACATGGTGACCTCTGAGGTCCGGCAAGAAGCTCCTCAGAGCACGGGATACTGCCAACATCTCCAAGCAATTTATGTGCCAGGAAGAATGATGGTCCTGCCATAGGCCTGAGCCCCAACACTTTCTGGAAATGTTTGACAGTGATGGCTTGGCCCAGCTTTATCCCAGCCACTGTGGCCAGGATGGACTCGACTCGCGCGAGAGACAGCCGTGACCGAATCCCACACCACTCCCAGGAATGTCGTTCTCTGGGCTGGTGTCAACACACTTTTCTTTGTGTTGAGTCTCAACCCCAACTTCTGGATATGGGCGAGGACAACATCTCGATGCTGAACCGCCTGCCCTGGGCCAGAATGCCAGTCGTCTATATAATTGAGCACCCTGATAGCCTCAAGTCTAAGAGGTGCTAGAGCTGCATCCATGCATTTGGTAAATGTGCGGGGTGAGAGAGCTAGCCCGAACGGAAGAACCCGATATTGGTACGCTTCGCCCCCGAAACCGAACCTCAGGAACTTCCTGTGAGATGGAAGGATGGATATATGAAAGGAAATGTCCTTCAGATCTATCGTTACAAACCAGTCCTCGGACTGAATTTGGTTCACGATTGTTGGAAAAGTGAGCATTTTGAATCTGAATCTCCTCAGAGAACGGTTCAAATGCCTGAGATCTATTATCGGCTGTAGAACCCGGACTGACCTGTCTTGTGGAGGAATACGTTCTATGGCCTCTTTTTTCCAGAAGGGAGTTTACATCCTGTTCCGATACCCAACCCTGCACTGGGTCGACTACAGTCCAGACAACCCCGTTGAATCTGGGTGGGCGGGAACCGAACTGCAGCCTGTACCCATTCAGAATGGTGCGCAGGACCCATGGGGAAATATTTGTGAGATCTTTCCATGCATCGAAATATTTTACCAAAGGAACCAGGCTTTCGAGCCTGGCTTTGGGTATTAATCGGGATTCGTTCTCGACCCCCTGAAGCGGATCTCCGGTAGGGCTGGACCGAAAACGATTCTCGATGGGCGAACGTGAAAACTACCTGACCGCAAGCCTGTGGGGCGGACAGAGCAGCCTGCATTCGCTGGAAACCGATGTGTCCTGAAACATGTTCAACGGCGGGAAAACAACATCGATTTCCTGCGGGCTCCGCGAAGGAGACGACCTCAGTCGCTCCAACGCGGGTGGGGCCCGCAGAGGTCGTAACATAGCTAGGACCTCTTAGCCTTCTTCGCTTGCAGGACGGCCCTCAGTTAATCCGGCTTCAGTTCGCACTTCGCAGCTTCGCTCCATTTCAAATGAACTAACCGTCACAGAGTCCTTCATGTCACAATCTGTGACGAAGCAGGGAAGAGCCAATGAACGTTTGATATCACTGCCGTAAAACATGACGTAACGCTTCTCAAGGGCGCAATTTTTGAATTTGAATTCATCACCAGCGCGGGATTTGACATGTACGGCCGCTGCTGAGAATGGAGACGAAGATCACGATGGGTAAAGGCTGAATTAGGAGTTGTTTCTTGCAAACAACATAGGCTATGGATTCTAAAGATTTGGATTGCATCAAACTAATAAAATTTCTTTTGTGAATTTTTGTTGTGTTTTATAGGAGAAAACGCTTTATGTGTCTCAAGGTAAATAAACTATATCACAAAATGGTTTAACGAGTAACGTTAAAAAATTTATTTTTAAGGTTTTTTAGTGTATTGTTTAACACCATGCAGGTGAACCATTGCAAAATGTTAATATGTATGATTATTATATCAATAAATGTGACTGAAAACTTATTTAATAAGACAGTTGAATGCAATAGTCAAAACATATGCTACGATTTTAATATGCATAAATTGTGATATGTACAAATGTGTACGTCGGTGGATTTGTTCATACGTAAATAAATTACGTTTTTGTGCTGTCAATACGCAAATATTTTACGTTTTAGTACTGTAAATATGTCAGTATTATACAGTACGCTTCTGCGCATCTCAGAGATTCTCATGAGTATTCTCATGAGATCACGCAGCATGCAGGGTTGTGTTACAACCATGACATAATGTTCAGCATTAGGCTCTGTAATTGTTTTTTGTTGTTCAATTTGGGGCAGATTTCTGACAGTTATTTGTAAAAGAGTCTCTGTTTGCTGTATAAGATGTATAAAATTTGGTAAATGATCCAATATACCCAGCAATATAATTCTTGGATATCATTTCATTAAAATGTTGACCTCTGATGCTTTTTTTGAATTACAGCCAGAAAAGATGTTGACACGTTGATTGTTTTTACCAGGTATTTTCCCTATTGCTCCAGTTTGTGAATGCACTGAACTTGATTTGTAGATATTTATTTTATAACATGGGAGAGTTTGTAAATGCACTGATTGTGTTGATGACTTGATAATTTGTTAATGTGAAGTACATAAGCCATAAACAGTCAACTAAGGTTCACGTGTGTTTCACTTCACAAGGAACATCTATGGATGATTTGTAGAGTTTGTAAATGCACTGATTATGTTGCTGACTTGAAAATTTGTTCATGTGAAGTACATAAGCTATAAATTGTCAACTAAGCTTCACGTGTGTTTCACTTTATTTGGATAGTCACAAGGAACATCTATGGATAGTTACTTGAATGCCATCACATGTGTTGTGAACGGGTTACGGATACATTAGATGTTGTGAATACACTCCTAAATATTTGCTGTACGTGTCATATAGAACACCAGATATGAAAAGATACATACAGAGATGCTACTGAAAATCTACAAATGTGTGGTAGCAATGCAGCTGAGTAACTATGCATAATATGTAGATTACCATAATGAAAATGCAAAGATACAGAGATGCTACTGAAAATCTACAAATGTGCTGTAGCAATGCAGCTGAGTAGCTATAGATATGTAGATTGCCATAAAGAAAATGAAAATATACATTCAGGGACCGCTACTGATAGTTGCAAATGTGGTTTTAAATGCTTCTTATGGGTTATAGATGGTTTGTTGAATAACTATAGATGTACTACAAACACTTCATTGTTGAATGTCCACAGACATTCAATTATGAATTTATGATAATGTGTTGATATATCAACAATATATAGTTGATATACTATAGTTTGTAAATCATGTACAGATGAACTGTTGAAAGTCTGCAGACATTCAGTAGAGAAATGATACTGATACTCTGTTGATACTCTGTAGAGCATCTACAGATTGACTATCCAAATAAAGTGTTACCCTGTCTTCTTTTTTCATAAACTGTACTTAATATTCTGCTACTCTGAGAAGGGTCATTCATTTTTTTGTATTGAATCTCTACAACAAAGGAAACAAAAATGCACACATTTGCTAAACCCAAACAGAACTGTAGAGAGGCTTCAAAAGAAACTGCAGTCTAAAACAATCTATGATCAATACAATATACTGTCTATTGTATAAGGACAGACCTGCTATATTATAAATAATAATGCAGTTTCTGTAATTGTCATGTTAAATCTCATGTTAGTGTTTTTTATGACATTGTGCTATGATTGACTAAATATCCCAGTTGGAAGAGAACATGTGTTAATGTTTTGGTAGATATGGTGTATTGTGTTAGTGTATTCATGTTGAAAATAAGTGTTGGGGTTTAGTTTTCAATGTGTGATTTTGAGCATGAAATGAACCGTTTTGTCAATTGTGTGTTTTAGCTGTGTTGGTGCGTTAAGAGTTTAGAAAATTTGTTAAAAGTATTGAAAAAATAATTGTAAAAAGCTGTAATTTAGTATGTGTTTTCTGACAGGGGCGGGTTTTTTGAGGTTTTGCGCTTGTGCGGTTGGGTTAGAAAGGTTGGACGCAAAGTCGGAGGAAAACCTGCCCCTGTAGGTGATTGGTTGTTTATTTTGGTTTAGAGTAGTGGTTGTACCCATTTGTTTTTGTGTGCAGATTTCAGAGCCTAGGCTGCCTACAGAGACGTGTTTATTTGACAGCCTGCTTATGGGTCGGACAGCTAGCGGATCGTTAGGAATAATTAGATGAATGTGATCATTTATTTTTGGGTCTGAAATCACTGATACAACCTTTAATGTTTGCGTATTATCTTAATAAACGTTAAAGGATGATGAATTTTAACAAAATATTAAATTCACTTACCTTGCAAGCAGTAGCAATAATGCTTTATCCCACGAAGAAGATCTGCTTTCCAAGTCTGAGTCCGACTACAATCCCTCCGCACGGTCAAATGTCTTGACCCCGCCTTTGCTTCAGTTTCATAAGCAGCATCACTGAGGAAATGAACCGAGATGATCAACTCACACTCTCTAACAGAGGAATGCTCAGTACAGATGCAAAGAGGAAGGCTGCTTTTAAAGAGCGTTTTAACTGTGTTCATCCCGTTCCTTTACTATTGGGCAATTATGAAAATGACAAAGACTGTTTTGCTCAGTATGTTCCTATACATGAGACATTGGTGACACTTTTCAAAAATTATTCTCTACGTGAACAGTATACCATGACACGTTTGCAGCCATCTACTGATGCTACAGATACAGTTGTTGCTCCCCTGTTTGAGGATCTCAAAATTCTGGAGCAGAGAGGTGTGGTCACATTTGATGGCATTGTACTAAAGGGCTCTTTGGTTGCTATTGCAGGAGACAACCTGGGATCCCATTGTATTGGGGGATTCTTGGAGAACTTCAGTCGGTCTACTTGTTTTTGTTGTTACTGTGAGGTGTGTAGAGATGATTTCCTGACTAATCCTATATCGTGTTAGCCTGGTAATACCAGACTCTGCTACTTCACTTTGCTTCGTAGACAGAGTCTGGAATGGCACAATAGAACAGTGTTTTCTCTCTCGCAAGGGGGCGCTTCTCTGAAGTTTAAAATCATTGGTTACCCGTAAGCCAATCAGATAAGTTTATTTACGACGTATGTTATGCGCCGACACGGCCGCCTCGAGACATTATGCATCGAACTCAAATCTATGATCGAACTTCCACTGTAAACAGGGAGCGGCGCTTTTGTAAGGGCTGCAAAATGTGTGCCAACCGGGAATGAACAATTCACACACTAGGTTATTTACATGAATTACTGAGTTGCGGCCGCCCCGCAGCACGAGTCATGACTGATTTAGCTTCCGCCGCCCCGCAGCGCCGCGAGGACGAGCCCGAGCATAGACATATGGAGACCGAGCCGCAGCTCTCTCGAGTCATTCGAGTCATTTCGTTTATTTAAGTGGCTTAATGTTATAATTTTAACAGCCAAATTCCCCGATCACATCCACCTACGCAATGTTGATCATATTCTGAATTAAGAAATCATAATGCAGTAAAAAATTATTTACAGGGAACATAAATAATCACTTTACCTCCCGAGTCTTACCTTCATTTGTCACGTGACATACACAATGAACAGATCGTTCATGAATCATATATCTGGGACTAATGCAGCAGGATGTCGAAAAGAAATATGGTGGATTATTATTATGATAATAATAATATGATAATAAGAGCACGCCAGGAGCGTTCACAGCCGAGGAAACTGACGTTATTGTCATGGCCGTAAAAGACGGAGAGCTGACGTATGTCCTTAGTTATGCATAT
This sequence comes from Pimephales promelas, assembly GCF_988280905.1. Lineage (NCBI taxonomy): Eukaryota > Metazoa > Chordata > Actinopteri > Cypriniformes > Leuciscidae > Pimephales > Pimephales promelas. The sequence goes on from NC_142783.1 coordinate 5,209,265, forward strand.
AGTTATGGCCAAACAGGTCTGATCCGTCATTACTACAATTAGCCTGAAAAAATGGGTAGCCTAAATGCCTAAGCTTGAAGTGTTAATATTTGTCCTTGTTATAATGATTTGCAAAAATAAAAACGTCTGCACGCGCCAGTCCTAGCTGTAAACACTGATGATGCGAGCGAAATACTGGAGTGGCTGTAAACGACTTTTGCTTCAGTTTGAAAACCCCCGGAATGTTCTCCATAACAGAGCGAATTGCATCCCGTGTCTTGTTTCCCATTTCTGCGGTTGTTTCGGTATTTGATTTCTCTAACCTACAATGTACTCCTCGGCGCTTAGCGTCCACGTCACGGCTCTCAGCCCGCCCTCTGTTCGCTGATTGGCCGGCTGTTTTCAGGCCAGTGGAAAACTAAAAGATAGGCCGCTATCTCAGACTGACTACAGGAGCGAAATGAAATTAGCGGAAGTAGGAAGTCTGACGTAGTCAGGCTAATATCGTGTGGTACCAAAAAGAACAATCATACGCAAGTAATTTGCAAGTGCAGAAAACTACTGCCACTGATTCTGTATGCGGCATCAATTTTGACTCTCCTTTCAATCAGCTTTCACAGTTCCATGTTTGCCAGCCTGGCCGACCACCATTTCTAGTCCATGGTTTACTTGAGGGAGTCATAGCGTATGACCTCCCTTTATCTATTCGCCATTTAGTTGAGGATAATCATTTTACAAACCTGCAGTTAAACAAGGTGCAATAACAAGTTCAGATTTGAAGTTAATGATAGTAAGGACAAACCAGCAGACCTCTCTCCCAGCAGCGACAAGCTTGAATGTGTCAATCGGAGGGCATGCAGTTCAGAACTGGTGTTTGCTTAGACTTCTCCCACTCATGGTGGGTGACAGGATTAAAGATCCCTGTGGAAAGAAGGTGTGCAAATCATTTTGCAGCCGAGGGAGATTATTGAGCTCATCTGTGCACCGGTCATTACAGAGGGTCATTACCATTATCTGTGCCAATATCCATCTCTCATCATTCACTTCGGCCCACTTATTCGCCTATGGACTAGAGGCCTGCATTTCAGCCCGAGCCCGACGGGCCCCGACTTATTTACACTCCTCGGGCCGGGCTTCGGGCCAATTTTAACGTCATAGTTCACACGCGGGCCGGGCCTCGGGCCTGTTTTAGGCTTATCTTTTTATAGCCTATTTTAGATATTACTTAAAATAAAATATGAGAAGATGACTATTGAAAAGCAAACATAGAAAGACGTTTTATAATCTATCATACTGACATAGGCTATATGACTGACAGTCTGCTCACGGCACGCACACGCGCACACAGGTTTCCCGGCAACGCGATCCGCGCGACCGGCTCGTTCTCTGTTAAGTGTCCCGCCAGCAGCAGGAGTAGTGAGCGTGACTTCAGCGCAGCTGGAAAAAGTACGACTGGATTAAAACTTTCCAAGGTGGATGGTGCTTTTTCTGCACGATGCTCTGTAAGAGACAGTTTAGGAGGTTGTCTTGATGTTTTTTGTTTGATTGGACTTTAGTTTCATGAGTCTGTTGGAAACTTTTGGAAATACGAATGGCCATGTTCTGTAGTGAAGACTTGATTTTTGAGGTAAGATAACCTGCATGTTTGTTTTTAATGTAATTTATTTGATTTGTTTAGATTGCATTCTCTGTATTGTAGCCTATTGTATTGTAAATGCATTTACGAGCGCTGTTGCGAGCAGCAGAGCAGTTTGCCTCAGCTTTTCAGAAATGACAATAAACGTTTTACAAACGTTTAAACTAACGTTAACTGTCTGTGTGAATATGTTTAAGTTGTTTTATATCTATGGATTTTATTGTAGCCAAGTAAAATGTTGATTTGAGAGGCTATAAATGGATCAAATATGTTTAACTCGCTGTCGGGTGCTTGGTCGTCATAAAAAAATAAATCAAAATAAATATTTGTCTTAATTAACTTTATAAAGAAATGAAAATAATCTAAACAGTAACTACTTTGCCATTGAGGACAAAACATATCTGTTTAAATGACTGTTGCAACAGGGCAGGCTGTGTAAGGTGTTTTTTTTTGTTGTTGTTGTTTTTTAAATAACGGGCTCGGGTCGGACTCGGGCTGATCATTCTGATGAGCTGTCGGACACGGGCCGGGCTAGGGCCTGGACGTCTCGGGCCAGGGCCGGGCTAGGGCCTAGATTTGAGGCCCGTGCAGGGCTCTACTATGGACACTCCGATTTTAGAGCAAGCATACATTTTTTAAACAGTGTGCCAGAAAATTGCACAATTTTAAGAATTTGCTCAAAAATCTAGCAGAGAGGCACCAACTTCTACAAGTGTACTTGAGTGCAGGAAACTTGTTCCCTCCACTTGTACAAGCAGAAAAGGGGACTGCTTTTCATGTTGACGATTACAATGACAGGATCAGGGCATCTGTAGCCAGTTGTCCATTCCAGTAACAGTCGGCAGTGGCTTGTAACTATGTTACAGTCAAAGGCACAGATTACAGAATGATGTACATTTTACTAGAGAACAGTGATGAAGGGCATCTTATGGGGAAGATTATGTTAGTTAATGTTGTTCATAATTTGGTCTATTTTGTCTCAGAGAAACATACTTTTGTAAAGTTATGCGACACAGGTGTGTACTGTGACTTAGGAGTGGGCCAAGACAATTATGCGTGCATTAAGCAGGAAGATATACAGGACTACTATCCTCTTTCAGCATACAATGTGTATGATCAGTCCCTAATTGCTCTCCACCATTCTTTCCCAGACGCAGTATGAGCAGGGAGGAAATTGAGGATACAGGATATGTGAGGAGAGACGCGAGTAGTAGAGCAGGGTACGTCGTCAAGTTTTTTTATGTTTGGTAGCCTTGAATAAAGTTGATTTTGTCTTTAATTTGCTTTGTTGATTTAACAGACTATAGCAGGAAATATGCATACATTGTTTGGATGGCAAAAATTAGAAATTACAGTGTTTCATGATTCACTACTTAATGTATTTTTACAGTGCACTCCCCGTAATGTTTTTCAACAGGAATTTACTGTAAATCACAGAAAAAACAGCAGTGTTACCATTATTTTCCTGTTAAATCACCATTTATTTTGTTTCCATTAAATATTTTGAATTATTTTTAGCATGTACCACAAATTGTTATAGACATATTCTATCTTGAGTTACCGTAATTCCTCAAATAAAAGCCGGGGCCTTTATTTACCTAAACTGCAGAAAGTACCTGGCTTTTATTTGAAGCAGGCTTTTATTACAGACAGGCCTTTATTTAAAAAAAAATCTAAATCAAATTTCCATCTGGGTTCCATATGAGATGCTCAGCTGCCGTGATGCATGTTGCAGTAGCGTTGTCACATCTTGCTATAACATTACACAGCCTATGCTCTCACACTTTTATTTTTTAGCGTTTTTGGAAGAAGCAAAATTTAGATAGGTGTTTTCAACAATCAGATGCATTTACACTTCATTTACACATCACATTTCGTCTCAGATGTCCTCCTGAAGAAGTGGTTTTCGAGCGATCGGATTTAAATCGTCTCGAATGCGCTTCGGATGGCATTTGGTATTTTCACGATCAGATCACAGAACACGCATAAAGTGGACAGGTGTAACACCTCTTCAATGAAAGACATTCAGGAGATTATCCACACTAAATATCCCCCGGCCTTAATTTGATACCGGCCTATATTTGTCCGCGTTGACAAAGAGTATAGAAGAACAAGAGGCGAAACTCTGATGCTTTTTTGGTAACAACCACTAGATGGCGCTTCGGTAGCGCGGCAGCCATATCGGGGTGAAAATTCCAACTGGAGTTACTGGACAACAGCACAGATAACAGTTTTTTGAGGTAGTTTTTTCTTGCAGTATTTCCATTGTATGCAACTTTACACTTTTACTACTATTATTAGTTACCAACTCCACTACAAACATGCTACAAACATGATGATCATTGATGCACTGTGTCCGTTATCCTATAACTTAATTGTCACTTTGGACATTGGTTGTGTTTTTTTTTTTGTTTACATGGTCTTGCATCATTAATATAAGATAGGCTAGTACTGCAAAAAAAAAAAACTGTTTACTGTAAAGCTATTCTATTGCTGTTATATATTTATTGTCAAACATTTACATTGTAGTACAACATTTATTTGCTGAATTTATTTCATTGATAACTTATTTTAGTAAGAAACGTTATGTGTACCTCCCGGGAAATGGTCTATGTTATTATAACTTTATGAACTGATATCACTTTATTCTTACCTATCACACTTAATGTGGAGACTGTAATATAATGAATTAAATCCTCAAACTTCCCTGTCTCAAGTTATGTGGGGTTAAAAGTTTATGTGGGGTTTAACTGCTAAAAAAGTTAACTGTTGTGAGTTAAATAATCACCTAGCCTAATTATTTCAACCTAAAAATGACTAAATATATGTATATTATATGACTGCCGAGTCGCTTTCACCCCGAAATGGCGGAAGCGTAGGGCTGCTGCTGGACGCTGGTGTTGCAATGGAACGTTCTATTGGCTTTCACTTTTTGTCAATATACGTTCTTTGCTTAGACTAAGCTAAACTAACCTAGCACCAAGCTAACTTAGGCTAAGCTAACCTAGCCTAACATCAAGATAACTTAGGCTAAGCTAACCTAACCTAGCTCCCATCCCGTGTAGGCTAAGCTGAATAACCTCCACGGTTAGCAGTTAGCATAATTTACTTGAACCCTTAATTACCGCTTGTGTTCCCCAGTGCAAAGTATTCTAGAATACATTCCTCAACACCAGTTAGGGTTTCTAATTATTGACTTTCCGTGTTTGCAATTCTTATTAGCTAAAGTTTACCTTCACTGGGTTAGGAATACTCCTTGCTAACCGTTGAAGACTAACTTCGCAGATGCCCTGTTAATTAAACTTAAGTTTAACTACATGTAAACTGCGTAACTAACTACAGAAGAATTCGTATAACCATAGGAATTTTCATTGGCATGTTGACTAAACCTTTGGACGGACAAACACGATGTGGTTTTGAACACGCAACCGCTACAACCCACTATAGAGTGTTGATTGTTGCCTGTTTTCTTTAGGCCAAAAAAAGAAAGAAATTTCAGCCGATAATTTTCGGGTTCAATGATATTGTCAGGATTCAGGCTCGGAGACAGAGGTAAGTGATGAACTTAAACTTTCTTTATTAATAAACAAGGTAAGTATTCAGGGTTTCAGGTGCTCAGAAGTGCTCTTGAAGGAGGATACGTGACAGGAATACATCCAGGTGAGTGAATCCTCCTCTTAGGAATTACATGAACGGTGACACAAGGCAATGACTTTCCTTTTCTCACTTTCAGATCGTCGTGGAGCAGACGGAGTACAGACAGGATTCCAGGTAGATCCTTTTTCAATAGTAGGTCGAGAACTAACACAGTTCAGTGATACTTGCTTTTCATCCTTATAGATCATCCATTAGAGGGCCTAAACTCATGGCAGAATCCAGGACACAGGGAACGAGAATCATGGAGCAGATCCTGGGAACATCAGAACAAGGACAGAGCGGTTAGTCTTTACAGGTAAGTATACTTTACATCTCAGCTCGGTGGATGTCTCAGAGGGAAGCAAGTGAAGGCTGGTTAGGGTCTTTTCCTGTTGGAGGCTTGACAATGAGTGACTGTGAACTTGGTGCTTTTATGCTGGCTGTGAAGGGCGTGCTGATTGGAAACAGGTGCAGGTGATTAGAACTCTGGGGAAAGTGATCGTTGCGTGGTGACTTGGGAGAACTCTGATTGGCTCCTGACATTACCCCCCCCCTCCAGAGTCCGCGCCAGCGGACCTTGGACCTCGACGTCGTGGAGGTCTACCTCTGGGTCGTGGTGCAGATTTCTCAGGATGCTGAGCATGGAATTCTAGAAGCAAACTGGGATCAAGAACATCATTATGAGGTACCCAACTCCTCTCCTCTGGCCCATATCCTTCCCAGTCAATGAGGTATTCGAGCTTACCCCCTCGACGTCGAGAGTCCAAGATCTCTTTAATCAGATAAATGGACTCTGGCTCAATGGGTGGTATAGGGGGGTTGTCCTCTGGTTCTACCTCTGTGACTGACTGGGGTACCGGTGGATGATAGGGCTTTAGGAGGGAAACATGAAACGTGGGGTGAATGCGATATTCTGGGGGTAACTGGAGCTGATAAGTGACTGGATTAATTCGCTTTACGACTGGAAATGGTCCGATGTACTTGGGGTTCAACTTTCGACATGATTGGCGAAGTCTGATATCTCGAGTGGAAAGCCAGACGAGCTGTTCAGGCTGATACTCTGGATTGGGTCGGCGGTGTTTATCAGCAAACTGTTGCTGCCGGTTGACAGCTTGCTGGATATGGTGATGTGTCTGATCCCAGACCTGTTCGCTCTCTTCAAACCACTTGTTAACTGCTGGTACTTCTGAGGGCTCACCGGACCACGGGAATAACGGAGGTTGACAGCCAAGGACGCACTGGAATGGAGTTAACTGAGTGGATGTCTGTCGAAGAGAATTCTGTGCGTATTCTGCCCAGATGAGGTACTTGCTCCAGATGTTCTGATTGGAGTGGCAGAATGCTCGCAGGAACCGACCAATGTCTTGAATTTTACGCTCTGTCTGTCCATTGGTTTGCGGATGATACCCTGAAGACAGACTCACTGTCACATTCATTAATGTGAAGAATGCTCGCCAGACTCGAGAAATAAACTGGGGTCCTCGATCGGACACTATGTCCTCAAGGATACAGAAATTTCGAAAGACATGTTCCACCAACAATTCAGCAGTGTTAAAGGCTGTTGGCAGTCCTTTCAATGGGATTAACTTGCACGCCTTTGAGAAGCGATCGATGGCCACGAAGATGCAAGTATTCCCCTCGGAGACGGAAAGATCAGTGACAAAGTCTACACCGATGTGGGACCAAGGTCTATTCGGGACAGGAAGGGGTACTAATTTACCCACAGGCAGATTTCTTGGTACTTTGGAGATGGCACACGGGATACATCCTTGAATGAAGTTGGTGATGTCTGATCGCATGGTGGACCACCAATATTTGACTTGTAGAGTGGCTAGAGTCTTGTTTACCCCTGGGTGTCCAGTGGCTACTGATGATCAAAGAAGTTCGGAATTCCTCAGGCACATAGATCTTCCCGGGATGACATCCGGGGACTCTGGGTTGTTGCTGGGATAGCTCTTGGAGTTGATCATTTATCTCCCACTGGATGGGGTTCACGAAAAGACTCTCTGGCAGGATAGTTTCAGGTTCTTCTACAGGGATTTCAGAGGCATGAAAACGAGATAGAGCATCTGCTCTTGTATTCTTTGAGCCTGGGCGATAGGCAATCTTGAAATGGAATCGTGTAAAGAACAACGCCCATCGGGCTTGACGTGGGTTCAGACGTTTCGCATCTCTTAGATACTGGAGGTTCTTGTGATAGGTGAGTACTAGGAATGGGTGCTTTTCTCCCTCTAACCAGTGTCTCCATTCTTCTAAGGCAAGCTTTACAGCTAGAAGTTCCCGGTTTCCGATGTCGTAGTTGGCTTCAGCTGGAGAGAACTTCTTCAAGAAGAAGGCACAAGGTGATGGCTTAGAGGAGCAATCAGAATACTGGGAGAGAACTCCTCCAACCCCGGTGGTGGATGCATCTACCTCTACCACAAACGGTCTCTCAGGATCAGGATGATGAAGCAGGGGTGCAGTGGTGAAGGCAGACTTCAGAAATGTAAATGCCTCCTCGGCTTCTGGGGTCAATTTCAAGATCTTGGGCTTTTCTTTTAGCAACGTGGTAAGAGGAGCGGTGAGCAAACTGTACTGGTTGATAAACCGTCGATAGAAATTGGCAAAGCCAAGGAACCTTTGGAGTTCTTTCACTGACTTGGGGGTTGGCCAGGACATGATGGTCTCGGTCTTGCTTCTATCCATCTCCACTCCTCGATCACTCAGAACGTATCCCAGGAAATCGACAGTGGTTTGATGGAAAGTGCACTTTTCAGCTTTCAGAAACAAGGTGAATTCTCTGAGTCTTTGGAGGACTAACGACACGTGTCTTTGATGCCCAGCTGGGTTCTTGGAATAGATCAGGATATCATCGATGTATACCAGGACAAACTTTCCTAGGAAGTCGCGGAGAACCTCATCCATAAAACTAACTTTGGAATACTGAAGGGGCGTTGACCAAACCATAAGGCATGACGAGGTATTCATAGTGGCCTGCAGGGGTGATGAAAGCGGTTTTCCATTCATCTCCTTCACGAATTCGGATGAGATTATAGGCACTTCTCAAATCAAGCTTGGAAAACATCTTTGCCTCTCTGAGTTGTTCTAGTGCGGCGGGAATGAGAGGTAACGGATAGCTGAACTTCACGGTGACTTGATTTAAGGCTCTGTAATCGATACAAGGTCTCAGCCCGCCATCTTTCTTGGACACGAAGAAGAAACTGGCTGCTGCGGGAGAGGTAGATGGCCAGATATATCCTTGATCTAGAGCCTCCTTGATATATTTCCTCATAGACTCTTATTCAGGAAGAGACAGGGAGTAGATTCGACCCTTGGGCAGTTGTCCATCAGGAACCAGATCAATAGCACAATCCCATGGTCGGTGCGGGGGCAACTTGGAAGCAGTAACGGGATTAAAAACATCAGAGAACATGGAATAACAGGTAGGAATATTTGTTGACAGGTTTTCTGTGGGACTCTCGATGGACGTGGAATTCACTGGGATTGACTGGACTTTTGATTCGTTAACCAGACTAGATGATGGATCCTTGCGGCTAATGCAATGGCATCCCCATTGTAGAATTTTTCCAGACTTCCAATTGATTGTTGGTTGATGACGAATTAACCATGGTCGGCCAAGACTGAGATCTGTTTGACTATTCAGGAGCACAAATGGTTCGAACCATTCTTGATGCGTCTTTTCTACACATAGTTGAACGGGAGCAATTTTGGTAGTAACGTTTTTCTTGTTAATCAACTCCCCAGTTATGGCATAGATGGAGTAGGTTTTGGGTGTGTTGATCTCTCGCAGCTTAAGTCTCCTACAGAGCTTTCCGGAGATAAAGTTTCCCGCTGACCCCGAGTCGACGATAGCTGTCACATGGATGCAGAGTTCTTGAATTTGTAAGGTCACGGAAATGGTGAGAGGTGTTAAAACATGAGCATGATCCAGAACTGAGCTTACCATCATTCTTTCAGGTCGAATTGGGCAGTTGAGTCTGAAGTGGCCCTTGGTACCGCAGTACATACACAACTTTAACTCTTTCTGCCACATACGTTCAGCCTGGGGAATCTTGAAAGTGTCAACTTGCATTTCTTCGACTTGATTTTCGACTTTGGAAATCTCGACATTCGGTTGAGAAACAGGAGGATAAGAGGACTGATCAGGGTAACAACTCTGGGATCTTTGATGAACTTTCATGGCTTGCTGAATGAATTTTTCTATTCCTATGGTGTCATCATAGATGGCCAGTTGGAGGCGCAAGGCTGGGTTTAATCCACGGCGAAACACAGAAATTAGAGCTTTTTCATTCCACCCACTGTTAGATGCTAGCGTGCGGAATTCCACAGAATACTCAGATAGTGATTTTTTCCCTTGACGTAACTGTAAGAGTTGGTCTCCGAAGGAGGAATCATCCACTGGTCGTCCGAAAACTTCCTTGAAATGTTTCACGAATTCTTGAACAGACGCAACCACAGTTGATTCCTTCATCCACAATGACTCTGCCCACCGTAACGTCACTCCTGATAGTTGCTGGATGATAAACGCTACTTTCGATTGCTCAGTAGGATATAGCTGAGCTTGCTGTTCCAGAGCAAGCGAACACTGCAATAGGAATCCGTTGCAATCCTCCGCCCGACCAGAGAATGGCGCAGGACGCGACGGGGGACTTGCAAAGGAGGTGATCGAAGAAGCGGCGCTCACGGAAGTACTCATGGGGGAAAACACAAGTCTCACGGGTGGAGCGGCGACTGGTGTGGGAATTAGAGGTACAGCAGGTTGTTTGGAATTCATCTTGATCTTACCTCGTTCTGTTGTTAGGTCAAGCCTTCTGACAGGATTCAGGCTCGGAGACAGAGGTAAGTGATGAACTTAAACTTTCTTTATTAATAAACAAGATAAGTATTCAGGGTTTCAGGTGCTCAGAAGTGCTCTTGAAGGAGGATACGTGACAGGAATACATCCAGGTGAGTGAATCCTCCTCTTAGGAATTACATGAACGGTGACACAAGGCCTTTTCTCACTTTCAGATCGTCGTGGAGCAGACGGAGTACAGACAGGATTCCAGGTGAGTAGATCCTTTTTCAATAGTAGGTCAAGAACTAACACAGTTCAGTGATACTTGCTTTTCATCCTTATAGATCATCCATTAGAGGGACGAAACTCATGGCAGAATCCAGGACACAGGGAACGAGAATCATGGAGCAGATCCTGGGAACATCAGAACAAGGACAGAGCGGTTAGTCTTTACAGGTAAGTATACTTTACATCTCAGCTCGGTGGATGTCTCAGAGGGAAGCAAGTGAAGGCTGGTTAGGGTCTTTTCCTGTTGGAGGCTTGACAATGAGTGACTGTGAACTTGGTGCTATTATGCTGGCTGTGAAGGGCGTGCTGATTGGAAACAGGTGCAGGTGATTAGAACTCTGGGGAAAGTGATCGGTGCGTGGTGACTTGGGAGGACTCTGATTGGCTCCTGACAGATATAGTTAACAAATTTGCAAATGTTACAATTAAAAAATGAATCAAATTCAGGGAATTCTTTTTGATTAATGAATATACCTGATTGTTGTTGTTTTTCTGCATTTCTTTCCAGTCTCTTTTCATTTTGGTATTTTTTTATTTTCTTTGAGTAAGTGTTCAATTAAAATACTTTTCAATCATTTTCTTGTTCTCCAACATATAAAACACAAATCTTGTGGCATTTCACAGCAACACTAGTTTATTAGTTAACTAACTACACATTTACTTTGTGAATCTAACAAAACATTTGCTCACTGTGACACAGAACAATGCTTTCTAATATGAGTCACTAGATTACATGATTGGGTGAAACTCTTTCCACACTGAGTACAGTCGTACGGCTTCTCTCCAGTGTGAACTCGCTCATGTTTTTTCAGAGATCCAGACTGAGTGAAACCCATGTCACAATATGAGCACTTGTAAGGTTTTTCTCCAGTATGAATTCTTTGGTGCAGTTTCAGATCACGAGATGTGGTAAAGCTCTTCCCACAGTCAAAGCACATAAAATCTCTCACTTCATTGTGTGTTTTCTGGTGCAGTTTAAAATTGGTCATCCTTGAAAAACTCTTTCCACAGAGAGAACACACATAAGGCTTCTCACCTGAATGAACTTTCAGGTGTGATTTTAGATGTGCTGATGAAATAAAGTCTTTACCACACTGATCACAGTTAAATGTTTTTTCTCCAGAGTGAATGAGCAGATGACCATTGAGAGTTGTTGAATGAGAAAAACTCTTTCCACACTGAGTGCATGTATACGGTTTCTCTCCAGTGTGAATTCTCATGTGTCTGTTAAGGTGTTCTTTCCATGAGAAACTCTTTCCACACTGAGTGCAGTCGTACGGCTTCTCTCCAGTATGAACTCGCTCGTGTTTTTTCAGGTTTCCAGACTGAGTGAAACTCTTGTCACAATATGAGCACTTGTAAGGTTTTTCTCCAGTATGACTTCTTTGATGCAGTTTCAGATCATGAGATGTAGTAAAGCTCTTCCCACAGTTAAAGCACATATAATCTCTCACTTCATTGTGTGTTTTCTGGTGCAGTTTAAATTTGTTCAGCCTTGAAAAACTCTTTCCACAGAGAGAACACACATATGGCTTCTCATCTGAATGAACTTTTAGGTGATCCTTTAGTTGTGATGATGAAATAAAATCTTTACCACACTGATCACAGTTAAATGGCTTTTCTCCAGAGTGAATGAGCAGATGACCACTGAGAGCTGATGAATAAGAAAAACTCTTTCCACACTGAGTGCATGTATACGGTTTCTCTCCAGTGTGAATTCTCATGTGTATGTTAAGGTGTCCTTTCTGTGAGAAACTCTTTCCACACTGAGTGCAGGTGTGCATCTTTTTGGCTTTTGTTCTTTGAATTGTAAAGTTACGATGTTTCTTCTTCACTTCATTCAGTTCTTGTCTTTGCTCTTTCACTCTCACCTGGTCTAAAATACACAGAAATACAGTTCGAATCAGTTCAAGTGAACCCTTATTTCATAGCAGAAAACAACAAAGATCTTTCACTTTCTGTTCTGTCATTCATTGTTAATATAGTAAAAATATGTTTGCAAACTGCTACAAGGTTATGATCATTTGTATTTCTGTATTTCTCTAACATTTATCATTCATATACTGCTTATTAATTCACATCTACCAAACTATCAACAATGAAGAATCAAGAATGGACACCAACCTATTTGTTCCTCAGTATCTTCATGTTTAATTCTGGATGGTTCTGGATCACTCATGTCTTCAATCTCCTCTTTAATAAACTCCATCTTTAACAGTCACACAGATTTCAGCTGCTACTCCTGGAGTTTGTCCTTCTCTTGTAGTATGATGGGAATATTCCCAGTATTTATTGGTGAATTGTTGTGGGAGGGGCTTCACTGCAGGTGTGAACTGTGATCACTGTGTTTTTATCCAATCTGCATTTAAAAAGTACAGGAACATCATGTTAAACTGAGCAGCTGAAAAACCTCTTTGTCTCCAAAAGTTCCCTGTTTTTAGATCATTCATTATGGTGATGTCTGAGATCATCTGTAAATTGGCACATTCAATTGTTTTATTGGTGTCAACAGGCTGAAACAAACTACAGCATCATCACCTTTCACTTGAGTTCATGTCTTTGCTCGGTAAGTTGTTAACATTAAGTTAGAATGAGTTGAATTTTGAGAATGGATTTTCAAGTGAACACTGATTAATAACAGAAAACAAGTGAGATCTGCTTATAAAATAATATATTTTTGATGTACCAAAGGTTAGTTTTGTGATCCTCTAGTTAAAGATAAAATATGTAGGATTTTTCGCCACCAGGGGTCGCCAACCTTGTACAGTCATGATCAAAATTGATGGCATCCCTGGTAAATATGATCAAAACTGGCTGTAAAAAATAAATCTGCATTGTTTATCCTTTTGATCTTCCATTCAAAAAATTGGCAAAAGAATTGAAAGTAAATCACATTATGAAATACATGTTTTTCTCCAAAACACGCTGGCCATAATTGTTGGCACCCCTGGGATGTTTTATGGGAAAAATATCTCTGAAGTACATTCCCATTAATATTTACATTTTTAAGCACACCAGGGTGTCTGGGAACAAGAAATTCTCCAGCTATGACTTCTTGTTTCACAGGAATTTAAATAAGAGGAAACACAAAGGCCAAATCCCCTTAATCATCCATCTGTAGAGAATTGAGGTGAATCAAACACAACTTAATCAAATTAATCTCTCATGGGATTAATTCACATGGATTCAACACTCCAAAGGTTTTGGAGCTCACATTCCATTCACTGGATGGCTCCAAAGGGTCTGCTTTGGGGGACAATACCCAACCCTCAGAAGACTTTTTATGGTCCTGCAGACCAACAGAATGCCACAGAAAGGGGGCACTCCTTTGATCCCCTGACAAAGATATTCAGAACATCTTTCCTCGTCCCCCCACGACTTGAACTCTCAGTAACCTTACGGTTGAGATCAGAGATCTCCCACATAAAATCAAACTCACTTCAGAACCATTTTCAATGGACTTCTGCTCAAGCATTTAATCCTATGTTTGCTAATGTCTAGTGGTGCACAGATCATCACTGATCCGTGATCCATTCGGATCAATGTCTTCGGTTCGGCACACACGTGATCCGCGGATTGATTATGAAAAAAAAAAAAAAAAACGTGCGCATGTTGTTCAGTCAACGCACAGCTTCGTCATAGCGAGCGGAGGAACGGAGAAGCTTGAACGCCCCGCGTCATTTCAGGGCTCCAGACCAGACTGCGACCAAAATTTGAGAGTGTGCGACTGAATTTTACATCCAGTCGCACATGTGCGACCAGTAAATTTGCCACACGTTAAACGCATGGTAAAGCGGCGCGTCAATGAATCCGTGACAAGAATAGCGCGCGTAAACATCTGTGGGAGGGAGACGGAGACAAATATCACAACCTGATGTGCGTCTGAGCAATCAGCGATCTATCGACTCGTTAGTCGTTACCTAGCAGCGAATGCAAACAAAATGAAAGTGGAACGAAAATACGCTACTCATTTATGATTAGGACCGTGGTAGGAGCAGCAGCAGCGATCCATTGACAAAATAAAGCCCCGAACTTGACAGTCTCCTTGTTACTAGGAGATCCAGTGAAGAAATCCATTGAATTCGCCTCAGAATTAATAACATCAACACCACGAGATCCAGTGAGAAACACTCCGATTCGGCGCAGAGTTCTGTTAAACCATATCAGATCAAACAGCGCTGACGTGGAAACCAGGAGAAACACTTATAGAAGGCTTTCAGTCCACAAATCAGCCTATATATGATAATGTGTAAGAAATAGTCAAATGCTTACAAGTAGCCTACTACACATCTTTTCCCAGCACTTCAATAATATCATAAATAAATGTTTTATTTTTTTGAATTTTTTATGTGATTACCAACACATTTTTTGTTTATCCTTTAAAGATTGTCCTAAAATGAAAAAAGTACGATGATATTTTCACTACTTTTATTAATTGATATTAAGACATTATAAATGATAACAACTAAGTTAATTTCATCTACACCCTACATTAAGCTTAGTGATTTATTGTCAGCCCCAGTGCTACCAGAATTTTTTTTTTTTTTTTTGTAGAACTCGCTGTGAGTTCTCATTTGAGGTGATGCTGCCCTCAACTTTCAGTCTGGAACCCTGTGAAGTTAAAATAAAATAGAATATCATAATGTTAAGTCTATTTATTATTAAAGAATTTGTCAGTAGGCTATTACAGTTATTTTGGGGGAAATTTTTTTTTTTTTTTTGCTGATCCGAAAAATGATCCGATCCGTGACCCTGATCCGAGAAACGATCCGATCCGTGAGTTTTTTGATCCGTTGCACCCCTACTAATGTCCATACAATATATGTGTGTTTGATAATGCTTAGATCACATATTAATCATGTAATTGTTATACAACCATTAGAAGTGTGAATGCCTCGTTTACTCTCAAACGAATCGTATTCTCTTAATTCAAAAGATGGCTTGATTGAAATCTGTGTAAAAGGTTTTGTTTTATGATAATAATAATCATAAGGTTTAAACTATGGTCTTTTGTCTCTCTGCTAAGTGCTGGAGACCAGCTCACAGACCATGCATAAATTATGATAAGCAAGAAGTAGATCCACCTCCTAAAATCATGCCATTATCTCATTGGGCAGAAGTTTCTGGGAGGTTGGACTAGAGTTTAAGTTAAAGATCCAAACAAAGGAACAAGACCTCATGTTTAGTTTTGTGTTCGTTGTTTGTTTTTACTCAGTTTCTCGTTCGTTCAGTTTGTAACTGTTAAGTTCGTGCCTCTCTCTAAAACAGCAAGAGAGTGTTCTGTTCGTGCTTCTCTCTGAAACAAAGAGCGTGTTCGCATGCTTCTACATCGACTAGACCAAATTCGACCAGCAGACGAATAACCCATCAAGATCAGGGTTACAACTCAGCTCATTCAAGCCATCCGACTCGCCTTACTTTCGTTTCTTTCCTTTGTTTCCTTTTTCGTAAAAGTCTCGTTTCAAAGTTAAGTTTGCAACCTGCTTCGAATTGGAAAAGACTCTCATTCGCTTGCTAATCACACGTGACCAGCGGCGAAACTTCCATCCCTGCATTTCAAAGGCAACCAACCACGCAACGGACCCGGCCGGGAAACCGCCCTTCGATGCAACGCAACAAAGGAATCCCCAAAGCCACGCAAAGACACAAGCAAGTACTCCAGACTCTTAGCTGAACTGGTGCTTTAATGTAAATTGAATAACCTCTCTAAGAAACGAAGGTTCAAATTAATGCTTGGTGGTCCTTTCAGGTCATGTCTTACGTGCATATAGAAAGTTGAAACTTTCTCTCACTCTTTCCAACTCACTCTTTTCCTTTCGCGACTGTATGAATGTGTGTGTGTGCGTGACTATGTTTAGACCTTAGTTTTGTGTTTAGAATAGCTAATAAAGTCTTCCATATATTTGAAAAGATACATTTTCTTGTGTCGTGTTTGCACATTTAATGTCTTGTACTGTTCGATCTAAAGTTACCTTGCTAAGACATAGTGTTTCACTATAGATTGGGTATTTATATCCTTGCAAAGGTTATAATTACGTCCCGTTCAAATGAACTCAAAAGGAGTCGTTTTCTCGGTTCCATCAGTGATTCGGTTAAAGGGTTAATTCACCCAAAAATGAAAATTAAGTCATTAATTACTCACCCCCATGCTGTAGAGGCCTGCATTTCAGCCCGAGCCCGACGGGCCCCGACTTATTTACACTCCTCGGGCCGGGCTTCGGGACAATTTTAACGTCATAGTTCACACGCGGGCCGGGCCTCGGGCCTGTTTTAGGCTTATCTTTTTATAGCCTATTTTAGATATTACTTAAAATAAAATATGAGAAGATGACTATTGAAAAGCAAACATAGAAAGACGTTTTATAACCCATCATACTGACATATATGACTGACAGTCTGCTCACGGCACGCACACGCGCACACAGGTTTCCCGGCAACGCGATTCGCGCGACCGGCTCGTTCTCTGTTAAGTGTCCCGCCAGCAGCAGGAGTAGTGAGCGTGACTTCAGCGCAGCTGGAAAAAGTACGACTGCATTAAAACTTTCCACGGTGGATGGTGCTTTTTCTGCACGATGCTCTGTAAGAGACTGTTTAGGAGGTTGTCTTGTTGTTTTTTGTTTGATTGGACTTTAGTTTCATGAGTCTGTTGGAAACTTTTGGAAATACGAATGGCCATGTTCTGTAGTGAAGACTTGATTTTTGAGGTAAGATAACCTGCATGTTTGTTTTTAATGTAGGGCCTAATTTATTTGATTTGTTTAGATTGCATTCTCTGTATTGTATTGTATTATATTGTAAATTGTATTGTGCGAGCGCTGTTGCGAGCAGCGGAGCAGTTTGCCTCAGCTTTTCAAAAATGACAATAAACGTTTAACAAACGTTTAAACTAACGTTAACTGTCTGTGTGAATATGTTTAAGTTGTTTTATATCTATGGATTTTATTGTGGCCAAGTAAAGTGTTGATTTGAGAGGCTATAAATGGATCAGACATGTTTAACTCGCTGTCGGGTGCTTGGTCGTCATAAAAAAATAAATAAAAAGAACATTTGTCTTAATTAACTTTATAAAGAAATGAAAATAATCTAAACGGTAACTACTTTGCCATTGAGGACAAAACATATCTGTTTAAATGACTGCTGCAACAGGGCAGGCTGTGTAAGGTGTTTTTTTTTTTTTTTTTTTAAATAACGGGCTCGGGTCGGACTCGGGCTGATCATTCTGATGAGCTGTCGGACACGGGCCGGGCTAGGGCCTGGATGTCTCGGGCCAGGGCCGGGCTAGGGCCTAGATTTGAGGCCCGTGCAGGGCTCTACCATGCTGTACCAACCCCGTAAGACCTTCGTTCATCTTCGGAACACAAATGAAGATATTTTTGATTAAATTTGAGAACTGTAAAACTACCACATAGGCTCCTAAGGGACTGGCTCTTGACAGCCCAGAAAGTCAATGAAGAAAATGTTTAAATATCGCAAGTGACTACAGTGGCTCAACTATGAGTTTATCAAGCGACGAGAATACTTTTTGTGCGAAAAAACAAACAAAAATAACGACTTTATTCGTCTATTCCTTTTCTTCCTTGTTGGCCTGAAACGAGACTTCCTTAGATTTCCACGACGCATGCGCAGAGCCGATCCGCCCTATACGCTCACTACGCAAGCTGCGTAGGGCTCCGCAAATTACTCAAGGCCCCGCCTCCCCCTCCTCGTGTCATAGCGCGTGAATTAATGTTGACAAAATGAAGCGAAACTATCCCTCTGGTCACGATAAGAGGAAGAAGAAAAAAACATGAGAGTGAATTGCGGGAACAACATTCAGGTAAACTTGTGTTGCCTCCTCTCCAAATTTGCTGTCAGTCAGCAAAGTTAAGTTTATGTGCATTTCTATTGTGTTTTTTCGGTCTTCCTAACCTAGCAGGCAGTGCATCTCTTGCATCACTTCTCTTTGTGCCTGACTGACAAAAGTGAGAGTAAAATACAATTATTTATTACGTTTGTTTTTGATAAACAACAAATAAATAAATGGCACTTCAGCTGGGTCTATCCTGGTAATCTAGTTTCTCATCTGTCAAAAAGCTCTGTTCTCCTGAAAATCCTTCATCCTGCAATGCACCAAAATAGACCAGCGCTTTATTTACGTCCATTTCGCTGTGTTTCTCTGTGAATCGCGCGTCTCCGTGAGTCTCTCTATCTCTCTACACTATATCAGCGCTTGGTTCATGCGTAATGACGCACACCAATGTTTACAACGGATCAGCCTGTAATTGGTCAAAAACCATCACGTGAAAACATCACGTGATATCCAGGATGTCCGCTAGCATCGAGCTAGCGGCAAAAATGACCGAATATTTATGAATTATGGGCTTCAAGATTATCAAAGTTTGACATAAAGCGTTTCGATTTATTGCTGAAAACCTCTGAAAGGAAGCACAAGTTCCAGGCTGGATAGAAAACCTTCTGTAAAGGCTAGAAAGACCCGAAAGACACCCCCGTGATGGCTAGCTCGTTTAATAAATGCAACTAGGGCTGGGCAATATGGGCAAAAAAAATTATCACAATCAATTTTTTATATCAGTCGATATCGATAATTATCACAATATATGTCGAATCTTCATTTCTTTAAAGTTTAAAGGCATATTTTTGCTCCTAAGTGAAAGTTGTATAAACCAGAGTGATAATTGTGTTTTTAAACTACTCTTTAAATTTATGTTCATTAACAAAAACAGTAACATCTGTTTTCTTTTTTAAATGTAACAACCATTTTTTATTTGGTAAAAAGTAATATTCTGACTGTTTGAGTTGTATTAAAATTAACCATTGGTCATCCAGTCTCATGCATTTAGATTATGATAACCACAGATAAAACCAGGCATAGCCTATAACTTAGCACCTCACTATCATGACATAACTTTATGGTTTCTGTGTTATTTGTATGAAAAACAGTAGCCTAACAGTTAAATACATTATTAAATACTGTAATCAGTGTTTCCCCTAGGAATTTTTTCAGCAGCGGTGCTGTTAGGTGTCAGAGGTTGTTGCCAAGCCGCGGTGGGCGGGGCGGGGTGGGGCTGTGGGCGGGGCGGTGTGCGGTTTGGGTTGAACCCCTTCAACCCCGAGTTTGAAAAATGTAGAAATACATTTTCCATACACATTAGATCCATCGGCATGACAAGTTCCATCATTACGCTTATTCACTGCGTCATAAACCTACACCTTTGTTATTGTAAGAGGTTAGCGACCCCTAGCGGCAGAGAAAAATACATAATGTAGCTTTAATGGGGTCATGAACAGAGAATTCAAATTTTCCTTGATATTTTGACAGTTGTGTGCTGCCGTTTGGACTTTGAGGCGAGCGGATAAAAGCTCCACGTGGTGTGTGCAGTTCAAATGAGTTTCATTCCGCTCACAAAAGACTGGTCACTGAAATCCAAGTGTTTGGAAACAAGCTACACGCCTGAAAGCCACACCGCGGAACACTTGCCCGAATGCCTGCAGTTATGCTTGCACGGCTGGGGTCTGGATGAAAGTGTATCACTACCGATAATGGAGCGAACAATGTTGCTGCAGTAAGACAATTAGGATGGCCGTGGCTAAATTATTTCGGACATAATTTGCATCTGGCTGTTACCAACGGTGTAAACAGTGAAGCTGCCCGAACAGGCCGTGCTCTAGGTCTATGTCGGTCCATAGTGAGCGCTTTTTCTCAGAGCTGGAAGAAAAAGAAAGAGCTGATAAAGGCACAATCTGAACCTCAAATCCCACAGTACAGCCTTATTCTGGTAAGAATTGTTTTAGCCTACGATAGTTAACTCTATATTATACTGTTCTATTAATATGCATGCTAAATTAACAATAATTTTAAGAAATGCTGATATGGGTCTTTCTGTTAAGGTTATATACTAATATCAGTGTTGGGGAGTGACGGAATACATGTACCGGCGTTACGTATTCAGAATACAAATTATGAGTACTGTAGTCTGCACAGAACATAAAATATTTTCATTTTATTTTATTTTTTATTCATTTATTTTTCGTGTTCCCATTTATGAGGAAAAAAATATGTTACGGATGTGTCAGTTGTTCTCCGTTATGGACGTGAGCGCTCTGAAAGCGCCACTAAAATATACTTTAAAACTTTCAGAGAGACATCAAACAGAAAGCACTAAACCTTTCATTAAAGTGAATTTCGTTTGGTATTAATTATCTTAATTTTAGCATGGATTTAATAAATAAAAAGTCAATATAACACTTGCTGATGCATGCATGTATTCTTGTAACGAAATACGTTTTCAAAGTACCATTCCCAACACTTATATCATAGACTAGATGTTTACTCATTAGATTTTCATTATGATATTCTATTAGTTTTTGCCAGAATTGGTTTCAGATTATGTTTTCATCTGCATATATTTAATAAATGCAGACATATAGGCTATATCATGGTAGTCTTATTCGTTTTATTTTTTTCTATTACGTCCTCTTCCAATAATCAAGTATTTTATTTCACAGGATTGTCCGACACGGTGGGGAACAAAACAGAAAATGGTAGAGAGAATTTTGGAACAAGAGCAAGCAATCGCACGTGTCCTGGTTTCAGATAGAAAGCACCAGCATCTGATTCTTAAATGGCAAGATAAGGAAGGTTTAACGTCGCTTCAAGAAGGTCTATAACCTGTGGCTGACTTCACCGACATTCTCTCTGGGGAACGTTATGTAACAGTTTCTTCAGTAAAGCCTGTCCTGCAATTGTTGACATGCGATCTTTTAAAACCAAATCCCAATGAAATGGAACTGACACAAAATATAAAACGCAAAATGTCCAGCGTACTGGAGGAGAAATACAGTGCCCAAGTCACTCAGGAGCTTTTGGCAAAGTCATCTTTCCTTGACCCAAGATACAGAGGCAATGGGGGGAATGGTTTGGAGGAGACAAGAGATGCACTTCGGGTGGAAATTGTATCAGCTGACGAGGGAAACGGAAGCGGAGTTAGTGGTGCTTGCGTCAGATATTTAAGTATGACCATCTTCTTTAAGCATGACTCATATGAAATGGCAAAACTTTACAATAAGATTACAATTTTAGCATTAACCAAGGTTAATAAATGTTGAAGTATTATTCATTGTTAGTTTGTTAATTGCAACATTTACTAATACATTTTAAATTGGGTTTCTATTTTTATTTGATCTGTTATTACCTTAGTCAACGTACTACAAACTGACATGAATCATCAAAGTACAAAAAAGCATAGTAGCATATAGTTCTTGAAAAAGCATATACTTCACAAAAGCATATAGTTCTTAAAAGTTAGCCATTACATCCTTGTTAATAAATGGGAGTTTAAAAGTGTTACCTAGATACTAGGCCATGTTTCTAGGTTATAGCTAAAAAGACACACATTTAACCTGTAATACTTTAATGTTTACATTATTTTCTGTAGAATTCGTTCTGTAAAACTTCTCATTCACATGTTTATTTCATTTAGCAAATTTCAGCTCAGCATTGTTTTACTTGGAGTGTTATGTTTGATTTTAATACCAGGATCCATTAAAAAAAAAAATCGGTTGAATAACCTGTTATCGCCATGTACGGTCAAACCAAAATATCAGTAAAATCCACTATCGGTCGACCTCTAGTATGAATGTTAAAATATTGCTGATTACTTACAGTGCTGTGCAATAAAATTTGTGATTAATCTAGTTCATTTTTGCAATCAATAAAAAAGTATTAAGTATTAAATAAGAGCAAAGCAAGAACAAAGCTGTAAAAATCCAGAGGTAAAAATGTAAGAAAGGATGAAAGTGTCTGTCGGCCCCCACTGAAGAAGAATTTAAACGAAAGAAAAACCTGGAGTGTTGTGAACAATTGAGAAAGAAAATGAATGCATATCATTAATTAGATTGGATCAGTGCATTAGCCTTATAATAAACACTATAATATACTCGGAGCCGGTTGTCACCAATGTCAATCAAACAACAAAAGAGAAAATAACTTTTGCTGCTTTAACTTTTAATTAAATAATTATATTTAATGTCTACAGCGAAGACTATATGCTGTGTTATTTTACATTTGATTATGCAATGTCTGAATACAGTATATCTATGCTTGTAATTTGTTTATTTATATGCAGATTTACTTCATAACAAAATCACCATAGTCATTCAAAAATGATTAATTCTTTCAATATCATAATAATCGCAATATCACAGAAGACAACACACACACACACACACACACACACCCCATGTCTTTCAGGCTGAACGATGCATTAGAAAAATCACATTATCCTCACTAACAATAACTATGTTGCAATTAATATAATACAGGTCACAGATATGGTTAAAACATACATTAACATGATCAAAATGAAAGTTAAACCCATTTAAAGGAAATGTCCACAGACTTAATCCAACAAAATGATGTGGAGATTTTTTAAACGCGCGTTAAATGAAACTCCAAAAATACATCAAACAGTTGGCAGAAAACCCCCCGCATAATTCCGGTTTTATGCCACTTCCATAATATAAACTCAAAACTTCACTTAACTAATTGTAACGAGGCTTCAGCAAAGTGAGGATTCATCATTTGCAGCTCTATTGTAATCTTGGCTTGTACAATCAGGGTCAATCAACAGCAAACACAACAGTATAGAGACAAAGACACTCGTAATCCGAAAAGAGGCATAAAGTCACGCAGAAAACTTACATAAATCAGTCCACAATAGCAAACAGTCCTGGACAGACAGCAAATAATCACTAAGAGAGTAAACAGTCGAAGAGTAATCCACGGGAAGACAAAACCACAGGAAGAAACGCTCAAAAATATTCACCATGCAAAACAGCAAAACAGTGGCTGCGTTCAGAATCGCATATGGTACTTCTTCTTCTTCGTTTTTTTACTGGCGACTTGCTGCAACCATATGGAGCATTATCGCCACCTACTGTATCTTAATTACATTTGCTTAAATCCTTATGTTTAGTCCAGTTTGTTGTAGATAAGGTGACATGATTTTTAAGCACCATCTTTCCGGAATTATTTGAGAAGATATTTGTAATGATATTTGTAATGTAATGTATTTGTAATGAGGTGGTCAATATTCAGAATAAGGCTGACTGTCTACAACATGCAAAAAGACGAGACAGGAATTACCCTGTTGATTTCCTGTCTTCAAAGATGTGTTGCAGGGCCCTATTGGAGGTAGTAGGCCAATTACAGAGTCTACATACAAATCAGGAAAATATGGACCAATGTTATTCTAATTTTTGTAATATTTTACATGCTGAGATGGAGAAATACTGTCCTGTAAAAAAATATGGGTTCTGCAAAGAAATATTACAGAGTTAAACAACCTTATTGGAATAATGAATTAAATGAATTATGGTTGAAGTTGCGATCTTCAGAAAGAATATTTCTTAAGGGTAATCCTGGGAAATTTGGGGAGAGGAGGGCTTTGCATAATGAATTTGTGCGGTGTCAGACTAACTTTGATAGAAAGCTTAGGTTTTACAGCAAGAAAATGAATGTAGTCTAAGTACAAAAAAGAGGATATTTGTAAGGATAAAAAAGGAAAACATTAAAAATAAACAAATGGTAGGAATTATAATACACACATGACAAATAAGGGGTGAATGCAGACTTTGTTCAAACATTTATCTCAGTTGGGAAGAGTTTTAGCGTATCATATATTTTTTTGTGCCTTAGGACCTTTCATAGTTTTTAAGGATTTTATATACAGTTTTAATTCATTAAAAAAAAAACTACAAATTTGGGAGATGATTTCACAATTCTACACTTATGAATGAAGAATTTGGCTAGACATACAATTGTATTAACACACAGCTCATCACCCTTGCTTTGCAATATCAGACCAAATGTAACATCGTCTCTGGATATAGAGGTTGGGAATGAAGATATCTGCTGCTTAACTCATTTATGTACATCACACCAAAATATCTGAATCACATTACATGAGAAAAACACATGGCCCGTAGTTTCAACATCATTTTCACAGAATGTACATGTGTTATCATCTATACCAAAGCGAAAGTCTCAGTAATTCTTTAGAGGGATAAATGTTGTTCATTACTTTAAAGTTAGTTTCTTTCACTTTTGGAGGTATAGGGAGTGTTAGATACATTGTTCTTAGTTTAGTAATTGTCGCTTTATCACATTTTTGCATAATATTATTTTTATTTTGCCTTTCAGGGTAAAGGTTCACATCTAGCCAAGCAGGTGCATCACTAGGCCCTTTTTAGGGGGGCTTCAATCTTTTCTCCAAAGAGCTGCATTCTATCTTTCAGCTCCCAGAGGCGGATGACAGTGCTCGACACCCCCGGGCCTTGCCACTCTCGTCCCCCTCTGTCTCTGAGGGCGCAGATGACAGTGTGTGCCGTCTCCGGACAACACCACTCTCGCCCCCCTCTATCGGCAGACCCCTGGCAGAGCAGACCCCCGTGGAACGCTGGTCCTTTCCCTGGTCTCCTCTGTCAGGACATGGAGCATGACCGTGCACACGCTTAGGGCCGCTATGCCACCCTTGCCTGGGCCGGTCAGATTCAGATGATTCCGCTGGATCAGTTTTTGGGGGCTTGGTTATAGCTCCCCAATCTGTCCCGCTGGGTCGCCCGAAATATCAGACTCGGCTATGGGATTCAGTTTGCACGGTCTACTCCCCGCTTCTGGGGAGTCCGCTTTACGATGGTCGGTGGCAATGCCCAGATCATGAGAGCGGAGGTTGCCACCCTGTGGGCGAAGGGTGCAATCGAGACTGTCCCTCCAGCCGAGGTGAGGTCAGGGTTGTACAGCCCCTACTTCATTGTCTCCAAGAAAACCGCTGGGTTACGGCCAATCCTGGACCTGCACGTCGTGAACCGCACCCTTCACAGGCTGCCGTTCAAGATGCTCACGGCCAAACACATTTTCGAATGTGTTCGGCCCCGGGATTGTTTTGCAGCGATAGACCTGAAGGACAGAGACCATTTCTTCGGTTTGCTTTCGAGGGTCAGGCATATCAGTACGCGGTTCTCCCATTCGGGCTGGCTCTGTCTCCTCGCATCTTTACGAAGATTGACGAGGCAGCCCTTGTTCCCCTATGCGAACAAGGGGTTCGCATCCTGAACTATCTCGATGACTGGCTAATCTTAGCTCACTCTTGGGATCAGGTGTGCGAACACAGAGACCTTGTGCTCCGGCACCTAGCCCGTCTGGGCCTTCGGGTGAGAGAAGAGCAAACTTTGCCCCGTGCAGAGGATCTCTTTTCTCGGTATGGAGATAGACTCAGTCGCCATGTCCGCGCAGCTTAAGAGTGAGCACACACACTCACTGCTGACTTGTCTTCGACAGCAAGAGTGCGGTTCCGCTGAAACTTTTTCAGAGGCTCCTGGGGCATATGGTATCCGCAGCCACGGCAACGCCACTCGGATTGCTTCATATGAGACCGCTTCAGCTGTGGCTTCGTGATTGAGTCCCGAGGTGGGCATGGCATGACACGGTACACGAGTTCCAGTTACTCCGACCTGCTGTCAGACCTTCACCCCGTGGCGGAACCTCAGTTTTCTACGGGCCGGAGTTCCCCTAGAATGAGTTTTCAGGCATGTTGTTGTCTCCACAGATGTGTCTGCCACGGGCTGGGGAGATGTGCAATGGACATGCAGCCGCGGGCTCCTAAACAGGACCCCAGTGCCTTATGCATGTCAATTGCCTCGAGTTGCAGGCAGTATGCACCGCTTCCATGCATTGCTCAACTGAAAACTAAGGGTCAACACACACTAGTCCGTTCAGACAATACTGTGTCGACAGTAGCGTACATCAACCATCAAGGTGGTCTACGCTCTCGACGTATGTCGCAAGTTGCACGCCACCTCCTCTTCTGGAGTCAGAAGCACCTGAGGTCCCTTCATCCTATTTAAAGAAAAATAAAAAAATAGGCAAAATTCTAACCTTTCAGTGAAGCAAAAGAATTGAAAGTGGGGGTAAATCACATTATGAAATAAATGTTTTTGCAGAAACTGAATCAATATCACCCATCTGGTTTGGAAGCTAAGCTAACAAGCGCTGTGGAGATAGGAAGTATAATAATGACGCAAGAAACTAAACATGATATGGAAGAAGAGGATTTTGAAATTCTGCTGCTTGAATCTGATGTTCGTGGCTATCTTTACGAGCTGCAGTATAGTGAAGATCCACTGCTGCGGACGAGGAGCCCGGACTGGCTCGAGCTGAGGCGGACTGCTGTGCATGCGTTCTCGCTGCGTGCTACGGCCTACGGACACAGCAAGAGTCCATCGGCTGCAGAGAATTTCAACAATGGCAATTTCTCCTGGACGAAATATCTCAATCAGACGAGAACACGGATGTTTGTGTTGTGATGTGAACCATCATAGTTTCGCCTGAGTGAACAGGTATCATGCAGTAATACACCATATGGAAATAAAATACAAACGAGGAGTAATTCACTAATGAGTTTGCCAATGTAACGTTAACAGGGTTTGTTGTTGTGGGAAGAAGGAGGCGGGAACCAGCTTTGATTTCATATCAAAATAGGGTGCCAGCTTAATTTAAAAAATGTTCAAGTAGAAGAGCGCCATCTTGTGGCTTTAAAAATAGTTACATGTGTGCAATGTCTTGTACAGCCTGTAGGCTATGAAGGTAAAATAGTAGCAATACTCGTAACTTGTACACTGAAGTTGAACGCTGAGATTTGCACTCACAGACAACAGTCACAAACCTGTATTCTGAATCGGAAGCTGCAGACAATGACAGATTTGAGAAGTTGCAAGTGCCAATTTGAGGTTGTACTGCGAATTTGAATGTTAGAAGAAGTGCAAATATATTTTACACATTTGTGACTGCTTGTCTGCAACTTGAGATTTTTATTTTACAGGTTTTCACATCGGAGCTGTTCACATACAAGTACGAATATTTATTGTACAAGTTCTCAAATTCACATCTACGTGCTCTCGAGTATTGCTACTCTTTTACCTTCATATAGATCCTCGCCTTCGCCTGCTTTCTCCAGCAACACTACAGTTACAGAATTAAAGATTATTTTACTATACCTTTGCTTTATCTGAATCTCACAGTTTGCAATATCACTTGGATATGTAGAAACATTTTACTCACAAAATTACACATTGTCAGTAAAATGGTCATTTTATTTGTGGTTATTGTACAGAGTTATTGTGCATAAATCTGCATGTAATAACAGGCTTTATAATTTAATATTTATTATTAAAAGAACAAATGATTAAACCGCAAGCATTGAGATGTTGTGATCAGGACATCTATATTAATACCCAGCCCAAGGGTGAACTAAATTAAGCCAAAGTGGAGAAAAACAACAATCTTACATCGATAATAACAATTCCAAATCTTCTGCTCTGTATCCTGCAGTAAAAAGCAGCATAAATGTCAGATTTCTTCTAAGTATGTACAATAATTGTTTAAGAAGAAAAAAAAAGAAGAATCTGAATCGGTTATCCTTTTGATCTTTCATTCAAAAAATTGCCAAAAATCGAACCTTTCTTTGAAATAAAATAATTGACAGTGTGGGGGGTGAGTGGGGTTTAAATCACATTATGAAATAAATGTTTTTCTCCAAAACATGTTGCATACATTTTGGCAAAGGGAACAGAGTGTAAACAAAAGTTAATCACTTTTAATAAGAGTCCAATTAACTGAAAACACTTTAAAGATTGTTTTTAATTACTCATAAAATAACTATAATTAATTGTAATTACATACAATACACATTGTGGGGCGTCATTTTTATGCCTGTTTTCTTTAGGCCAAAAAAAATTAAAAAATTCAGCCGATAATTTTCGAGTTTAATAATAAAAGTTAACAATTTTTTTTCAAATGTGACAATTAATAAAAAAATGAATCAAATTCAGTGAATTATTTTTGATTAATGAATATACCTGATTGTTGTTGTTTTTCTGTATTTCTTTCCAGTCTCTTTTCATTTTGGTATTTTTTATTTCGAGTAAGCGTTCAATTAAAATACCTTTCAATCATTTTCTTGTTCTCCAACATATAAAACACAAATTTTGTGGTATTTCACAGCAACACTAGTTTATTAGTTAACTAACTACATATTTACTTTATTATGAATCTAATAAAACATTTGCTCACTGTGACACAGAACAATGCTTTCTAATGAGTCACTAGATTACTTGATTGGGTGAAACTCTTTCCACACTGAGTACAGCTTCGTACGGCTTCTCTCCAGTATGAACTCGCTCGTGTGATTTCAGGTGTCCAGACCGAGTGAAACTCTTGTCACAATATGAGCACTTGTAAGGTTTTTCTCCAGTATGAATTCTTTGATGCAGTTTCAGATAATGAGATGTAGTAAAGCTCTTCCCACAGTTAAAGCACATATAATCTCTCACTTCATTGTGTGTTTTCTGGTGCCGTTTAAAACAGTTCATACGTGAAAAACTCTTTCCACAGAGAGAACACACATAAGGCTTCTCATCTGAATGAACTTTTAGGTGTGATTTTAGATTTGCTGATGAAATAAAATCTTTACCACACTGATCACAGTTAAATGTTTTTTCTCCAGAGTGAATGAGCAGATGATAACTGAGAGTTGTTGAATGAGTAAAACTTTTTCCACACTGAGTGCATGTATACGGTTTCTCTCCAGTGTGAATTCTCATGTGTGCGTTAAGGTGTCCTTTCCATGAGAAACTCTTCCCACACTGAGTACAGTCGTACGGCTTCTCTCCAGTATGAACTCGCTCGTGTGATTTCAGGTGTCCAGACCGAATGAAACTCTTGTCACAATATGAGCACTTGTAAGGTTTTTCTCCAGTATGAATTCTTTGGTGCAGTTTCAGATCACGAGATGTAGTAAAGCTCTTCCCACAGTCACAGCACATATAATCTCTCACTTCATTGTGTGTTTTCTGGTGATGTTTAAAACTGTTCAGCCTTGAAAAACTCTTTCCACAGAGAGAACACACATAAGGCTTCTCATCTGAATGAACTTTTAGGTGTGATTTTAGTTGTGATGATAAAATAAAATCTTTACCACACTGATCACAGTTAAATGGCTTTTCTCCAGAGTGAATGAGCAGATGACCACTGAGAGTTGATGAATAAGAAAAACTCTTTCCACACTGAGTGCATGTATACGGTTTCTCTCCAGTGTGAATTCTCATGTGTGTGTCAAGGGTTCCTTTCTGTGTGAAACTCTTTCCACACTGAGTGCAGGTGTGCGTCTTTTTGGCTTTTGTTCTTTGAGTTGTAAAGTTACGATGTTTCTTCTCCACTTCATTCAGTTCTTGTCTTTGCTCTTTCACTCTCACCTGGTCTAAAATACACAGAAATACAGTTCGAATCAGTTCAAGTGAACCCTTATTTAATAGCAGAAAACAACAGATCCTTCCTTTGTTATTCTGTCATTCACTTGTTAACATAGTTAAAATTAGTTTGACAACTGCTATACAAGGTTATGATCATTTAGATGCATTTCTCTAACATCCATTTACTGCTTATTAATTCACATCTACCAGAGCATCAACAATGAAGAATCAAGAATGGACACCAACCTATTTGTTCCTCAGTATCTTCATGTTTTATCCTGGATGGTTCTGGATCGCTCATGTCTTCAATCTCCACTTTAATAAACTCCATCTTTAACAGTCACACAGATTTCAGCTGCTACTCCTGGAGTTTGTCCTTCTCTTGTAGGATGATGGGAATAATCCCAGTATTTATTGGTGAATTGTTGTGGGAGGGGCTTCACTGCAGGTGTGAACTGTGATCACTGTGTTTTTATCCAATCTGCATTTAAAAAGTACAGGATCATCATGTTAAACTGAGCAGCTGAAAAACCTCTTTGTCTCCAAAAGTTCCCTGTTTTCAGCTCATTCATTATGGTGATGTCTGAGATCATCTGTAAATTGGCACATTCAGTAGTTTTATTGGTGTCAACAGGCTGAAATAAACTACAGCATCATCACCTTTCACTTCAGTTCTTGTCTTTGCTCTGTAAGTTGTCAACATTAAGTTTTTAGAATGAGTTGAATTTTGAGAATTAATTTTCAAGTGAACACTGATTTAATAACAGACAATTAGTGAGATCTGCTTATAAAATAATATATTTTTGATGTACCAAAGGTTAGTTTTGAGATCCTCTAGTTAAAGGTGCAATATGTAGGATTTTTCACCACCAGGGGTCGCCAACCTTATACAGTAATGGTCAAAATTGATGGCACCCCTGGCGAATGTGATCAAAACTGGCAGTAAAAAATAAATCTGAATTGTTTATCCTTTTGATCTTCCATTAAAAACTTGGCTGGGACAAAATTGCCAGGGTCGATTTTGTCTTTCAAAACATGACCTACTCGAAAGAGAAAAAAGAATGAATGCATCATTGTACCCAGCACTTTTGAAAATGGCATTCCGAATACGTCTCTGTCCCCAGCACATTTCAAACCAAACTGACGCCCATGAGAAAAATATCTCTGAAGTACATTCCCATTAATATTTACATTTTTAAGCACACCAGGGTGACTGGGAACATAAAATTGTCCAGCTATGACTTCTCGTTTCACAGGAGTTTAAATATGTGGAAAAACAAATGCCAAATCCCCTTAATCATCCATCACAATGAGTAAAACCAGAGAATATAGTTCTGATGTTCATCAAAAGATTGTTGAGCTTCACAAAATACAAAGTGGCTGTAAGAAAATATCTAAAGAATTGAAAATCCCCATTTTGACCATCAGGGCAATAATCAAGAAGTTATAATTAGGGATGTCCCGATCCGATACTCAGGATCGGTATCGGCTCCGATCCAGCCATTTTTGCGGGATCGGGTATCGATCAGACGAGGCAGATCCAAATCCGATATTGTGCGTATACTATTATGTTATTGTTAAGCTCCACAGAAGGCACAAAAACATTCTAAAGTACCATAACGTTTTCGTGCACTCTATTATAAGTGTTCTGAAGCCATTATGTCAGAGAGAAATTAATATATAAGTCATTAAATTCAGGATCACGTAAACGTTTTCCTCTCGCGGCTGTCAGTCATTCTCAGTCATTTTTAGTAGTCTTTGGCTATATCTAAAATAATTATCTTTTTAATTTTTGTTATATTGTTTTTCATGAATGTATTTTACAACAATACAAAGAGCAATATTTATTATTCACTAATCTAGTTTATAATAACATTTTTGTCATTGATTATGATCATATATTTTGGGGATTTGTTGTTTATCTTTATTATGAAGCTGTCTGTAGATTGTGTAACACACACCAGAGTGATAATGAGTTTAACACAGAATTATAGAAATTCTACTTGCTTTAAAAAAAACTGTACTGGTATTTACCATGTAGAATGCTGCTGTTTAAATTGTTTTAACTTTAAACCTGTTGGTAGCTATAGCTAGCTTTAAGTACTGAAGTACCTGCATTTTCATTTATATATATATATATATATATATATATACACACACTGGAGGTATATTTTAAGGGGCTAATTGAGAAAATTGCTATATTTTTTATTAGTTTCAAAATAAAATAAAAATATCGGATTAATATCGGTATCGGCAAAAGCCAAAGCTGCGGCATCGGTATCGGAAGTGAAAAAGTGGTATCGGGACATCCCTAATGTTTATGAATGGGTCATTGAATCTTTGACTCAATCGATTCTTTCAAAATGCTAAATAATTCAGTAATGAAAACAGGTTGAGTGTTCCTGTGACATCCGCCGTGGTTCTGCTGTGATTTTTGTTTGGAACTATTTTAACTGCTGAAACAGAACAAAAACAGCCAATATTGCATCTAAAATGTAAGTGATTCAATTTTAACTGTTGTAGGAAATCAATGTCACATTTTCAATCGTGATGGTGTTCAGGAAAAATAAATGAGGTTGCTTAACATATGTTAAAAATATAAAAACTCCACATTTAGATTTTTATAGGCAGTATGTTGTTAACTGAGTGTGTGTGTGCTGGGCTCATTTGTGTAGATTTCTGCTCGAGAGGCTGCGCGAGCGTCAACAGTGCAACCTTACCGTCAGTAATAGTCGACAACTTTGACAGTAATGCAATGCAATATGAAAGAGTTCGTCTTAGGTTTAACAACCTATGAAACTAATAATGAACAATATGAAACTAAAATGACATAAGCTTAATTTAAGATGTCTTAGGAACTACAGGATATTTAGAGGTGGATAAATGCACTTTGAAGGTGGGTAAACGCTATTTCTGAATATTGGGAGGTGCGTAAACGGCGTTTACGTGCGTTTAGCCTCCACTACATCCCTGCCAGGGGTGCCATCAATTTTGACCACAACTGTATAATAACAAACAAAGGTCTGCAAGCTGATGGATCTTGTATAGAGCTGGTAAGTCTCGCCCATCCATAAAACTCCAAGTGGACCTCTAGATTGAAAAAGCGTCAATGCAAGTGAATGAGAGAAAATAATTATTTTCTGGTCCCGTTTGAATTGTGCCACGATTGTGAACATATGTTGTCAGTGAATTTTTTATATAATTTCTCATGAAACGAGTTTGACAGTTTATTGGATGATTCGTTGGCTAGCAGTTGTGGAATATACATAACGAGAAAGACTACACGTCGCATTTGTGACGTCGCCTCATAACACATTTTCCCTCCACAAATCACGGTGCGATAATCTAAGGAATTAGATCGAGATGCCTGTGTGTTTTGTACCCAAATGTCACCATTCAAACAATGGTTTGTTTAGCGGGATCCGTGTGCTAGTGGTGGTGACGTATCAAACGCGTCGAAAGCAGGAAGAGCTGTAGTCCACAAAGTGCTCTCACACAAAGTCTAACCGTATGAAAATTCTACCTGCTAAATTGTAGCATTCTTTACACGAAAAATCATATAAAAAAATCACAGACAACATATGTTCACATTCATTGCAAAACTCAAACGGGATTAGAAAATAATTATTTTCTCTCATTCACTTGCATTGATGATTTTTCAACCAAGAGGTCCAGCGGGGTTAGCGGAAGGGGCGGGACTTACCAACTCTGTGGATGAGTGAATACACTGATGTTTTTACAAGGGGGTAATCCATCGACCGGAAGTTGAAGCCTCGGTGGAGCTGCCGTCTTGTAGCAGAACTTCACTTGCGTTAGCATTCCCATTGACTCCCATTCATTTTGGCGTCACTTTGACAGCGAATAACTTTACATCTGAGGCGTTTGTTTGAAGACCTCATTTGTCCTTTAATTATTTCTAAAGAAACACGACAATGTATAAAATGCTCCATTACCTTGTAGCTTATGTTATGGCCCCGTAGAAGCAGTTTTAGTGAAAGTAGGCTAACGATTGCGTCATACCCACGCGACTCTCTGTCGCACAGTAAAGAGATTACCGTATGGACAGGAGGAGAAGCTCGCGGGTAATCAGGCAAATGTGGAGGCAAAATGACAAAATAATTAATCAGAACACCTAGCAAAATTGTCTCCTGCTCCTAGCTCATGGACAGCTCCTACTCACACTCTCCGCCTCTGCATGTTTCAGAAGGGAATGATTCAGATTTCTCATGCCACAGCACTAGAAGACAGACGGGTTGCTCTCATCACAACTACGTAGTCAAGCTCTGTTTGAGTCTGCGCGTCAGGGACGGAAGTGCTAAAAACTTGCCTAAAACGGGCTTCAATCGTCTCAATGGAGTTCCAATGAGATCGCTCTGTCCATTTCTTTTACTGTCTATGTGTTTTTAACTTGACTGTAGTGTGAAGCAGGGCGCGATTGCTAATGAGAGACAGATATCAGTGACAAACGCGAGTCCCGTGGATATAAAGGAATATGGACGTTTAATTCTACCGAACTACATGCAAGTGCTGAATTACTCACAGAGGTCGTTCATTAGACGAATGAAACTTGAGGTAATGCAGCGCTGATCACTTGCTCTAACAGTTACACTATCACACTAAACAGCTTTTGAGTGTGTTGAAAGTTATAATGTTATTCTGTGATGGTATTGGATTTTTTCTTGGTATGGTATGAGATTTGCAACAACAATTCTCACGGTTTGGCGGTTAACCAAATAAATAAATAAATCAACCACGGACACGTCACACACTGGTATTTTTTTATTTTCATTGAGTAAGCGTTCAATTGAAATACTTTTCAATCATTTTCTTGTTCTCCAACATATAAAACACATATCTTGTGGCATTTCACAGCAACACTAGTTCATTAGTTAACTAACTACACTTTTGCTTTATGTGAATCTTTTAATTGTTTGTTAATTGTCCATTAATTGTTTTATTGTTTTATTATGTGAACATTACTTGATTGGGTGAAACTCTTCTCACACTAAGTACAGTCGTACGGCTTCTCTCCAGTATGAACTCGCTCGTGTGATTTCAGAGATCCAGACCGAGTGAAACTCTTGTCACAATATGAGCACTTGTAAGGTTTTTCTCCAGTATGAATTCTTTGATGCAGTTTCAGATCACGAGATGTAGTAAAGCTCTTCCCACAGACACAGCAAATATAATCTCTCACTTCATTGTGTGTTTTCTGGTGCCGTTTAAAACAGTCCAGCCATGAAAAACTCTTTCCACAGAGAGAACACACATAAGGTTTCTCATCTGAATGAACTTTTAGGTGTGATTTTAGATTTGCTGATGAAAGAAAATCTTTACCACACTGATCACAGTTAAACGTTTTTTCTCCAGAGTGAATGAGCAGATGATAACTGAGATGTGATGATTGAGAAAAACTCTTTCCACACTGAGTGCATGTAAACGGTTTCTCTCCAGTGTGAATTCTCATGTGTGTGTTAAGGTGTCCTTTGTGTGTGAAACTCTTTCCACACTGAGTACAGTCGTACGGCTTCTCTCCAGTATGAACTCGCTCGTGTGATTTCAGGTGTCCAGCCCGAGTGAAACTCTTGTCACAATATGAGCACTTGTAAGGTTTTTCTCCAGTATGAATTCTTTGATGCAGTTTCAGATCATGAGATGTAGTAAAGCTCTTCCCACAGTCAAAGCACATATAATCTCTCACTTCATTGTGTGTTTTCTGGTGCCGTTTAAAACTGTTCACCCTTGAAAAACTCTTTCCACAGAGAGAACACACATAAGGCTTCTCATCTGAATGAACTTTTAGGTGTGATTTTAGATTTGCTGATGAAATAAAATCTTTACCACACTGATCACAGTTAAATGTTTTTTCTTCAGAGTGAATGAGCAGATGAACACTGAGAGTTGATGAATAAGAAAAACTCTTTCCACACTGAGTGCATGTATACGGTTTCTCTCCAGTGTGAATTCTCATGTGTGCGTCAAGGGTTCCTTTCTTTGTGAAACTCTTTCCACACTGAGTGCATGTAAACGGTTTCTCTCCAGTGTGAATTCTCATGTGTGTCTTAAGGTGTCCTTTGTGTGTGAAACTCTTTCCACACTGAGTGCAGGTGTGCATCTTCTTGGCTTTTGATCTTTGAATTGTAAAGTTACGATGTTTCTCCTTCACTTCATTCGGTTCTTGTCTTTGCTCTTTCACTCTCACCTGGTCTAAAATACACAGACATACAGTTAGAATCAGTTCAAGTGAACCCTTATTTAATAGCAGAAAACAACAAAGATCTTTGCCATTCTGTCATTCACTTGTTAACATAGTTAAAATTAGTTTGACAACTGCTATAAAAGGTTATGATCATTTAGATGCATATACTGCTTATTAATTCACATCTACCAAAGTATCAACAATGAAGAATCAAGAATGGACACCAACCTATTTGTTCCTCAGTATCTTCATGTTTTATTCTGGATGGTTCTGGATCACTCATGTCTTCAATCTCCTCTTTAATAAACTCCATCTTTAACAGTCACACAGATTTCAGCTGCTACTCCGGAAGTTTGTCCTTCTCTTGTAGGGTAATGGGAATAATCCCAGTATTTATTGGTGAATTGTTGTGGGAGGGGCTTCACTGCAGGTGTGAACTGTGATCACTGTGTTTTATCCAATTTGCATTTAAAAAGTACAGGATCATCATGTTAAACTGAGCAGCTGAAAAACCTCTTTGTCTCCAAAAGTTCCCTGTTTTCTGCTCATTCATTATGGTGATGTCTGAGATCATCTGTAAATTGGCACATTCAATTGTTTTGTTGGTGTCAACAGGCTGAAACAAACTACAGCATCATCACCTTTCACTTGAGTTCTTCTCTTTGCTCTGCTGGGTACACACCAAAAGATAATCAGGCTGATTTTGGGCCGATTCTCCCCATTCCGGCAATCCTAGGTATGTCCCGATTATCTTGATGGTTGAACAGATTATCTTATCAGATTCCCCCTTCGTGTGAGGTGTGTTAAGAGTGCACGAACCTGCTCGGAAGAACATCGGAGCCGCTCCGATCGCAAATCGTAAATATTCAGAAATCCTGATGTGCGGGGGGAACCCCGAGGACAACCGCGCGCGCTCTGGAGATTATCACATGAAACGAAACAATATCCAATTGGAAAGCTAGATGTTGGAAGACGGAAGCATAACAAACGCAGTCATAGCGCGACACAACGTGAACTTGATGGACAGCAGAGATGGAGGATCAGCTTGTTGATTTGTTGCTCAGAAAATGTAATAAACTCAGTATAAAAAACATTCCATATAAGGATAGGAGTATGTGTGTGTGTGTGTGAGAGAGAGAGAGAGAGAGAGAGAGAGAGAGGCAGAAAATGAACCATGGTTTTATTATAGGCATATTGACCATTTGTATAACCAAATAAATACTAGTTAGATTTTTTTTTAGCGAAACTGTGGTTAATTTGTGGTCATTCCAAACACTATTCTGAAGTCTCGTGAGATTTTGCGAGATTTCCTGTGTTCAGTCTAGACTCTGGTTGAAAAACTTTTTGTGTGTGGTGTAGGGGTGTCCATGGTTAACCGGTTAACCCAGGGGTAGGCAAGTTCGGTCCTAGAGAGCCGCTGTCCTGCAGAATTTAGTTCAACTTCCAACCCTAATCAAACACACCTGAACAAGCCAATCAATGTCTTCAGGATTACTAAAGCTATAGGCAGGAGAGCTTTTTTCAGTGTTGGAGCCAATCTCTGCAGGACAGCGGCTCTAGGACCGAACTTTCTTACCCCTGGGTTAACCAATTAACCGTTTAAAATCGCATAACCGAGTGAAACCTTTTTGCTCGGTTAAGTGGCATCAATACATATTTGCACAAAACTTTTGCGTTTTTTTTTCTGAATGTCGATAAAAAAAATATTGTGAAATGACGGTGTTTCCATTAACGATGTTATGTGACTAAAACATTTTTTTTTTTTTTTCGCGATAAGTCATTCCAAAAATAATTGCAACGGACGTTGGTAGTCTATATCACAGCCACCGCACTAGACATTAGTATTATTTATGGAAGGAGACGTGGTGTGTTATCCAAGCATTAATGGCAGGGAAAGACATAGGCCGTGTGTCCACCAAAGCGTTTTTCCACATGCCTGGCGTATGTTTTCAATTGTTTTCAATGGGAGCGTTGCTTTTTTTAAACGCCATGAGCGTACCGAGGCGCAGAGCGTTTTTTTTCACGCTGAAGCGCCGAGCGCCCGGCGTTTTTACTGGTCGCTGGGAGTTGAAAAATATTCAACTTTGGATAAAACGCAGCGTTCATCACTGTCACTTTTTACCCAGCCGTCCAATCACAGTGGAGGAGGGGCGGGACTAATACCACACGACCAACTGTTGACATTCAAACTGCTGCGGATATTCTGAATCATAGCAACGAAACATCTCAAAGGAAAAACGCTGCGCTGCCAAAACGCTCTCAAGCGCCCAATGCACGGCGTCTTCAGCAGAGCGTCTAGCATTTTCAGCTGGCTAAAAACACTTTGGTGGACACACGGCCACAGAGTTCCTGTGTGTTTCTCCCTAATTTCTGCTCCAAGGTCTTGACTGTGGCATTTCTTTGAGGTTTTGTCTAGTAGGCTATTCCTTGTAGGCTATCTTTCATGATTTTAAAAAAGAATTCTGCCTCGTATTATGTCCAAACGGTAGTGTACTTTTGTGTTCATTCGTTTCCCCTTATTTAATCCGTTGGCCTAACTGCAAAACAAAAAATTAACGGTTGTTGTATTTTTTAAAACGCAAAGTTGAACACCAAAATGTTCATTTGAACTGTAGGCCTACGCCAAATGCTGAATCAGTTTCCGCTAAAAACAAATCTCCATCTCCGGATGCACCTTTAGAGAGAAATAGCTACATAATTACATAGTCAGATGATATTAAGTTTTGATTCGAATTTAAAACGAACAAATTCGAATGCGGTTGCTGTCTAAGTTCTCACGCTTCAGTTCACGGAGATCATGAAGCGCGCCTGATTGTTAAAGCACAACGTTTTCTTGTTATTGTGAGTTTACGCAAATAAATGTATTTGCGAATAATGTATTATTATTTTCTGCATGACCAGAAATGAAAGAGTATTTTAAGTTGTTTCCACAAAAAGAACTACAATGAAACTGCAAGTGTTCACAGGGGCGTCTCGCAACCATCAGTGCGCGCTCCACACTCCGCAAACACACTGGATATGCGTCAAAATATTGTGTTTATTTGTGCTTTGTATTTTCAATTGGCAAATTTAGTTTGAAGGGTGATGGAAACGCATTAACTGCTCTGTACTTACCACTGCGTTTTATTTCTATAAATAATTTCATTTCAAATGGGGTCCAACCAGTTATTAAAAGTGTTAAAAATTAACTCTGCAACTCGAGGTTGCGGTGCGCACACTATGGTTAACCGAGTATTAACCGATAAGGGCCTGGGTTAACAGTTAATGGAAAAACTTGCAAACGTGCAGCCCTAGTGTGGTGTGCTGTCTCTGTCACATCATGGCACACCATAGGAGCAAAACGGTTAAATCTAGGATTTTTTCTCCTTATGTGTGTGGTCTATCACATTTTGAAAATCTTCTAAGATGTAAAAAAAAAAAAAAAACTATGATGTGTAGCTACCCAGCATAAGTTGTTAACATTAAGTTGTTAGAATAAGTTGAATTTTGAGAATGAATTTTCAAGTGAACACTGATAAAATAATATATTTTTGATGTACCAAAGGTTCGTTTTGTGATCATCTAGTTAAAGGTACAATATGTAGGATTTTCACCATCAGTGGGTTGCCAACCTTATACAGTCATGGTCAAAACTGATGGCACCCCCAGTAAATATGATCATGGCTGTAAAAAATAAATCTGCATTGTTTATCCTTTTGATCTTCCATTCAAAAAAATGGCAAAATTCTAACCTTTCATTGAAGCAAAAGAATTGAAAGTGGGGGTAAATCACATAATGAAATACATGTTTTTGCAAATACTGAATCAATATCACCCATCTGGTTTGGAAGCTAAGCTAACAAGCGCTGTGGAGATAGGAAGTATAATAATGATGGAAGAAACTAAACATGAAACATTCTGCTGCTCGAATCTGATGTTCGTGGCTATCTTTACGAGCCGCAGTATAGTGAAGAGCAGCTGAGGCTGATGGAGGAACCAGAGGCGGCTGCTGCGGATGAGGAGCCCGGACTGGCTCGAGCTGAGGCGGACTGCTGTGCATGCGTTTTCGCTGCGTGCTACGGCCTACGGACACAGCAAGAGTCCATCGGCAGCAGAGAATTTCAACAATGGCAATTTCTCCTGGACGAAATATCTCAATCAGACGAGCACATGGACGTTTGTGTTGTGATGTGAACCATCATAGTTTCGCCTGACTGAACAGGTCTCATGCAGTAATACACCATATAAAAATAAATACAAACGAGGAGTAATTCACTAATGAGTTTGCCAATGTAACGTTAACGGGGTTTGTTGTTGTGGGAAGAAGGAGGCGGGAACCGGCGAACATTTAACCTCTGGGTTTCTTAAATGGGTTACACTTAGCTTCCTCCCAGTCAAAAACGGATGAAGCCTTAAAATTTAACTTTACTTTTTCCTAGGACAACCATTCAAATATATTTTTGTTCTATAATATTTTCTGATTATTATTTAGAACTTTCAGTGTTTTTTTATGATACTTTGCATTAATTATATAATTTTTATTAGCTAGTTTTTCCATTAGAATTCATATATTTTTTTTATTTTTTATAATATATATATATATATATATATATATATATATATATATATATATATTATAAATGCAACTAGGGCTGGGCAATATGGCCAAAAAAAAATTATCACGTTAATTTTTTTTATATCAGTCGATATCGATAATTATCACGATATATGTCAAATCTTTCTTTCTTTCAAGTTTAAAGGCATACTTTTTTTTCTTCTAAGTGAAAGTTGTATAAACCAGAGTGATAATTGTGTTTTTAAACTACTCTTTAAATGTATGTTCATTAACAAAAACAGTAACATCTGTTTTCTTTTCTTTTTTAAATTTAACGACCACATTTTTATTTGGTAGAAAGTAATATTCTGACTGTTTGAGTTGTATTAAAATTAACCATTGGTCATCCAGTCTCATGCATTTAGATTATGATAACCACAGATAAAACCAGGCATAGCCTATAACTTAGCACCTCACTATCATGACATAACTTTATGGTTTCTGTGCTATTTCTATGAAAAACAGTAGCCTAACAGTTAAATACATTATTAAATACTGTACTTTTATTCCACTAGTCATTTAATACATTGTCTACATTAATAGTATTATACAATTCAATATATATATATATATATATATATATATCCCACATTTCATGGTGCAGTTAATATTACTAGGCTAACCTTAAAGTAAATCCATTGTAGGCTAATTGGATTCAGTATCCATATATTCAGATTCTGACTGCATCGTTGCACGCAGTGTTTCTCCTTTTTGTCAGCGGTGTTTCATCTGCCTTTAAACTGGTTTAAACTTGACATTTGTGTTCTTTGCTGAACTCTTCGCTTCTCAATGGATCTCATGAGCAAGACAATCAGACGTGTCTGCATGAGCTCGCACTGCGCTCTCTGTGCTGCCGTTTGGACTTTGAGGCGAGCGGATAAAAGCTCCATGTGGCGTGTGCAGTTCAAATGAGTTTCATTCCGCTTTTGGCGCATAAACATTATCGAACATTTATCGACCTCTTAATATCGTTTTATTGAGTAGAATTATATCGCGATAATTATCGTTATCGTTTTATCGCCCAGCCCTAAATGCAACATTTCAAATCACAATAGGGTGCTAGCTTAAATTAAAAAAAAATTTCAAGTAGAAGACTTCAGAAACGCTGAAGGAGAGGCTGACGCTCGGCTCTATGAATGGGTGTCATCAGTCATGACACATCCTTCCCTGATTCGTCAACCACTGTTTACACCGGCAGGGGCATGCCCAGTGTAGGTGAATGGTCACGTGATCCACGTTTTCAGTCGTTTTAACATGGACGGAGATCATTTCTAATACGCAGATAAAACGCTGGTGTGGACGGAGATAGTATTCGTTTTAATTCTCTGTTTTTAAACGAAAAAGCAGCTGTGTGGACGGGGCCTAAGTGTGAGGTTTTTTTTACAACCCTTTAACAAATCAGAATCATCTGCTTGATTTTTTTTGTGTGTTCATATAGCTAATAGCCTGAGGCCATGTCCACACTAATACGTTTTCGTTTGAAAACGTATATTTTTCTCTCCGTTTTGGTCTTCCGTCCACACTGAGACGCCGTTTTAAGTAAACAAAAACGTATCGTTTGGAAAACGCTCTCCAAAGTGGATAAATTTGAATATTTTGATATTTTGCTATATAAAATTATCCTGTTATTGTGCGATAACCAGTGATTCCGGTAACGCGTAACGCGTTATTCTAATTTAACCCCTTTTTTCAGTAACGAGTAATATAACGCGTTACTATTTCGAAACCAGTAATCAGATTAAAGTTATTTATCCAGGTCACTGTGCGTTACTATTTTTGTAATTTTCCTTATATATATATTTATTTCTTCTTGCATCGCGGGGAGTGTGCACGACAAGTCACGTTTTCAGCATGAGGTTCACGTCACGTGTACCACGCACGCAGCGACACAAATGTAAACAACGTTGGAGGGAGGAGAGAGATGCGCTTTTTCTAGCTGGAAATACAGTCACTATTTTGAGTTTGTCTCAGCTAAAGATGGCAACATTAAGGTCCGTTGTAAACTGCTGGCGGTGACAAAGTGTTATTTACCTACAGAAACACTTCGTCAAATTTAAAAAAACAAACAAAAAAACATTTGGATTCGC
This sequence comes from Pimephales promelas, assembly GCF_988280905.1. NCBI lineage: Eukaryota > Metazoa > Chordata > Actinopteri > Cypriniformes > Leuciscidae > Pimephales > Pimephales promelas. The sequence continues at coordinate 5,251,766 of NC_142783.1, forward strand.
AGCACCGCACAATCAAACTTACAGAGCGAGTCACGCCAGGTGATGCGAAGCAGAGAGCAGGTTCCCCACCACAAAAGCAAAAGCTGGACTTCGTTGCAAAACCAGTAAGTGGGGGGAGTTGAAGAAGTTGGTCGGGCAGTTTGTTGTGGAGGAAATGCTGCGATTAAACACGGTTGATTCACCTTCGTTTCAACCCGAGAGGTTTGAGAAGCTTCTGTTAATGATGTACAACCACTGGTTTTACTCGCCTCTCTCCTTAACTCATAACATGGGATTAAACATAAGATAACAAATAAAGATAAAAAAATAAAAAAATGTAGATTATAAATGGTAAGTTTTGTCACAGTGTTAACTGTTAAATATGTCAGGTCAAGAAATTTTATAGTCTATATTTTAAATTTTTATAAAGACAAGTATTTATGTTAAGTGAAGACAAGAAAGGCTGTCTTTATTTTATTTTTAATAAAACAAGTATTTATGTTAAGTGAGGTGAAGAAAGACTTAAGTTAAGTCAAGAAAGACTGTTTTTTTTTTTTGTAAAACATGTTTTTTTCAGGAAATAGTTTCTAAGTTAAACTTTAAATAACAGGAGATAGATTGTTGATGTTACTGTTAAAAATACACTTCCAATAAAGTGAATGTTGGCAAAACCGGTTATCATTTTTATGTTGAGGTCGTGTGTTTTTTTATGTTGAGGTCGTTATGTTGAGGGTGTGTTGTCGGCAACTGCTGAATGTAACTAATAAAAGTAACTTGTAACTAAGTTACTTTTAAAATCAAGTAACTTGTAAAGTAACTTAGTTTCTTTAAAAATCAAGTAACTTGTAAAATAACTTAGTTACTTTTTCAAAGTAACTGTGGCAACACTAGCGATAACGTTATTATTTATTTTCCCATCTGTATCATCTCAGTGAGCTTTTGTGAAGTTTCACGCATGTGCAGTAAAGTGAATTTAGAAGTTTCTCATCCACACTGAAACGTCAGAAAACGCCTGAAAACGCTAGTGTGGATGGAGACCGTTTTTAAACGAAAACCCCGTTTTCAAATGTATCCGGATTAATGTGGACGTAGCCTAATACAACAAAAGTCACCAAGTTTCAGCCCCATCCAAAAAAATAAATAAATAAAATTAAACAATCCAAAACGTAAATGTTTTCGGTCATTTTTGGACGAAGAAGTCCATAAGGTTAAACATTTTAATATTAAAATGAACAAATACAAAACAAAAGTATGAGCCAGCAGCCCCTCATTGACGACTGCTGTAACGTTACACACAACAGAAACAAAACACATCATAAAATCAGGCCTGTTTCTCTCAGTCAAGAGCGAAATTGACACGTGTAAAAACAAAAGTTTGAAGGGAAATTTACGTGCGTCAGAATCGAAACCCGTTGGTTTCATCTTTTTTTAAGTTGATCGAGCATTCATCGAGAGAGTCACCGCTCTGTATTTGCTCTGGAGAAAATTACAAAATAATTTATTGAAGCATCCAGATAGGCTACTTCACCACGTGAGCAAGCACCTAGGCTCCTGATTGGTTAACGCGGCGCAAATTGACGCCAAAGTTCAGATTTCTCAACTTGGGCGGCGCGAATTCGGGTCAAACGCATGAATGCACAAATAGCACTAACTAAATCATTCACGCTTAACGTGCCAGATGCTCAATTCGCACTGCTGGAATTTTTTACGCGAGTAACGCATCTTCACATTGACTTAACATTGAAATCACTCGCACCTGACACGGTAAAGTGACACGGGAGTGGATTTTCAAACCTCTCCTGTCTAGGGATGGGACGAAATATCGTTTGACGAAATATCGCGATACAAAACGTGACGAAACGCATCGAGGTAAAAAAAAAAATGTATCGCGAAATAAAGATAGATGCATGATTTGCGTAGTATATAAATAATTTAGTGTATTATATGTGTGTGTGTATGTATATGGGGTAGAGATACAGTCTATGGTGGCAGGAAGCAGGATAAAACTAAATGAAAAAAAAAAATTATATCCGGAACTGCGGCACGTCATCACGTCGAGACAACGCATGTTGCAACAACAACACTGTCACTGCAGTCTACAGCGAGCTAACAAATATCAGCATTAGCACCAACTGCCTTGCCCCCAAAGGCCCAAACAGCCGACCATGGAGTCAAATGAGGTCGAAATTGAGGACGCTCCGCCTGGATACAAGTCATATGTCTGGCAGTATTTTGGCTTTCTCATTAAAATAGACAAAGACGGCAATAGAGTAACTGACAAGACTAAGACTGTGTGTAAGCTATGCAATGCTGTCATTCCGTACACCACATCCAACACTTCAAACATGAACCACCACCTTTAACGTCACCATAAAAATGTGAAGACGGCCCCGGAGAAAACGAACCTACCGAAGGGACAGCTGACCATGAAACAAGCGCTGACACCAACTCTACCTCCGTCAAGTCCGCGTGCAAAACAGATAACCAGGCTCATTGGCGAATTCATAGCGGACTATATGGCTCCATTTAACATGGTAGAGAACAGAAAATTCATCCAAATGTTCAAAGTGCTGGAGCCTAAGTTTAAGATGCCATGTCGAGGACATTTTTCAGAGAAGGTAATCCCGGAAATTTACAATGAAACCAAACAAAGCGTGAAAGAGTGTCTAAAAAATGCCGACTGTGTCGCCCTGACCACCGACAGCTGGACCTCGCGTGCAACGCAGAGTTATGTTACCATCACGGCAGAAGTCATCAACGAGAAATGGGAGAAAAAAAGCTTTGTGTTGCAAACTCGTGAGCTGAGTGAAAGTCACACTGGTGTTAACATAGCTCACGTGTTGAGAAATGCACTGAGTGAGTGGGAGCTAACAAGGCCACAAACAACCATTGCTTGTGTTACAGACAACGCAAGCAATATGGACATTGCTGTGAGAGAGAGCGGTCTCCACCCTCACATCAAGTGCTTAGCGCATGTTGTGAATCTGGCCAGTAAGCGAGGCTTGGCTGTATCCCGCGTCGCGCGCCTTCTTGGTCGTGTGCGAAGAATAGTTACGTTCTTTCACAAGAGCACCACGGCCACCGCCGTCCTGACCAACAAGCAAACCCAGTTAGAGCTGCCTCGGCATAAACTCATTACCGATGTCCAGACCAGGTGGAATAGCACATACGATATGCTGGCGCGCTACCTGGAGCAACAAGCAGCTGTCTCAGCAGCGCTGAGCTGCCCAGGAATCCGAAGAAATGCGAGAGAAATTGACACTCTGGATAACGCTGATATATCAGACGTCGAGGACATAGTGAAACTGCTTAAGCCACTAAAGACAGCCACAACAGTTGTCTGTGATGAAAAAGAGCCTACTGTTTCACTAATAATGCCACTGAAGTTCATGATCGAGCAAAGCATGTCACCAGACGAAAATGACACACAGACCATCGCCAACATGAAAAGCGCTATTCTACTCGACATCTCGGACCGGTACTCTGGGGACTGTAATGACATGCTGCAGGAGTGCACTGCGCTTGACCCACGTTTCCGAAGCCTGTCCCATCTGAATGATGAACAACGCAAGTCCGTCTATGCCCGAATACGTGAAAAAGCTTCAGCACTTCATGAGCAGCGCAACCAGGTAGGCTAACTTTTATTGGAAAAAAAAAAAAAAATGAGGTGCCCTGCGCGCGTGTGTAACTCTGTGGGCCAGAGCCCGAAAACTTATTTCTCCATATTTTTTTTTTGTTTTGTTTTGTTTTTTTTATTAGTCGATTAGAGAGAGAGAGACTGTGTGTGTGTGTGTCTGTGAGAGAGGGAGGGAGTAAAGGATTGAAAGACAGAAATGTTTGAGCTAGTTTTATTTTATTTTTTCAGACCAGTGATATAGATGAAAGAACCACTAGGGCCAGTGCTTCAACATCAGGGGCAGCAGCAGAGCAGGCCAGGGTCATGGTTGAGGAAGCACAGGGAGCAGAGCAGAGCCAGGAAGAGCCAGTGGAAGGAGAAAGGCAGATGCAGGACGTGACACAGCCACCCCCACCAAAAAAGACAGCGTTAGAAGATCTCCTTGGGAGCTCCTACACTACTGTTGTTGAGACAGTGCAGTCCAGCAGAGGGATTGAAATGGAGATACTCTCCTACAGAAATGGGATTCCTATCCCGCTCAACAGTAGTCCACTTGAGTGGTGGAAAGTTAATGCATATGCTTACCCCATACTTGCCCCCCTTGCAAAAGCCTACCTTTGCATTCCTGCTACATCAGTGCCCAGTGAGCGCGTCTTTTCCACAGCAGGAGACATTGTGTCCGCTCAAAGATCACTGATTACACCAGAACATGTTGATATGTTAGTTTTTTTGAAGAAGAACCAGTCCTAACATAACTTAACCTACTGTAGGATTAGAGCAGCACTAAGGGAGTGTTCTTGTTTGTGTTTGGCCAGTTAGGCCTTGTGTTTCCCTGTTTGCAGCTGAAACAAAAATAAAAAAGTTGTTATACAGTAATATTTTTTTCTCTTGTTTTCCTTTTTTGATATCGTATCGTGACGTATCGTATCGTGACCCTGACATATCGAGGTGCATCGTATCGTGAGTTTAAGTGTATCGTCCCATCCCTACTCCCGTCCCACTCCCACAAAAAAATCCTGTCCAGTCCCAATCCTGGAAGAATGACTCCTATTCTCTCCTACTCCCATATTGTGTTTTTTTTTTTACTGGAATCTGTCAGTTAAAGAAAAAACCCTGTAAAACTGGGTGGTTTGGATGACACGTGCACTCGCAAGGTCTCTCGCTCGCTTTCCCTCTCTGCCGTGTGTGCGTACTAGGCGGTTCTTCTTCTTCTTCCTTGGTGTTTTACGGCAGTTGGCATCCAAATAGTTGCATTACTGCCATCTTCTGGTTGTTATCTTGTCATTTCATACTCAAATTCGTCCTTCTAGTCCAGTCCTCTTTAGAAAATAAAATAAATATTTCTTTCCTTGCTCACTCTTCCCATATTCTAATATATTTTTAACATTATATTGTCCTATACCAATTTCTTGCCAATTATATTTCTCTTGCCTTTCTTGGGTAAATTTCCTGCATGACATAAAAATGTGACTGACTGTTTCCTCCTCTTGACATTCATCACATAGTCCTGTGGGATGTTTTCCTAAAATACAAATAGTTCCATTTAATTTACTATGTCCAATTCTAAGTCTTGTTAACACAATTTGTTCTTTCCTTCTATTTGACATCTCTCTTACAATACCTACTTTATTTTGAATCCTATATAGATGTCTTCCTTTACTTTCCTGATCCCATTTCCATTACCTTTTCCACACTAGATTCTTACCTTCTGATTTTGATATTACTTTAATTTCTATGTCAATATGCTCTTTTTTTTATGCGTTTTTTCCCAGTTTATCAACTTTTTCATTTCCCTCAATGCCCACATGTGCTGGTATCCACATATATATAATATTTTTCCCCTGCCTACATACCCTTGAATTTATAAACAAGATTTCATATAATATTTCTTGATGACTACTAGCTTTTCCAGTCTTCATACTCATAAGAGCTGATGCTGAGTCACTACATATTAAGATGTTATTATCCCTGGATTGCTCAATCCATTCTAATGCGATACCTATAGCACATAATTCAACAGCATAAACATTTAGGTTGTCAGATGTTCTTTTGCTAATGCCTATATCATATTTAGGGATGTATACCGTGTGACGACCCTGAGTGTACTCTCTACCTGATGGTGGCAGTCTGTGGGAGTTTTGGGTCACTCCCCTCCATGTTAATTGTTAATTAGGAAATGTAGTATTTAAGTGCTTTGAGTTTTCATTTGGTTAGCACTCTCTGTGGTATAGTTTCTCACAGGAGCTGCTCTTTACATCTCATTGCTTTTCTTTCTTATACTTATATCATGTAGCTTTAATATTTTTGTTGTAGTTATTTTGTTTATTTCTTTATTTTTCCCTCGACTTATGTTTGTTTTGAGTGTTCATTGTTATGTTTGTTAAAGAGAATAAAACCTTTTTCATTTATTGAACATTTGAGTTGATCCCTCTTTTATGTTGCGACTTTAAACGAGCTTGGTCGTAACATAAAAGTGGGGGCTCGTCCGGGATAGCTACATATATAAGTGAGTATGTGTTCACCTGTGTAAATGAGCAGACTTCAGGTATTTAGAGTGTCCTCAGCTGGGTTTACAATCCTTCCATCGGGGCACTGTTTTTTATTTTAGTTTGTTGTTTTGCCTTTCTTATTTTTGAAGGTTATTCTGGGCGGAGGTTTTAAATCTCTGTCAGGGGTACGCTTCAGGCTTTTGGTTTAAATGTACCAACTGTCCGTGAGTTCAGCGTTTAAACTCCGCCTCAAGCCCGGTACACCTTTGAAGATTAGGTAGGTTTAGTTAGTTTGGTGTATAAGTGTAACGGTTACCAGCTGGAGTGCCCTCTTGAGCCACCAGAGGGCACTCCAGATAAGACTATGTTTCACACAAACTACATTTCCCAGAACTCACTGCCCGGACTCATCATCACTGATCACATTCACCTGTACCTCATTCACTGATTGCATTCACCTGTGTCTCATCCTGTTAGTGTGTCTATATGTGTTCACGTTCAGTGTTTGCGAAGTCTTGTTTTAGTGTTACACTGCAATTCTGAGCATTCTACGGTTTTCTTGTCTCTTGGTTTTTGGATATCTTGCCCTGTTCCCTGGATTACTCTCTTGCCTCTGGTCCCTGCCTGTTATGTTTGTTTCTCTGTGTATCTGTCTTGGACTGCCTATCTGTGTATGACCCTTGCCTGTACATTGGATTACGCCTCTGGATTGCCCTCAAATAAAGCTGCATTTGGATCTTCATCTACAAGCCTCAGAGCAGTTCGTGACAATAAGTTAGGAACTGAAGTCTCTCATTTTCATTTAAGGTGACGCTTTGTTACTGTTTTTCGTATCTGTGTTTGTCATGCATGCCTGCTAAGAGTATGAAGATGATGTGGGGAACGACTTGGGGTAAGTTTTCATCAAGGGAAAGAGAGTCGGGCTTTGTGGTCCTGTAGAAACGCTTGTGTATGTGTTGTGTGTGTGGTGTAACGTGAGAAGCATGTGTGCGTGTGAGTGTTGCAATGTGAAAAGCATGTGTGTGTGTGTGTGTGTGTGAGAGCGCTGTAGGGTGTGTAACTATTCCAGCACAAGAAAACGCGTTTGGCGTAAAGAAGTACGCTTTTAATGCAAAGAAGTGCTGCATTTTTATGTTTGTTTGTCTTAAAAGCGTGAGAAGCACGCTGTAAATGTAAGAAGTGCATTTACATTATATGTTTGTTTTTAAAGAGTGAGAAGCACGCTATAAATGTAAGAAGTGCATTTACATTATATATTTGTTTGTTTAAAAGCGTGAGAAGCACGCTGTAAATGTAAGAAGTGCATTTACATTACATGTTTGTTTGTTGAAAAAGCGTGAGAAGCACGCTGTAAATGTAAGAAGTGCATTACATTAAACGTAAGAAGTGCGTTTAAGCGCAGACGTGCGCCAAAAGTGCAAGAAGTGCACTGGGGGGCTGTTAATCTATTATTTGTATGTTTTTTTTCGGGATGTTTTGTTTGTCTTAAATGTAGTAAGTGCACTGAGTGTTCAGTTATTTTTACCATGCAAGACTGAGTGGTGAGGAGGGCAGTGTAGAGAGAGGCTAATTAAATATAAGTATATATATGCAAGATGTGCATTAACTTAATAAAAGGATTATTAATAGATTGAGGAATCAGAATAAAATAACTGAGATGAAAAAATATAAACTGATTAAAAGTACAAGAATAATATGCTTCAGGGGAAGACACAGAGAAGAGGTGCCTTTGAGATATACTGCAAAACAAGTCCGGGCGTATAGCCAATCAGTAAATCACTTGTCAAAATTCAGGGCTTAAAAATATGTAATCAGAGAACAAGAAACATTCCAGACAGAGAAACACAGTTTTTGCTGGACAAGAACTGAGTAATGAAGCATTGTTTCTGCATTTAGTATAAGATATCAAATAGCAAGTGAATGTATGTGTATGTGTGTGTGAATGAAGTCCCGGTTGTGTGAATGAATATACTAACAAACTAAGTGTATCTGAGTTGAGATAAAGAAAAAAGGAGGAGAGTGAGAGAGAGATCATTATGAGGCAGAGGAGAAGAGAATACAGAGAGAAAGAAAGGACGAGGATGATTTTAAACAGGCATTAAAGCTAACCAAAGGCATTAAGGATCACCTCTGGTTTGAAAATTAGTTTATAGATGACGAAGGGCAGAGACAGGAGTTAACAGACCAAGGAAAAATAGCACTTTAAAAAATTGACAAAGATCACAAATTTGAATCATCTTGAGCAAGAATGGATTGGCGTGATGTGATTAAAAAATATATATATAATAAAAATAAAACAGAATACTCAGACCACACCTGAACAAAATTAACCTTCCAAAAAACACCCTTTTGGATTCACAGTTCACTACATTAGAAATAAAGATCATTTTATATAACTAAATCCATTATATATAACATACCTGAAAAGAAATGCGTGATACATTTGGTCTCTGGGTTTGGGAGGAGCCACGATTTTGAGGAACAAGTATAGTGATTCCGGGGCCAGTACAGCGGGAAAATGACACAATCGTTAAAGACGGACAGGGAGGAGAAATCAGACCAGTACTAGTGGATAATTTGACTAGTTTTGAGAAGCAACCCCAATCATACTAGTGGGTAGAAATTCAAAAAAAAAATTGTAATGATGGACAAATAGAAGGGAAAAATAGACTGAGAAAAACAGCTTATTCTGAACAATAATTCGGCTTTGTCTATTCATTGTTACAAGAAAAATAAAGAGTAAAAGTATGTGTGTGCACGTCAAATGCACAGATTAGGACTGTTTAAAAAAGAATGATATTCATTTATGATATTCATTCATAAAGAGAAACTAAAATTATGAAAGAACACTTGTTTCCCTCTCATATAGCACAAGTAAACGGTGACTGTGATCTGAGAAAGAGAGGCAGAAAGGAGGGGCTGCCTCTGACAGAGAGACGAGGGGCTGCAAAAAGATAGTGAGACAGTGTGTGTGTGTGTGTGAGAGAAGACTCGGTGTGAGAGAGCGAAGGGAGAGGTGATAACATCCCAGTGAGGAGGAAGATTGGAGGCAGGTCAGATGTGGAATGCATATGTTGAAAGTGAGAAAGAGAAGCATAGAAGGTGGATGTGGAGCCAAAGGGAAGATGATGATTTGAGACGAACAGCAGAGTTAACCAAGGGAATAAAAAATCTTTTTGGTTGAAAAGAGTTTATTAATGCAGAGGGACAAAGAGAAGAGTTGACAGAACAAATGAGAGATGCATTTTTGTGAAATTTGACACAAATAACAAACCTTGATCAGCTTGAAAGAGAATGGCCTTATATGAATTGGTTTAAAATAATTAAACGTCACATAACTTTTGAGGCCTTGCGGCTGCACCTGGACAAATTTGAGCTGCCCAGATCCCTTCTTCGAGAAGCATTGCCAGTCACCTCAGAGATAAGATTGGATCCAGTGTGTGTTCCTTATCTGAAAAGAAACTTGGGCCACATTTGGAACCTTTACATGGCAATAGGCTCATGTGCAAGACCGGTAAAGTGGGAAAGCAACACAAATTTCCAAATAGAAAGATCAGGAGAAGTTAAACCAGCATTGGTGGACAATTGGACTCTGGACAAGATAGCGGTGATGGTAGTACTGAGAAATAATCCTGATCAAATCCACCATTTGTTAATAGAAATATACCACGGTAAGGGAAGATTTGGAAGAGGTGCCAATTATAGTTTGAAATGCTACACAGGTCAGATAAGCTAAACAGAAGGGTGTACCGGGGAAGGAAGATATTAACCAAAAGAGAACGAAATTTAATAATTGATTTAAACCATTAAGACTGCCACTTTGTATAAAGAGGAATTAAACATAAATATAACCATGCTGGCAGGTGAAACTCTCTCCATCTCTCACTTATCATCACAGGGTAGGAGAAATAGCTGTACGGGGTCGCTGGTTTGGAGACAAATGAGCCTGGGACTTCGAGTTGATTTGCCTGGGGGAAGACATCATTTGGCAGGGCAGTAGCAGAATAGGAAAGGGAGAGGTGACATCAGGGCCATTATCTAAGGTACTAATACAAGTCCTTTTGAAATATTTTGAAAAAACAAAACAGACAGTTATTGGTAATAACCTCAGTGACTTTGAGCAATTAAAAGTATAGAGACAAGTGCTGTGGTAATGGCTTCAGGGTCACCTCAAGCGGAACCTCCTGTAGAGCAATTGGCAACGCAGTATCCAATATGCAAAGATGTCATTAAAGACTTATCAAAAAAGTGGGAGAAGAGAACTAAAAAACTGAATACTAAATGGCCAGCAGAGGGAACATTTGATTTGGCAATGTGTAGAGAAATGGGAGCCCTTATAAAAAACCACAAACCCCAAGATAAAAGCAAGAAAAGACAGGCAAAGCGTGAACACGAACAGGAGATATTAAACTTATTTAGAGATGTGGGCATACGACTGGCAAAAGAACTGAGAGATAAAGTAGGAAGTAAAAAAGGTGAACTAGATACCCCACCCCCGTATGCACCGCCCTTTGATGTGACTGGCAAGCAGTTGCCCATGATGAGTGGAACGGTGCAAATACAGGGCCATGTTGAGTTTGATGATGACGAAAGAAAGAGTGACACAGAAGAAGAAGTCAAATCTGAATCAGAAAGGGCAGAGGTTGCAGGCCTGCAGAACACTTTTGAGAAAGCAGTAGTTGCAGACAGACAGGAGCCATATGGAGAGAAAGGAGCTACAGGTGTGAACAAAACTTGGAGTGGGTAGACAGCTGGGGGCTGCCCACCAACCAACAGAGGAATCCCACAGAGACAATTAGATATCCTGATCTGTCCAGAGTATTGGAGGAATTCGGAAAGACGGGAGGACGGATGCTAGAGCCGGAAAGCTGCTACTCCCAAGAAATGGAAAAGATATCAAGGAAAAGGGTATTCAGCCCACCAGCCCCAGTCTCGCGGAATTGGGGCAGCGACTTAGCAAAGCAGAAGCTGAGATTGACCATGAAATACAACAGCTGAAACAGAAGGAGAGACAAGAAATCTACAGAAGATCACAAGAGCACTGCTCAAGGCCCCGCTCTGTCAGCCCTGGTGGAGAATTCAAACGTGTGTCAGGAACCCTCCGGCTGGAAGATATGCCTCACAGTGAACCTCGTTGGATTCGAGGGCGTGACCTGAGAGAAAGACCTGTCTCAAGATTCAACTTAGACTATGAGGAAGGGGACTTCATCGAGAAATCAAGACAGTGCCCCATCTTGATTAAAGGACAACAAGGACAGTACATTCCATGGGCAGGTCAAGACCTGGAGGGGCTGATCTCCCGCCTACCAGACTTAAATGAGGGAGCAGGGAAATGGATCAAGATACTGGAAGAAGAAACAATGGGGAAGATCCTAGCAATCGGAGATATCAAGGCTCTGCTGGCCAAATGTATTGGAAGCACCAAGATGAATGAAATACTGAAAGCTACAGGAATTGGTGGTGCAGTTGATTCAGTAAACATGGATCATATACCCCTGAACACCTACAGGACCAATATGTGGCATGCCCTTCGACAGCGCTATCCAAACCAACTAGACCCAAGGATGCTAAAAGGGGAGCCTATAGGAGATGAAGAAAATCCTATCTCCTATGTCCAGAAGCAGGCACGGAGGTGGAAGCAGGAACTGGATAGAGACCCAGAAAGAGACGAAGTCATAAAAGCACTTTTCAGATCTGCCATAGTAGATGTTATGCCTCCTGCAGTAAAAACCAAACTGGAAGATGTGGTTGGACTAAGCTCAAAAACATCAAGGGAATTTAGTGACCATGTGGCTCATGCTGTGGAACAATACCGGAAAAATAAGCAGAAGTTGAAAAATCAGGAACAAGAGCTTCAGAGAAGACTGACCCAACTACAGCTGGACGAACTGATAACTAAGAAGAAGAAAGTTCAAGCTGCCATGAAGGAGTCTGAAGACCCATCTGCAGAAATGGCTGCAGTAAACATACCAAGCCAGACACCGCAGCCACAAGCAGTGCAGCAGACGCCACAGTTCATACAGCAAGCACCAGTCCACATGGGTCAGAATACCCTACATAATGTCAGCCATCCACAGCAATCTAATGCGCCCATAGTGATCTATGTACCTGAGCAGCAAGGCAATGGAAAACAAGCAATGCGTGCACCAGGAAGAGGAAGAGGGAGAGGGCGAGCCTACAGCAACCAGCAGAGAAAAACGAATCAGTCTGACATATGCTGGGGATGCAATCAGTCTGGACACATCAAAAGAAACTGTCCAGTTAACCCATGGCCCCAAGACGAACTACAGATGCGACAGCCTTGGTCACAGAGACCAATGAGCCAGCAGTACCAAGCTCAAGGACCAGTATCTGGACCAGTCAATCCATGGCGTGGCCCAGACCAAGGATACTAGGGGTGCCCAGAAAATCCTACGGGGAGGAGTCAGCTGCCTATGATATCAACGAATGCTGACCAAGAACCAATGATGAAGATTGAAATAGAGAACAGAATGGTACCAACTATGCTGGACCCAGGGGCAACTTACACATGTTTAAGTCCAAACTATGCATCACACCTCCCCAAGTCTGGAAAATACGTCAAGACAGTAGGATTCTCGGGACTAACGCAAATGGTACCAATGACAGCCCCTGTCTGCATCAAAGTCAAAGACTCTGAGATCAAGATCCCAATACTGATATCAGACCAAACACCAGTCAATCTATAGGGATGCTATATGTGGATTGAAGTTGCAAATATGGTGCTCACCTGAGGGAATATACATAGAAAAGGCAGGGCTTAAGCAAATGGTAATGGTAGGAGAGGCCAAAACAGAAAAGCTGAAGACAAACATATATTGGGTAGGAAACATATAGGAGGGAGTGGAACTTACATTGGGAAAATGGGGCAGATATATCAGAGAACAGTTTGACAAATCAGCTGCCCCCGAAATTGAATTTCACTGCACAATGAGATATGACCCTTCAAGAGATAACAGAACAGAACAAGAATGGTTAGAAAGAACAAGGGAACAAAAGGTGAAATTAACATCAAAATCAATTATTTTAGGCCCAGCAGGAGCAGCCTTACATGTTGAGAGCAATGACTTCACAAAAACATGGTTTAAGGTAGAAAACTCAGTTCCTCATATCACCTTGTATGTAAATGAAGGTAGTCAGGCACAAGACTTAGGCCCCATGATAAAAGAGGCTGCAGAAAAACAGTGGAGAGCCACTGAGAACCCCTACATCTTTCAAACAGATGACATGCTGTATCTAAAAATCCTGTGTACAACAGAAATGGTAGGAATTCCACAATTGATAATTGAAGAAACAGAAGAAGACAACCTTATGTCTATAACAAAAGAATTGATGCTAGAAATGGAAAAATAGGTACCATCAAATTTATGGTCAACACATGACACTGACGTAGGGCTGTAAAATCAGCAAATCCTATTAGAGTTCAGGAGTGCTGATTGAAACCAAGAGTTTTTGCAAAACCCCTATTTTGCCAGTTAAAAAAGCGAACAAAGCAAAATGGAGACTAGTGCATGATTTAGGGCAGTTAATGATGTAGTAGAAGATTGACCAGCAGAAGTCCGCATACATTGTTGACAAATGTTCCACCTGCTGCGAACTATTTCACTGTGATTGACCTTTGCTCTGCATTTTTCAGTGTTCCGTTAGCAGAAGAGAGGAGACACCTTTTTGCCTTCACATATCAAGATAGTATTGCTCAAATGCCATCAAGGGCAACACCCCCTGAGATACACTTATGACAACAAAGGGGGGCAACTAGAGATGCAAACAACATATGGAGATCACATGAAGGTCTTATGATAGCTCCTCTACCATTACTAAACATCTTGATTCCTGATGCGCACAGTTTTGATCACTGTGCAAGGGGGGAAATGTTGAGAAAGATAAAAAGACAGGGATTTTGGTCCCCATACTTACAGACAAGGGTAGATGAATTTTCAAATGAATGTGAAATAATGTCAGAAAAGGAACAGCAACCCCAATAGGCTCTATTCCAGAAGGACTTTTCAAGCATCTAGTGATGGATTGTTACAGCCAAGATGGAGACCATTTGTTAGAGACGAGGCAGCAGCAGGACTAGAATTAATATTTGTATAGATAACGCCAAATAAGGATATGGAATGGATTAATTACATATATTACAATCAGCAGAGATTTAATAATTACATGGATGAAGCACTCCAAGCTCTGGAAGAACAACTAAAAGCCACGAGCAAAATGACCAGGCAGAATAGACAAGCTCTGAATTGGCTCCTGGCAGACACAGGGGGTGTGTGCGTAATGTTTGAAACTGACTGTTGTACCTTTATTCCTAAGCGGGTACAGCCCCGGATGGATCATTTACTAGGGCCTAGTAGAAGATAAAAGAATTACGACCGGAAGTTGCTACAAACGCGTGGGAGAGACGGGAGCTTTGGGTATTGGCTTGACTCAATATTTACATCCTGGAAAGACTGGCTCATTCAGGTGGGAATAATATTAGCAATATCAGTTGGTGTCTTCTTTCTGTTGTTTTGTTGTGTTGTGCCTTTCCTTAGATCAATGCTGGCCAGTGCAGCTGACAAACAAATGATCAATGTATCAGTGAGACCATCAGGAGTTGACATTGGATGTGCCAACGAGATTCACACAAGTGCCCCAGACCTGGATGAGCTGGACAAGTTTCTGTAAAGTAACGAAATGAGACCATATGGAAAGATGGTACCTTATTACTTTTTGATTTTTACTCTGTTGATGGTTAGAGAGGGAGATAGCCCCACTGTGTATTTTGATTTTGGGGATAAAACTAGTTAAAACATTTAGTGCATGGGTAGAGTAGGCAGTTAGTTAGAGGGGTTTTTCTACATTCCTTTGATTTTGTATAAGGGCTGTCTTTCCAGAAATATTTACACTCATATAATCTGTTTTATATAGCATGCTTATGTAATCCACAAGAAATATTTTACTATAATCACACCAACTGTCACAACTATAAATATGTGAATGTAAGGGGATGTTAGAAGGTCTGAAACGTCTCAGGTTACGACTGTAACCTATGTTCCCTGAGAACAGGGAACGAGACAATACGTCGAATGACGGAATGGGGAACGCCTCAGGCGTGACAGGTGTCTGAAATCAAATATCAACTCACAGTAATCAGGTTGACCGGCGACAGCCCGTGCCTCATCAGCTTGAATGATGAGCGCGTCAATCTGGATGTATAAGAAGGGCGCCTTGAAACCGTGACAACATCCTATCGTCTGAAGGGACTGTTGCAGGCAGGCCCCGAGGCATGGCAACGAGACGTATTGTCTCGTTCCCTGTTCTCAGGGAACATAGGTTACAGTCGTAACCTGAGACGTTCCCTTTCGAAGGGAACTCAACAATACGTCGAATGACGCAATGGGGAACGAAATACCCACTCCGCCATGCTGAGGGGAGTGCATGCCGAAAAGGCAGTGACAACTGTCAGAACCAGTAATTCCAAGGAACACTGAAACCACTCACCCTATGTTACATCGGGCTGTCAGTGACAGCACTCCCTACCGGTCATAGCCCAAGCTAATGAACCAAGAAAAAACAGAACGTAATAACGTGGGTAAATCGGGGCCAGCTCAAAGGCTTTAGGACCACAACTTCAAAATAGAAGGGGTCCCTTCTAGGGAGTGTGGCTAGGGGGCCAAAGGGACTCCCAGCCAGTCACTATTCAGGAGAACACTCCTCCTGAAATGCCCCCAGGCTGGCCTGGTGATCTGTACTAAGACACACAGTCTGGCCATAGCCTGTCCGTCCAAGACAGAGCCTCTGGAAATTGCCTTGGAAAGGCATCCAAAAACTGAAGGCCCGCGAAGCTGGCAGAAACCATCGAGTTTCGGATCACAGAGACGGGATCCTCCGGAGAGTGTGACTCAACCTCAAAACAACGGGGAATCGTACACTCAATCCACGAGTTTCCACCCAGTGCTTGCTTTTGAGCACTGAGGAAGTAAGAGAGGGATCAAAATCAGGAGGGTCAATGAGACCTAAGACCTCATGACCCTCTGTGTAGGGAGCTCTGAAACATGAGGGCTCATGTCAGGAAACGACCACAGCATGTGGAAGCTCATCCTTCAGGAAAGCCAGAGGCTAGAAACCTGACAGACCCACAATGTGGGGCTACCTCGAAAAAGGTCTAATCAGACCTAAAACCACAGTTGTGGGAGATAGCTTGAACAAGGGAAGTGCCTGTCGTAATGTATTGCGACAAAGACACATCTACAGTGGGACCCAAAGTGAAGAACCGGAGTCTGAACCACATAAGAAGGGACCGAAGCATACCGCGCGTGACCCTCACCATATGAAATGGATTTTAAAAACTGCACAAGACATCTCGTCGGGTGACTTACCACAATAATAGGTGAAGTATGGGTTTGTGTACTTCACTCTGAATTCAGGAAGGCCTGTTAAGGCCTGTAACCTGGCGTCCACAGTGTGTGGGAGCTCATGGCCAGGAAGGCCTGGTAAGGCCTGTAACCTGGCGACCACAGTATGCGGGAGCTCCTAACCTGGCGACCACAGTATGTGGGAGCTCATAACCAGGAAGGCCTAGTGAGGCCTGTAACCTGGCGACCACATCCGGTGGGAGCTCGTACTCAGGAAGGTCAGTGAGACCCAGCCTGGTGTACCTGAAAAACCACACCAAGTGGGAGCTACTTCCAGAAGTTAGCTCTTAAGAACTCTTAAAGTGGGACCCGAGGAAAAACCGGGGTCTGAGCCACATAAGAAGGGACCGAAGCATACTGCGCGTGACCCTCACCATAAGAAATGGATTTTAAAAAGTGCACAAGACATCTCGTCGGGTGACTTACCACAATAATAGGTGAAGTATGGGTTTGTGTACTTCACTCTGAATTCAGGAAGGCCTGTTGAGGCCTGTAACCTGGCGACCACAGTGTGTGGGAGCTCATGGCCAGGAAGGCCTGGTAAGGCCTGTAACCTGGCGACCACAGTGTGTGGGAGCTCATAACCTGGCGACCACAGTATGTGGGAGCTCATAATCAGGAAGGCCTAGTGAGGCCTGTAACCTGGCGACCACAGTGTGTGGGAGCTCGTGACCAGGAAGGCCTGGTAAGGCCTGTAACCTGGCGACCACAGTATGTGGGAGCTCATAACCTGGCGACCACAGTGTGTGGGAGCTCGTGATCAGGAAGGCCTGGTAAGGCCTGTAACCTGGCGACCACATCCGGTGGGAGCTCGTACTCAGGAAGGTCAGTGAGACCTAGCCTGGTGTACCTGAAAAACCACACCAAGTGGGAGCTACTTCCAGAAGTTAGCTCTTAAGAACTCTTAAAGTGGGACCCGAGGAAGACCGGGGTCTGAGCCACATAAGAAGGGACTGAAGCATACCGCGCGTGACCCTCACCATAAGAAATGGATTTTAAAAAGTGCACAAGACATCTCGTCGGGTGACTTGCCACAATAATAAGTGAAGTATGGGTTTGTGTACTTCACTCTGAATTCAGGAAGGCCTGGTGAGGCCTGTAACCCAGCAACCACAATATGTGGGAGCTCATAACCAGGAAGGCCTCTTGAGGCCTGTAACCTGGTGACCACAGTGTGTGGGAGCTCATGACCAGGAAGGCCGGGTAAGGCCTGTAACCTGGCGACCACATTGGGTGGGAGCTCGTACTCAGGAAGGTCAGTGAGACCCAGCCTGGTGACCACAACCTGTGGGAGCTTACTCCACCAAGTGGAAGCTACTTCTTCCAGAAGTTAGCCAGAGAAGGGCGTCCCTGTAGCCTACTTAAGTGACAGGACGCCTCTTAAAGTGGGACCCAAGGGAAGACCGGGGTCTGAGCCACATAAGAAGGGACCGAAGCATACCGCGCGTGACCCTTACCATACGAAATGGATTTTAGAAAGTACACAAGACATCCCGTCATGTGATTTACCACAATAATAGGTGAAGTATGGGTTCGTGTACTTCACTCTGAATTCAGGAAGGCCGAACTTGAAGGCCTGGTGAGGGCCTGGTGAGGCCTGTAGTAGGAAGGCCTGGTGAGGCCTGTAACCTGGCGACCACAGTATGTGGGAGCTCATAACCAGGAAGGCCTGGTGAGGCCTGTAACCTAGCGACCACAATGTGTGGGAGCTCATAACCAGGAAGGCCTGGTGAGGCCTGTAACCTAGCGACCACAATGTGTGGGAGCTCATAACCAGGAAGGCCTGGTGAGGCCTTTAACCTGGCGACCACAGTATGTGAGAGCTCGTATCCTGGTGACCACAGTATGTGGGAGCTCAAAACCAGGAAGGCCTGGTGAAGCCTGTAACCCAGCGACCACAGTATGTGGGAGCTCATAACCAGGAAGGCCTGGTGAGGCCTGTAACCTGGCGACCACAGTATGTGGGAGCTCATAACCAGGGAGGCCTGGTGAGGCCTGTAACCTGGCAACCACAGTATATGGGAGCTCATAACCAGGAAGGCCTGGTGAGGCCTGTAACCCAGCGACCACAGCATATGGGAGCTCATAACCAGGAAGGCCTGGTGAGGCCTGTAACCTGGCGACCACAATCAGTGGGAGCTCATAACCAGGAAGGCCTGGTGAGGCCTGTAACCCGGCAACCACAGTATGTGGGAGCTCCCACAGATGTCTCTCCGTGGCCACCATAGCACCGACGGAACAGCAGATTGCTTGGTGGCCCGGAGTCCCGCAGCAGATCAGTCTGGTAGGCCTGAGGACCACAAGGGCGTGCAGAACCGCACCTGCCTGACCTGCTGCCGTGTACGCTCTGTCATTCAAGCATGAAGATGTCTTGAGCAGCTTGGATGACAGGGTCAGAGCTCTTAGTGAAGAGGACCAACCAGAGACGAGATAGTTAGCAACGTCTCGTCCACTGGCGGCATCGACACATATCCGTGCTCCACGGCTCCCTCCACAGCAGCGAAACTAGCCCGCTGATGCAGATAGAGACGTGAGGAGAACGGATTCTTCCATATGCTCTCGATCCCAGCGTGGAGATCAGAAAGGAATGGAAGGCTCATCCGGGCTGGTGGCTTATGGGTGGGGAGGAACCAGCCATCCAAAATACCATGAGCGGGTTCCTCCCAGACACGCCTCCACTGCAACTGATGTAAAGACTCTGGGTCGGTTCTGATCAGGGGGGAATTTGCATATCATAATTAATAATTGATAATTAATAATTATTCATACAGATTTGGATCAGACCGGTCTTACATGTTAATTTATTAATTTTACCCATATGCATACATGTGCATCCCCGCAATCCACCACAAATTAATTGTTATTGATTGCAAGGACCACGTTTTACAAGACAGGTAAAATCAATTAGCTCAATTAAGTTATATAGCTTGTGAAAACAAATTCTGTGGCCACTAGAATCTGCCTTCCCTGCTATATAACCAAATACCCTCTTAGGTATTTATAGTTCTGTAAAGCGTGTAGCTTTAAATCGACATTTCATTGACCCGTATCATGAGCAAGACAATCAGTCAAGGTAAGCATATTTTGTATTTAATAAAGTTCCTACTTAAGCATTCACTACGTTACAATGATACATGTATTTACAAACATTAAAACACAAACTAAGACGACGCAGAGCGTTTAGACAATGGATACGCGCAAGTTAAGTGAGTTTGAGAGAGAGAGTGAGTTGTAAGAGAGAGAGAGAGTTACGTTCATCAAAACAGTCAGTTAACCTTTCTTGACACCCCAAAAACATCTTCTTAATGCTTCTTAGAAGCTCTAAAAGAAGGTATACTTGCAAGGCACATGTGGTCTGTGTGAGTCGTGGGCTCGTTGCTCGACCCGTTCGGGCCACGTGTCGGCTAGAGGTGCGCCGGTTCGGCGCGCGTGCGTCACGTGAAGCGCGGCCGCGGCATGTTGGCGCGGCCCGTCCCGGCTCGTTCATGGCTGCTTTGTTCCGTGGGGAGTCACGTGGCGTTCGTCGGCATTTAGCGCCAGTGTTTGAAAGGCTGAGAGTCTTTGAGGTGACGTTACCCGAGGAGATAGTTCGGCAAAGTCCACTTCCTTTCCTGGAAGACGAACTTGGTAGTCCACTTGAGGAAAAGATGAAACTTTTAGACGAACAAAAGGAAAGACCCATGGTTGGATCAGAGTCCCGTGAGGTTTACATGTTGAGCGCTGGAAAGTTCAGAAGGGAGGAGGGCGGACCTGCGTTCTCACATTTATCACCTTGGAGAAATCCATCCCCTTCCTGTTGGCTTGAGCCAATCGGAGAGTGGATGTTGCACGCGGGAAGCTTTCTTTTGTTGCTCAGCGCGCGCTTCTCGTGGAAGGGGGTGTGTTAAATGAGGGTTTTGCAATAGCAATTTGATCTTCATTGGCAGTACAACGAATTAAAAATACACTTTACTTTACATCTCTATGCATATTCGAGTGTTTCATTCAATAAGCATTCTAGAGATATCAAGGAACATTATGTTATATCAAAGGAATATACACTTATGTTTCGAATGCATGGCGAAGGTAATTTTAATTCCTATTTAAACTGTGACCAAACAAAGTTATTTCACTGTGACATGGGGAAGACACATATACATAAAAACCATTGAAAACATTTTGTTGAATGTTTTTAAACACCAAAAGTCCTTCTCTTTGTTCAAAAACATTCCACACATTCCGATGTGTGGGGGAAGTGAAAGGTTTGTGTGTGCGTGTGTATGTGTTTCAGAACGTCGCCTGGCCAAGATTCATTACATCTCCCCCTTTTCGTTAGGTGAAGTCCTTGTGTGACTTCATCGAACGACACCATCGCAATGGACGGATGGCAGGTGAATCATGAGGGTCAGGTGGCAGGCGGCGGCTAGGCTGAGGTGGGGACTCAGCTTGCTGAGGTTTGACGCAGTCTCCAGCGTGGTACCCTCTTCCCGAGGGTCCCGTGGTGGCTGTGGAGGTTTGCATTTCCTTGCCTCTTGTGCAGCGTGAATGTCAAGTGTCAGGGTGTGGTTGATTACCGTAGAGGTACCCAGTGCAGAATCAGCTGCAGTCCAGGATTGGACTACCGGTGAGGCAGTTGTGCAGTGCAACAGGTGTGCAGTTGAGACACAGCGGTCACTGGGAACAAGTCCAGTTTGGCTGGACCCCTCCTATCATCGTTCATAATTCCAGTTCTGGAATCAGGGTGAAATCGTGGGTTTCGTCCTGGCTGGGACTTGACTCAGGCTCGGTTGCAGCAGGGTAGCTCGGGTCTTGGAGCCAAGGCTGCTTGGTGAATTTTAGCAAAGTCATTCTGGCAGACAGTGAACAGTTGTCTCGCTGGAGCTCACTTGTCTGGTTCAGTAGAATGCTGTGTGCGTTTCGGATTTATCACAGTTCCTTTCAATTTCTTGATGGTCTGTGAGGAGGCACTCTGTGTTGTGAGTTACCTTTTGGCTGTGGAATTTCAGTTCGTTTGGTTGCTGGACAGGCCGGTGTTTGACTGCGTACTGACAGCAGCGGCGTGGGAGTCCATTTAGCTCTGCTTGCGTGGCAGTCGACCATATGCTGTCTGATGTCGGCCCCGGCGGTGAGGCGGTCGACAGTAGCTGTCCTCTGGTTGGCTGGAGGCACAGGAAGACGACCACAGCAGCATCCTGTAACAGAGACAGGGGAGAGAGAGAGAAAGGGAGGAAAGAATTCAGCGGCTGTCGGCTGGGACAGTCTGATGCCTTTGAGGATGCCGAGATGTCCTGGTGCTGCGGTGTGCAGCCCACATGGTGCGTGACTGGGCATACACTGGCATATCCCCCTTTCTGCACCGTGGCAGCACAAGCCGTGGCGTAGTGATGTCACGAGGTGCATGAAACTGAGTTGTAGGGCCGTTGAGCAGCATGTTCTTGGTGTGCTGCCTGATGTGTCCGACGGCAGGCTTGGGAGGTTGGAGGGGTAAAGAGGTGGTAGTTTCAGAGTTCATTTGGTTAGTCAAAGTCTTTAGTGAGCTGAAAGGTGCAGAGTAGCAAGTTCACCTCTCCATTTGGTGCTGAGGCTGTGCCTTCATGGCTGGCTGCGGGAGTTCTTGTGACCTCTGTGACCTGCCAGTTAGGTTCTCTTGACCTGTATGACTGGAGGGGGAGGGGTTCTTGAACTTGAGCTCAGGCATTCAGTTGATTAAAGTCTATTAAAGGCTCAAAGCGATCTAACAGATCTTGGGCAATCAGAAGTGGGTACGTGATCGTTCTTGATTGGTACCCTGGGTGAATCAGGCTCATAGGACCAAATGGATGAATGGGAGCTACCTGTTTTGAGCCAGAAGTTGTTTTGGCTGTAGGGTTTTCATTCAGCTCACATGTTTGGGCTTTGAGAGTGCGTTCTTGACTCTTAGCTTTAGCAGTGAGTCTTTCGAAGAGTTGGGCTGACATTAGCGTGATGTTTGAGCTAGTGTCTGACAGGCCTTCAAGGCTCAAATGATTGTCTCTGGTGGTGGTTATGTAGAGTCTTTTGTGCCACCCCCCTTTTGTTTAGGGTTCCCAGAAGTTTAGGCATCTGGGCTGGTGTTGTGATCGATGAGCGGTTAGGGCCGGTCTTGTGTGGGACACCGGGCTGTCATGCTCAGGTTGTGCAGCCGTCAGTTGTGGTGGCTGCTTGGTGTTGTCGCTTTGTGATGCGACAGTGAGCTCTGTGGTCTGATGCTGACGAGCAGTGTTCGGGGTGTCTGGCTTGGGTCTTGCGCTGAGACATAGGATGTCTGACTTGTCTCCTTGTGATGTCTCGTGCAGAGACGCTTTCAGCACCTTCAGGATTTCTGCCGTCTGTGATGTGGCTGCACTGTTGTTATCTGATGTGTGCTCAGACTTGTGCTTACCAGTGGCGTGTTGAGAGGGTACCGCTCTGGGCTGGTTGGGCTTGAGTCTCTTGGTGCTGGGCGGTCCATTCTGGGTCGCCGGCTGGCTTCCAGAAATGTTTCAGAGCTCTTGCTCTGGGGCGTTAGATGAGCACCATGACTGTTGTGTTGCCCTCTGCTGGCCTGGAACGGTTTAACTCTCAGTGAAGGTGTTTGTGATGTATGGGGTGCCTTCTAGGGGCAGCTCTGAGTCGTGCTCAGAGACAGGTTAGTCTGAGGGTTTTTACACAGTCTTTTCGGACAAAGTCTTTGCTTAATGTGAGCTTTGCGGGCCCAGTCTCGTAGCTGAGGTAGACAGGCTACAAGCACAGGCCAGGGTGCTTATCGACTAACTCACTGTGGGATGCAGGTTTTAAGGTAACAAAGTTCTGAAACTGGTATCCTTTTCATACCTGATGGTTTGCTTCTCGAAGTAGGCTTGCCGAAGTCGGTGGAGTTTCAAGTTGGTCTTACTTGATGTCCACGGTGGTGATAACCCTTGGTCTGATTCTGGATCAGGGAGTTAAGCGATCAAAGCTTATTGCAACAGCTGGTAGTCCATTTTGACAGTCTCTGTTTGACGATCTAGGAAGCTGTGCACCTCACGACTGGACGTAATCCATATCAAGCAGAATCTGTTTCATGCAGTCAGGTTGGTTAGACAGTTTGCAAGTGAAAGTCTTGTCTGCATGTCGTGGGTTGATGCAGGGTTCTGAGTGAATGTCGGGACCCTTCTGGTTAGCTTTGTTGCATCCTTTTTGGAGCCATGCCGTGGTTTGGGGCAGTGGTTCCTTGGAAGGTTGAGGTCGGGTTAAGCAGGGGCTCTGTGGCATTCTGGCACGCTTGTTGTGAGTGACTAATGCATGGCCCTAAAAGTTCAGAACTACTGCTTAATAAGTTAGTTAAGTGTTTAGCATAAAGCTATGTGTCTCTTGTGTCCTTATCTTAGCTGTGGATGTTAGGGCTAAGTCTTGTGTGGTTCCGAGCGTATTTCCTGGAAAGGACATATCCGAGATGAAATAAATAACGTAAGGTGGTCCTTATGACTAAATTATTTCTCTGGACTTAGCTGGTGGTCCACTATGGCTCGACGAAGTGAACAATAATAGGAAAAAGGACCGCTTTCTTATTTAAATTCTGCTTGTTATTGACTCTCAGGACTCTAGTAGTGCCCTAGTAAATTGTTGAAATTACTTGCGTTGCAGGGTCACAAACGAGTGTATTGGTTGAAACTAAGCCAAAATAACAAATAAGGGGGTCTCTGTTTCCTTTCTGGGCCCTATGGGAATAGAACCACACTTGGACAAGAGAGGAAATGAAATTAAATCATATAGATGACCTAAGGGAATAGCTGCTTGCTATTATCATCAAGGTCGAAGGAATGAAATAATCAATGAGGCAAAATAAAATTAAAATTAAAGCAAAAGGAAATAAAGTGATCAAAACACGGGAATGATCTGAGGTCAAGAGTGTTCAGTGGCATTAGTGACTAAACTTTGGATTTGCTTTGATCAACACTATAGTGGGTTGTAGCGGTTGGGTGTTCAAAACCACATTGTGTGTGTCTCTCCAAAGCTTTAGTCAACATGCCAATGAAAATTCCTACGGTTACACGAGTTATTCTGTAGTTAGTTACACAGTTTTCATGTAGTTAAACTTAAGTTTAATTAACAAGGCATCTGCGAAGTTCGTCCTTAACAGTTAGCACGGAGTATTCCTAACCCAGTGAAGGTAAACTTTAGCTAATAAGAATGGTAAACATGGAAAGTGAGTAATTTGAAACCCTAACTGGTGTTGAGGAAGTATTCTAGAATACTTTGCACTGTGGAACACGAGCGGTGAGTAAGGGTTCACGTAAATGATGCTAACTGTTAACTGTGGAGGTTATTCAGCTTAGCCTAAGTTAGCTTGATGCTAAGCTAGGTTAGCTTAACCTAAGTTAGCTTAGTGCTGGGTTAGTTGAGCTTAGCCTAAGTTAGCTTGATGCTGGCTAGGTTAGCTTAGCTACCCAGGCTGGTTTGTTTACAAAAGTAACATTACAAGGTAACACTTCCTGTGACAAGTTGTTGTCATGGGAACCAGAGCGTGTCAGAGCAATTCAACAGTACCTGAAGAATGTCTGTATATTTTACATGAATCATGCACGTTTTAATGGGTTAACAGGAGGCGCCTATACTTCATGATTTTCAAGAACTTTGGTTGCATTCAGTAAAACGCAAATGTGTTTGGCATTTGCTGATTTTCTCATGGAACTCTGTTCTTTACTTTACACGTCTTCTATTTGTTTACAGAGTAAGGAAATAGATTTGCTGCTGAGTCAAAGCTTGTCTTGTTCTATTTGTTTACAGAGTAAGGAAATAGATTTGCTGCTGAGTCAAAGCTTGTCTTGTTCTATTTGTTTACAGAGTAAGGAAATAGATTTTCTGCTGAGTCAAAGCTCGTCTAAGCATATATAGGTACGTCTCTCTCATGCATGAATTGTTTTGATCGTTTAGTGGCTTTCTGCTTGTCGATGCAGCTAAAATTTAGGTGAATTACATCAATCTAACAATAAAACTAAGGCCTTTATTCGGTAGAAACGGGAGCGTCACCCAGGTCTACCTACATATAACTCTGTCCTGAGCTTCCTTCGTCAGGAACAGGTTTAGTCATACCGCGATTTGGATTTCTTTTTAACCAAAACAGAATAGATATCGGTACAGATTACAAGCTGCTGAGGTGATACCTTTGTTACACAGACTTACGCTTTAATGCTGAAGTTCTTGATATCAGTTGGGACTCTAAGGCTGTTTTTCCTTTTTTATTAAAGTAGAGATGTCAAGTTCAGCTATTTGTTTTATCTGCATTTAGACAAGTCAGCGATCAAAATGCGTGTTGCACGTTGCGTTCTAGTGGGATCGCGATGATCGAGTGCACGCCTGTAGGTTAACAATAGTTTAAAACTCGGGTGGTTTTACTACACTCTGTCGTCAGGGTAACGTACTGTAGGCCCTGTTTGGAGTTGGTGTTTTCTGTAACTCTTCACTGTCACAAAACCTAATGTTTAACGGTGCTGATTTAAACAGCATCTAGAAACTGTCTGTTTCAAAAGAGTCGTGCATAGTCCGTCGGCCGTTGAGGCTTACATGTCTATCTAAGATTCCTCTAACTTAGTAAAATTCTTCTTCTACAAACGCAGAGTCTTGCACGGTGTTCGTGCTGTGTGTCTTCTGGTTCTGCAGTTCAGAATAATTTGGGGTTTGAGGAATTTTTACTGGGGGCCTTCACGCCTCGTTGAGTGGGCATGGTGTGGGGCCGAGAGAACTATGGTGACTGACGGGTTTTTGGAGGGAAAGTTTCTTGAAACTGGCGTCCTCCTCAGTTACAGGTTCGTTGTAAGTTCCACAGAAAACTCGTTCGGAGCCGGTGGTGGTAGCACAGGCCCTCCTGGGTCTGTCCTGCTGGGTGTCGGTGTCGGGTGTGCACCGGTTGGAGACAGCAGGTGAAAAGTCAATGTCTTGTAGATTGTCAGAGATGTTGTGGAAGGCGGGCTTTTCCACCCCCCTTTTTCAGCTCTTGTGTTTTGGCTGAAATGTGCAGACTGGTCAGGGGAAGCTTGTGGTGTGTGTCCTCCCCTTTCCAGTCATGCTGCAGTCTATCAGAGTGTTGCAACTCTGTGGGTCAAGTTCGTGTTCGAGATCTTGTCTCTGCTGAACGAGCTTGTGGGTGGTCGCACGGGCCTCTTGCGCAGGCCGTGGCTTTTGAGTCTCTTTCAGTTCAGTCTCTGCTCTTTGCAAGAGACTTCACTTTGTCGGAGTTTCTCGTTGAATTCTTTTTAGTTCTTTTCTCTGACTATTTTTCTTCAGTCTATGTAGAAAATTAGCCAGGGCAGTTTGAAGTCTTTCCACTTCCTTCGGTAGCTCGGGGTAGTTGTCATCCTCGGCGTTACAACCTTGTGCTCCAGGGCGATGCGGCTCCTTTCGCGGAGGCGTGCGTGTGCGTTGAGCTGGTGAGCGAGGTTGTGACGTGTCTGGCCCAGTCTTTGTCAGCTGCTCTTGGCTCGGGGCTCTGAGTCGCTGGTGGCTTTGGGCAGGGATGGAGATGTCATGAATTTTAGCCATGTCTCCAGGTTGTCCCAGGTCGTCCCAGCGGGTTGTGGGACTGTAGGACTGGAACATACTGCCTTCACTGTGGACGAGAGGAACACAACACACACAGACAGACCAATGCCAGTTCGACTACTTTTAACGAGCTATAATACAGGCTAAGCCGTGTATGAGAATTTTGGTTAACTGATGCAGACAGTTAAACCGTTTGGTGGGACAATTTGGGTAGGTCATCATGGGTCTGAATGAAGGTTTTTGACAGGGCGCTAGCTTAGGGGTCACCTGTTGGTGCTAACGACTTGGTTGTCAAACTATTCTTCAGCTTTCCTTGGTGTGTCAGAGAGGTTCTGTCTCTAGGTGAACTGAAAGGAACAGAGCGCAACAGAACAGAGCAATGGCAATCTAGCAAAGTTTGAAGTAACATGCAACCATCAGAGATGGGGAGGTCTGTACTGAAATGGCATTAGTAGTAGTACCCCAGCAGTGTTAGAAAGGGGAAGAAGAGAAGGCCTAAGCCTGTTTGGAGCCGGTTTGTGGCTCGGAGAGGAGGAAGCCAACCACTTCAAATTACCAGGGGAATCTCTAGGTTCTGTGGCAAATAGTAAGTGGATGGGTTTTAATACCTTTTCTAGTTTGCCTGGGGTGAAATGAGGTCACTCTGGCCGGAGTCAGCATCGTGGTTGGTCCTTCTGTCGCCCCACACATGACAGCAGTGTCCCGGGCCTTTCGGTGCATCTGTACCGAGGTGCGCCCTCTCAAGCAACTTGACCTTGAACACAACCGGCAGTGCCAGATTGGTGATATCGTGTTGCGGGCCGCACCAACAGAAGGTACAGAAAAGTCAGAGACTCGCGCTCAGTCAGTGATGGTGATGCAGATCAGACGAACCAGCTCGCTGGACCCCAGGCAGAGATGACTGTCAAATCATCACAGCACGAGAGAGATTTCTACTTGCAAACACAAAACAGGATGAAGAACAAGTGTACTTCAATGTGAATTAAAGCTCCTTTATCTAAATCAAATTGAGTGTCTTTTGTAGAAAAATCAAAGGCAACAGCTTTACTAAAATTATGGTATAAACAAAAAGGAAATTATGACAATGTTACTTATCAGAATAACCTAGCCTCCATTCAGGAAAGGGATAGAGTGCCGCAATGAAGAACACAGGAGGAAGCGAGCTGTAGTGGCGGGTTTTGGCCACTAAGGGTTTTGGGCCACTTCCTGCTAGTGTTTCGCCGGGCTGACAGGGAGCTTGATTTAAATTGCATTCAAACTGATTAAACACAATTCAAATTGAGCAAATGCATAGGGGTTAAGTAACCATTAGATTAGTAAGGATACAGTTGTACCGAGACCAGATCAAAATTATTAAAAATAATTTGAGGAGGAAATATAGGAATAAAGCCATAAACCATTCCCAACGGGAAATGAGAGAATTAATTCAAATTAACTTCGAAATTTGTCTGTTTCAAACCAAATTTGAATAAGTTTAGGAAATTAAAGGTTGGTGTCATATTTGATGATAATCACGATTACGGTGAGGGATCAGTGATAACCAGAATACAACCAACAGAGAGAGCCATGCAGAACAGAGTGAGGTTAGCTGATGACTTACCAAAGGGACGGCCACAAGGGGGCGCTTTCCCCTAAGTGGTCATCAGAAGCTGCTAAGACTTAATTCTGAATTTTAAATTCAAATGTCATTTGAACCAAATTCAAAACAAGTGCACACAGTCAAGGTAAAGAAAATCATGTTATTACAACGAGGCTGTAGATTGCACATGCATTGAAAGTTAGAGAAACTAGTTCAAAATTTCAGTAAGAAAATAGGAATTTTCTAACAGAGAATTTTGAGGAAAAGATGACCTAGCTGTTAGTGTCCACACGATGGCGCCACTGCGCTCACACGGGGTAAAGTCAGGACACCAGTGGAAATTTGATACTGCAAAGCACTCAAGGGCGCACCCTAGTGTCTGGCAGTAGTATTACAACCACCTGCTGCCCCTGTGATTTTCTCAAAGGGAGTGGAGCGTTACCACCCTCCCTGCTGTATAATCACAAATATTACGGAATTTTAAATCTCGACGGATTTCTTTCCGGTACTATATTTTACAAGCACGTTGGCAGGATTTTTTTCTTTTCGCTGCGTTGTGCAAAAGAAAACAGGAATTACTCGTCTGTTTCAAAACTCCAAATAACATTTATCAAAACTAGTATTAATGATTGGAATGTTTTCAGTTTTGGATTTTTTTTTTTTTGGTGCTATATTTGTTTAAAACACGTTCGCAGGTTTTCTTCGCTGCATTGTGCAAAGGAAAACAGGAATTACTCGTCTGTTTCCTAACTCCAAATAACATTTATCAAAACTAGTATTAATGATTGGAATGTTTTCAGTTTTGGATTTTTTTGGTGCTATATTTGTTTAAAACACGTTCGCAGGTTTTCTTCGCTGCATTGTGCAAAGGAAAACAGGAATTACTCGTCTGTTTCCTGCTCCAACAGGCATATATCAAATAGCACTTATGATAATATGCTTGACGGTTTTATACATTGAGTAGCTAAGTCAATGTTTTTTTCAACCAGGAGCTTATCGTTACTCTAACGATTATAATAAGGCCTTTTAAGAACAGTAAAAGAGCATCGTTTTACCGTATCTTGTCTTCGACACTATTCGGAGAATTTCGTCCGGACAGTGGAGTTAAAATTATTAAAAGTGTCGTTTATGCACAGAGGTTTCTCTTCCATCTGTGCCAGAACAAATTTAATACTATGGAAACTGCAGTTTATTTTTAACAATTAACAGTGACTGAAATGTTTGAACATTTAGCAGCTTGTTAAATGTGCTTGACTGAGGCGGCTTTCGTGCCCAGATCAGTCATATCGTGAGTTCGCAAAGCGTTCACTCCGATGCGCGCGTGTAATATTAAATATTACATAAACCATATTAAATAACAATATACACATTAGCTTGAAATTGATTGCTCATAAACAAGTTTGAAATGCTCAGCATTCTCCACCATTCATGTAAAGACTCTGGGTCGGTTCTGATCAGGGGGGAATTTGCATATCATAATTAATAATTGATAATTAATAATTATTCATACAGATTTGGATCAGACCGGTCTTACATGTTAATTTATTAATTTTACCCATATGCATACATGTGCATCCCCGCAATCCACCACAAATTAATTGTTATTGATTGCAAGGACCACGTTTTACAAGACAGGTAAAATCAATTAGCTCAATTAAGTTATATAGCTTGTGAAAACAAATTCTGTGGCCACTAGAATCTGCCTTCCCTGCTATATAACCAAATACCCTCTTAGGTATTTATAGTTCTGTAAAGCGTGTAGCTTTAAATCGACATTTCATTGACCCGTATCATGAGCAAGACAATCAGTCAAGGTAAGCATATTTTGTATTTAATAAAGTTCCTACTTAAGCATTCACTACGTTACAATGATACATGTATTTACAAACATTAAAACACAAACTAAGACGACGCAGAGCGTTTAGACAATGGATACGCGCAAGTTAAGTGAGTTTGAGAGAGAGAGTGAGTTGTAAGAGAGAGAGAGAGTTACGTTCATCAAAACAGTCAGTTAACCTTTCTTGACACCCCAAAAACATCTTCTTAATGCTTCTTAGAAGCTCTAAAAGAAGGTATACTTGCAAGGCACATGTGGTCTGTGTGAGTCGTGGGCTCGTTGCTCGACCCGTTCGGGCCACGTGTCGGCTAGAGGTGCGCCGGTTCGGCGCGCGTGCGTCACGTGAAGCGCGGCCGCGGCATGTTGGCGCGGCCCGTCCCGGCTCGTTCATGGCTGCTTTGTTCCGTGGGGAGTCACGTGGCGTTCGTCGGCATTTAGCGCCAGTGTTTGAAAGGCTGAGAGTCTTTGAGGTGACGTTACCCGAGGAGATAGTTCGGCAAAGTCCACTTCCTTTCCTGGAAGACGAACTTGGTAGTCCACTTGAGGAAAAGATGAAACTTTTAGACGAACAAAAGGAAAGACCCATGGTTGGATCAGAGTCCCGTGAGGTTTACATGTTGAGCGCTGGAAAGTTCAGAAGGGAGGAGGGCGGACCTGCGTTCTCACATTTATCACCTTGGAGAAATCCATCCCCTTCCTGTTGGCTTGAGCCAATCGGAGAGTGGATGTTGCACGCGGGAAGCTTTCTTTTGTTGCTCAGCGCGCGCTTCTCGTGGAAGGGGGTGTGTTAAATGAGGGTTTTGCAATAGCAATTTGATCTTCATTGGCAGTACAACGAATTAAAAATACACTTTACTTTACATCTCTATGCATATTCGAGTGTTTCATTCAATAAGCATTCTAGAGATATCAAGGAACATTATGTTATATCAAAGGAATATACACTTATGTTTCGAATGCATGGCGAAGGTAATTTTAATTCCTATTTAAACTGTGACCAAACAAAGTTATTTCACTCTGACATGGGGAAGACACATATACATAAAAACCATTGAAAACATTTTGTTGAATGTTTTTAAACACCAAAAGTCCTTCTCTTTGTTCAAAAACATTCCACACATTCCGATGTGTGGGGGAAGTGAAAGGTTTGTGTGTGCGTGTGTATGTGTTTCAGAACGTCGCCTGGCCAAGATTCATTACACTGATATCAATATCTGGACACAAGTCGGCACACTCGCGCAAAGTGTTTCTCCACATCTCTGCGCGCTTAATCGTTGATACTATCACACAGACAAACAGTCCCTGAAGACGAAAAGATGTTGTCACGGTTTCAAGGCGCCCTTCTTATACATCCAGATTGATGCGCTCATCATTCAAGCTGATGAGGCACGGGCTGTCGCCGGTCAACCTGATTACTGTGAGTTGATATTTGATTTCAGACACCTGTCACGCCTGAGGCGTTCCCCATTGCGTCATTCGACGTATTGTTGAGTTCCCTTCGAAAGGGAACAGGTCATTGTCCGTGGTACGAGATAATGCAACCAGAAAAAATGAAAAGTCAAGAATGTTTTATTATTACTACTCACTTTATGTCACAGTATATACCACCTTTTGAGTATATTCATATATAATATGTTATGAAACTAAAAGAATGAAGGAAAAGGATTAGAAGGAATGTAAGAAGAGGTTAAAAGTAAGTTCTTACTTTAAAGAAATGATACAGTACGAGGGATTGAGATGAAAATGTTTTCATTGTCATTGTTTTTTTTTTTACATATATACAATTTATACTCCTGAAAGTAGTATGTAGAAGTGCATTTAAAAAAAGAGAGAAAAATAAAGAGAATGGTGATATTTTACATGGATGGAACATGTACATGTGTGTAGTAGACAGAGGGACTATACGTGAAGCGCGGTCACCGATTGTCAAAGAAGGCAAGGGCAGACTCAACTGGTAGTTTAAAAACCCGCTGTCTGCTCCAACACCAGATAGCGCTCCAAGGCAACTTGAGCACCTCTGGCAGCGATGGAGCAACCCAGATAGCACTCCAGGCCACCGGAAGCGCCTGCGAAGTTCCTCTGGCACCGTGGGACAAGATAAAGATTCAAAAATGCAGGGAAACACAAAGAAACATGCCCCTTAAGCTGATGATGTAAAAAGGAGGGTAGGATTGTTTACTCCACTCTAGTCAATGGAGGGTGGAGATGTTTGGTCCTGCTTCTCCTCCAGGGTGCACCTATGTGATGTGGGTTAGATTGGTAAAAGGTGAATGGTCTATATTGACCATATTGGAAGAAGGAAAGAAGACTGACTCATAAAGATGCATCCTGGGCACAATTATTGAGTGTGGGACTAGAGAAAGTCCCAAAGGAGGGCTATGTTGGAGAATTCTGCTTGTCCTATGTACATGTGACAAAAGAGTGCTGTACATGTGAAAGAAGCGTGCATGTGATGTAATGCCAAGCAGAAAAAACTAGGGTCTTAGGGCACATGAGGACAGGGACAAGAGAGTGGAAAAGTACCCAAAAACACTTGTAGCACAGATGCAGGTATTGGAAGGCACTGGGAGAGATACAAATTGTATACAATGTAACAATGTGCCACTGAAAAAAAACATACTGAAACAAGGAGCCCATTGTGTAAAAAGACACTAATACAGATGTCCATTTTTTTAAAGAAAGGATACGCATGCGCATAGAAGGCTGTCCCAATAAAATGATGATGCAGGTGTTTTAATTTGGGAGGAGTAATAAGGAGGAGCAAAGAGAGAAAGATAACAATTTGATCGCTAATTGGGTACCACAAGGTATAAGAATGTGTGCAGACCATTGTAAGATCAGATGACTGGCTGACATCTCACTTTGTTGAATTGCTCAATAAAGTTATTCTTCTGAGACCCGAAACCTCGACTCTGCACAATTTCTTCAAGACCTGAACCAGACTTTGATGATTTGAATTGGGACTGGAAATCTGCCACAACACTACGGGGCCATAACATAAGCTACAAGGTAATGGAGCATTTTATACATTGTTGTGTTTCTTTAGAAATAAATAAAGGACAAATGGGGTCTTCAAACGCCTCAGATGTAAAGTTATTCACTGTCAAAGTGACGCCAAAATGAATGGGAGTCAATGGAAATGCTAACGCAAGTGAAGTTCTGCTACAAGATGGCAGCTCCAGCGAGGCTTCAACTTCGGTCGATGGATTACCCCCTTGGGAGGGATATTGAGAAGCATCCTCTGTATGAGGATCTTCTTCTTCATCAGTGGTTTTTATTGGTAGTTTGCAAACAAAGTGCATTTCCGCCATCTTATGGATTGAGGTGTGAACTCATTTGGGATGTCATTTTATATATGTTACTAAACAATAAATAAATAAAATAATAAAACATAAATTCTTAGTTTCTTTCATAAAGTTCAACATCTTTAATTATAGATTGCGTGCCAGGAAAACTCAATACATTTTTTAAACTCAATACATTTTCCCTCTCTAGTTATTTTTCTTTTTCACGGTACTTTCTACTCATCAAGAGCATATTATGTTTTACATGTCTCCACAATGAATGCATAATCCAGTCCGGTGTTTTCCTATTAACATCAGGAAGTTTACTTATCTTGTGTGCCCTATTCTCAGCCACATAAGCATAGTTTCCTCCTGTCTTCTTATACTGTTCTTTTTAACCATCACTTCTTTCTGGATGCTTTATAAATGTCTTCATTTCTCTTCCTGATCCATCCATGTATCCTGCCACATTTTATTTATAATATCTTTTAATAATAACTTGAATTCATGAATTCTAATTTGCTAAGTTTATATTCTCTGCCTTCAGGGCTTCTTTTGCTAATGTGTCCACCTTTTCATTTCCCTCAATACCCACATGCGCTGGAACCCAGGTAAACTGGACGTACAGTTTTGGTAGAGTTAATCTAAAATTAATTGATTTGTTTCATCCAAAATATCTTGCGCACATATAGATTTTCCACTCTTGATAGGAAGGACATGGAATCATGTTAGAGACCTATCCCCGATCCAAAGGCGCAGGGAAGAGACCCTCTCATTCACTGGGGTAAATCTCATGGGGGGCTATAATCAAACCCACACCAGCCCGCCGCCGCATGGGCAACTCCAGAGTGGTAGAGAGTCCATCCTCTTAGAACCAGGAACATGTCCCGTACATCCTGATGTACTTGGTATATCGTAAGAAGGATGCCGTCTACGCTAATATTAGTGTCTCTGTTCATCCAGAGGACCCTCTATGGTGGACCTGTGCCTGGACCCATCCCAACTCATTCAAAGGAGCATTTCACCCATTTCAACGTTAATCTTTATTGAAAGTGGATCAATTTTTGTAATCGAAATGTAAAAGAATTTTTGAATTTGGTGGCCTCTTGACCAAGAAAAGACAGAAGGGGTGCATTTTGTATGTAAGACAACCACTCCCACAATGCACCACATTTCACAGCTCCGCAAGCCACACCCACTAATCTGGAAGAGCGCAAACAGAGAAATCAATGTTCCTTGTTAGTTGGCTGTGGCGAGCAGCACGATGAGGGCGAGTGCAAGGTGAGTGGGTCCCACACCCTTGAATAATAATGAGCTAATGTTTGTAGTCTCTACACTTTAATGAAATGTTACTTCCTGCTTATTATGATGCAAAATGATTTTTACGTCATAATAAGCAGGGAGTAAAACACTTAAAGGTGCCCTATAATGTGAAATTGAATTTATGTTGGCATAGTTAAATAACAAGAGTTCAGTACATGGACATGACATACAGTGAGTCTCAAACATCATTGTTTTCTCCTTCTTACTTAAATCTCGTTTTTGAAAAACACCCCTGAAAAACGTGCGAATCTCCACATAATACCGACTCTGACGTAAAAGTCGGGATCATTAATATGTATGACCCAAAATATTTGCATAATGCCAGCCCATGTTCAGTGACAGACGAGACGGAGCTGCGCAGTCGAAGCATGGCAGTTGATCAGTGTTCGAATCTACACACGAATACAAAAGGATATTTTAGTTCCTTCGTTATTTTCTCTGGAAATTTTCAACCATTTCACCGACGACTTGTTTCCTCAACTTGCCAAGAGCTGGCCTCGGATCGAGCTGATGTGTTGTTGTTCAAGTTCAGACAGGTAATCTTTCACTTTAAAATCGTATCAGTAAGTCAGGCCAGTGATTAAAAATCAACTTCACATCGTTTATTTTAGTAGGATGAAAAAAAAATCGTATTTAAATTGTGAATTATATACAGAAAGAAAGCGATCAAAGAACAATCACAGCGTGAGTTTATCTGGACACTTGCCAAACTCGTTATGAATTCAATGACGCACGTTACACTGCACAACTAAGCTCTAACGTTAACTGTATTTACATCATCGTGTCTGCTGCATTAGAGAGTAACGTTAGAGAGACTGCATTGCAACGATAAGATCTTCATTCTCGAGATCGACACACTCACTGTCCTTTGCTTGCTCAATCACAGCAACACTTTATGTGATGGGAATAGATCTAAATACTTCAAAAACATATCACGATTCGTTGATCTCGATAGCTGTAATAGTAAAAACCTATAATAGCTGTAGTAAAATTATTCGAGAGAGTTTCACATGTCATACATGGCTATTTCATATGCAAGCATGTCAGCCAATCACAGCAGAGGCCGGTTACATACAGCAGACACGCCCCTTCAAACAGAGTGTTCAAAGCAGAGGCTAAAATCAGGCTAGGAAAAATGCCTTTTATTTCTAAATTATGACTATTTTTGATCTAAAAAACATACTAACATTATAAGGGCAACCCAGGAAACATTATAAAATAATTTAAAAAATCAGTATAGGGCACCTTTAAATCCTTATTTCTCCTATCTCATGGGAAAATAAGGGAATAAACCATGACCATTCAAAAATATGACTGAGTTTCTAAAGATACAAAGCTTAATGCAAGTGGGTAAAGTGTCCCTTTAAAAAGAGTCCAATTAACTGAAAAAGCTTAAAAGGTTGTTTTTAGAAATCACAGCAGAGGCCGGTTACACACAGCAGACACGCCCCTTCAAACAGAGTGTTCAAAGCAGAGGCTAAAATCAGGCTAGGAAAAATGCCCTTTATTTCTAAATTATGACAATTTTTGATCTAAAAAACATACTAACTCTTTCCACACTGAGTACAGTCGTACGGCTTCTCTCCAGTATGAACTCGCTCATGTTTTTTCAGGTTTCCAGACCGAGTGAAACTCTTGTCACAATATGAGCACTTGTAAGGTTTTTCTCCAGTATGAATTCTTTGATGCCGTTTCAGATCACAAGATGTAGTAAAGCTCTTCCCACAGTCACAGCACATATAATCTCTCACTTCATTGTGTGTTTTCTGGTGCCGATAAAAACAGTTCAGGCGTGAAAAACTCTTTCCACAGAGAGAACACACATAAGGCTTCTCATCTGAATGGACTTTCAGGTGTGATTTTAGATTTGCTGATGAAATAAAATCTTTACCACACTGATCACAGTTAAATGTTTTTTCTCTAGAGTGAATGAGCAGATGATAACTGAGAGTTGATGATTGAGAAAAACTCTTTCCACACTGAGTGCATGTATACGGTTTCTCTCCAGTGTGAATTCTCATGTGTGTGTCAAGGGTTCCTTTCTTTGTGAAACTCTTCCCACACTGAGTACAGTCGTACGGCTTCTCTCCAGTATGAACTCGCTCGTGTGATTTCAGGTTTCCAGACCGAGTGAAACTCTTGTCACAATATGAGCACTTGTAAGGTTTTTCTCCAGTATGAATTCTTTGATGCCGTTTCAGATCATGAGATGTAGTAAAGCTCTTCCCACAGTCAAAGCACATATAATCTCTCACTTCATTGTGTGTTTTCTGGTGCCGTTTAAAATTTTCCAGCCATGAAAAACTCTTTCCACAGAGAGAACACACATAAGGCTTCTCATCTGAATGAACTTTCAGATGTGATTTTAGATTTGATGATGAAATAAAATCTTTACCACACTGATCACAGTTAAATGTTTTTTCTCCAGAGTGAATGAGCAGATGAACACCGAGATGTGATGCTTGAGAAAAACTCTTTCCACACTGAGTGCATGTAAACGGTTTCTCTCCAGTGTGAATTCTCAGGTGTCTGTTAAGTTGTCCTTCCCATGTGAAACTCTTTCCACACTGAGTGCAGGTGTGCGTCTTCTTAGCTTTTGTTCTTTCAATTGTAAAGTTATGATGTTCCTCCTTCACTTCATTCGGTTCTTGTCTTTGCTCTATCACTCTCACCTGGTCTAAAATACACAGAAATACAGTTAGAATCAGTTCAAGTGAACCCTTATTTAATAGCAGAAAACAACAAAGATCTTTCCTTTGTTATTCTGTCATTCACTTGTTAGTTAAAATTAGTCATAGTTAAAATTAGTTTGACAACTGCTATAAAAGGTTATGATCATTTAGATGTATTTCTCTAACATTTATCATCCATATACTGCTTATTAATTCACATCTACCAAAGTATCAACAATGAAGAATCAAGAATGGACACCAACCTATTTGTTCCTCAGTATCTTCATGTTTTATTCTGGATGGTTCTGGATCGCTCATGTCTTCAATCTCCTCTTTAATAAACTCCATCTTTAACAGTCACACAGATTTCAGCTGCTACCCCTGGAGTTTGTCCTTCTCTTGTAGTATGATGGGAATATTCCCAGTATTTATTGGTGAATTGTTGTGGGAGGGGCTTCACTGCAGGTGTGAACTGTGATCAGTGTGTTTTTATCCAATCTGTATTTAAAAAGTACAGGATCATCATGTTAAACTGAGCAGCCGAAAAACCTCTTTGTCTCCAAAAGTTCCCTGTTTTCAGATCATTCATTATGTAGACGGTGGGCCGATCGCTGCCATCTACTTTAGTTTTTGAAATGATAGATCCTCGAGGATAGAATAGCTGCTTTTTTCACATACTATTAAATTTTTTCAGGAACACGTATCCGTTTGTTGGCAGTATCAAGTCGATCATATTTTTTTGAAAACTTAATTTACGTTTAATAAACGGATTCGGCAAACTCGATGGAGTACTATACCTCTAACCAATCAAACAACGAATTCTATTGTCACGTGACTAATGTGTGCCAATAGTATTCGTTAAAAATATATTACCACGACTGTAACTTAGCACATGTGTTCTCTAGCTAGCCAGCCACAGCAATAGCCATGAGTTCATGACATAAAATGTTCTCTGACAAAATCTACACAATCAAACATTTTCCAGCAGGAATCCTATCCGAAGTCGAGAAACATTAACAGTGGCATCCATGATTCCAGGTGTAACGTAAATGGCTCTGATAAGTGCTGCTGTTTATACCCGTCCTATAACGTTAGCTAATAATGTTAGCTTTGTGCATGAACTCTAAACCGTTAACATATAACATTATTCCGTTTTATGTTTGTATAGTTAAAGTTACTCTTGTTAGAAATTACATACAGTCACAGAGAAGAAAACATTTGTTTTGACGAGATAACGTGTTAGCATGTAAACGTTAGCTAGATGTAATTTTAGCAGTGCATGTTAACGTAAACAGTTATTCTATTAGTTATTCTATTAGGCTGTAGCGCTGTAAATTAGGATGTAAAAGACAATTACTAGACAGAGATTAAAGTGGAAAAGATAACATTTATCATATTAGTTTACATCTACTTACCACATCAACTAATAGCTAGTCATGGAAGAGATAACATGTAACGTTATTAGCTAGCTACATACGATTACGTCAACTACACATTCTAACGTTACTAGCTAGGTATGGAAGAGATAACAAGTATTAACTAAGTTTACATCAACAGCAGATATCCTAATAGCTTAGTCATGGAAGAGATACCACATAGGGCTGGGCGATAATTCGATCTCGATACAGGATCGCTATAAAATTTTGAACGATTTCGATAATAAGCTTGGGACATATTATTCAATATCACGTGAAAAAGTAAGCACAACAGTATCAGAGTCTGCCGTATGCCATTAGGATACGCCCACTTCTCAGTGAGCAGCCGTGGCTACAGTAAACAGAAGGAGATTTGAGAGAGGGAGAAAAGTTTGGAAAAAGGAGAAAAAAAATTAGCGAAACTGAAGTTGAAGACAGCGAAAATAATGCCGAATGTGAAGGCGACATCACTACATCATTCGAGACCGAAGACATTGTTGGGAAAAAAAAAGGTAACATGACGTCAAATGTGTGGACGTAGTTTGGATATGGCAAAAACGACCAGGAACAGGCGAAGCCAGTCTGCAAAATGTGCCGGTGGTTGGTACCAGCCAGGACGGGGAATACAACCAATCTTTTCCATCACTTGAGACGGCACCACCACAATAATTACTCTGAAAGTGTTAATCTGCGTGCTCAAGCTGGCATGACACCTCACACACAGCCAAGCAGAACCATTACGTCGCCTGTTAGCATTGCTAGCGGGAGACAACAATCCAATCCAGTCGTGCTTTGCAGCCATTGCCCCGTATGATAAAAAAAACAGAGGAGCAAAAATATAACGAGCGCTATTACTTATTGCCTCGCTAAAGATATGATGCCCCTGAGTACAGTTGAAAAAGACGGCTTCAGAAAACTGATCAAAGTGTTAGACCCCATGTACGAGCTCCCTTTACAAAATCAAAAAATGTAAAATACATTGAAAAGTGACCACTGACCACTTGTTTGCACTTGTTTGAAAGCATATAAAACTCTGTATGAGCGAACGAGCGCTGCTCTGAATGTTATTTTGCCAGTTGTGGGCCCTGCTGCTCTCTTCATACAATGTGGGAGTGTAATGTGAATCCTTTGTCTGCATGAAGACCTTGACAAAAATATTTTGAGCTCATTTTTGGAAGGTATATTGTTTAAATTTTCATGTTATTAAACTTTATTCGAAAGTTTCAGTGAATCTCTTATTTCTTCAAGCTTCAGGATATCCCTTACACTGGCAACATCTGCAAAAACTACATATCGTGATAAGAATCGAGATCGATCAATATGGAAAAACATATCGTGATGACATTTTTTTTCCATATCGCCCAGCCCTAATACCATATATTAAATAACATTATATGTATCCTTAAATGTTATACATTTTATCATCTAACAACAACAAATGTAATGTCAACCTTATTTTCAGTTTCATCTACTACAAGCTAATAGCAAGTAGGATAACCACCTCAAGTTACTGCTAAACCCTAATTGTATGTTTTTATCACACAAAGTGGGATTACTGCATCAGACTGATCTCATGAAATGGTGCATGTATGAAACGCCAATGAGTATTTACATTTTTGGCGCGCTATCTTCCCCTACCATCCTAGCAAGAAAAATATCACTCCCAGATGTCTACATTTTGCTTCGTT
This sequence comes from Pimephales promelas, assembly GCF_988280905.1. Taxonomy (NCBI): domain Eukaryota; kingdom Metazoa; phylum Chordata; class Actinopteri; order Cypriniformes; family Leuciscidae; genus Pimephales; species Pimephales promelas. Next base: position 5,292,563 of record NC_142783.1, read on the forward strand.
TCACTCTGACATTTAATGGCGTGTACATACACGCGGACATATAACGGCGTAGATGTACGCGGCCGAGGATACACATGAATAGTTCAAAATGTGTAAAGATAAAACGCCACTTGACTTGTTGAAAGTGGCGTTTATGCTACCCAAAAGTCATGATGCCACGTTGACTGTATGCATTTTAATCTGGGCTCATCTAGTTAGACTTCTTTTTTTTTAAGTGCTTCATAAATGTTAATCCTCATTTATTAGACCATGTAGCAATAATTTTACTAAACTCTTTACAGAGGTGGGCACAACATCAAAATACATCAAAAACTAAACATATTTTCCCACAGCTTTTTGGGCGATTTGGCTTTCTTTTGTATTTAAATTCACCCACTCTAAAAAACATTCAACAAATTTGATCCAACTTGTTAATGAAAAGGGTATGATGTTTGTTGATGTACAGTTAGTAACACATTGAAGATAAAGTGTCTTATTAATGTTAGATATATAGGCCTAAAATAACATTACCGCTATGTCACTCACGCCCATTTCGGGGTCCTAGTCTGACCGTCTGCAATTGGTTAGTATTTTTAATAGGGATGTCCCGATCCGATCCACGGCATCGGTATCGCGCCGATACCGGCCCAGAACGCTAGATCGGAGATCGGAGGGGAGAAAAAAATATGAGCGATATCCAGTTTAGCGGCGCAGCCTGTCACGTGATGATTGTTGTGTTTAAGCACACGCGCGCAGAGAATCACTCTCGCTTTTGCGCACGGATTCTAATGTAATCGGATGATTCCACAAAAGCTGCATTTCAGTCTTTTCAGAAATTCATTGGCTATCAGAAAATAGCGTCATTTCATTCTCTATTGCAACTGGATAGATAAACTGTCACTCAAAGAGAGAGCGAAACTGGCGCGCGTAAAGTTTGAAGCGAAATTTACGCGCGTGACGCGCGTCAGAATCAAAATCCGTTGGCGGTCATTGTTTTTATGTCGACCGAGCATTCATCAAGAGAGTTACCGCTCTGTATTTACTCTGGATAGCAGAACAGCGGCGTGGGGATCATCGTCGCCGTATATTTGTGTCCACCGGACCCTTCGGAGCCGAACCGTTTGGCGAGTTTCACCATTTGCTCGCTCCAGGAGCTGCGCTGGATGACGGCCGCTGTCAGCGGTACTTCCGCCTGTCACGCGCCCAGTTTGATGACCTGTTGTCCCGCATCTGAGCGAGGATCACCCTCGCCCGGCTCCTCATCCATCTAATCTAGCTGTCATTTATTTTTGTTTTGATAATAAATAGAGCCAGCCTTCAAAAGTTATTAACCTGTCCTGTGATTTTTTTTCTCTCTCTCACGTCCAGACACGAATGTATGCATGCACATATGTTGATATATATATATAGCGCGCTATGTATGTTATGCGCGCAGTATGTCTCGCTCTAGATTCCGGGAGATTTGAACTAATTTGCGGGCATCAGGGAGACGCTATCAATATGCGGGAGACTCCCGGAACTTCCGGGAGACTTGGGATGTCTGTCTTTACAACATAATACTATTTCTAGATATGGAATGAATAACATTCAATACAAAATGAACATGTCTCCATATAGAAATAATGTTTTAAGTGATGAAACATTTGCTTTGTTGTGCATAATCCCACCATGCATTTAGTCATATTAACAAAATAATTTATTGAAGCATCCAGACACTTCACCACGTGAGCAAGCAGCTAGGCTCCTGATTGGTTAACGCGGCGCGAATTCACGCCAAAGTTCAGATTTTTCAACTCGGGCGGCAGACGCGAATTCGCGTCAAACGCGTGAATGCACAACGCTCAATTCGCGCCATTCGCGCCAACTTGACGCGCGAATGAGGCGTATTCGCATCTTCCGCGCCGCGCTCCACGCCTCATTCGCGCCGCAGGAATTTTTCTTGCATTGACTTAACATTGAAATCATTCGCGCCTGACGCCCTATTCGCGTCCGGTGTGAACGTAGCATTAGTGCGTCGAAGTTGTGATAGCGCTGTCGGCAAAACGCGAAATGCTACTATTTACATTCCATGGATGTTTATTCATATATACAATTGTTTTGGACTAAAAACTTCTTCAAATTGGATTGTATGGACGCTTTACAGTGAAACCAAACCATTTTTGTTGGAATGTGGACTAACAGATGGCTAATTGGTGAGTTTCTTCCAGTTTGTGTTGGTTTGTTTTGGCTGTTGGTGGTCTGACAAAGAGACAGATTGTGCCCGCTGTGTTGATTGTATCTTAAAATGGTTTACGTCGTTCGAATCACGAGTTTCTCAGCTTTCCAAAGATATGTATTATGTTTACTTTTGTGTTTGTTTTGTTTTGTCTTTCACAAAGTTAAACCTATAAACCACCCTGTGGGCCGTATACGGCACGTCGGACCACGAAAAAAAAAATATCGGACTAATATCGGTATCGGCAAAAGCCAAAGGTGCGGCATCGGTATCGGTATCGGAAGTGAAAAAGTGGTATCGGGACATCCCTAATTTTTAATCAGTTAAAAACTACAATCCGATTGGTTCAGCTACTAAAGACTATTAGCAGTAGTACGTCTATTAACAAATAAAACATGTTTGTGAAAATATATGAAAATATATGCCGAATGTGAAGGCGACATCACTACATCATTCGAGACCGAAGACATTGTTGGAAAAAAAAAAGGTAACATGACGTCAATTGTGTGGACGTAGTTTGGATATGGCAAAAACGACCAGGAACAGGCGAAGCCAGTCTGCAAAATGTGCCGGTGGTTGGTACCAGCCAGGACGGGGAATACAACCAATCTTTTCCATCACTTGAGACGGCACCACCACAATAATTACTCTGAAAGTGTTAATCTGCGTGCTCAAGCTGGCATGACACCTCACACACAGCCAAGCAGAACCATTACGTCGCCTGTTAGCATTGCTAGCGGGAGACAACAATCCAATCCAGTCGTGCTTTGCAGCCATTGCCCCGTATGATAAAAAAAACAGAGGAGCAAAAATATAACGAGCGCTATTACTTATTGCCTCGCTAAAGATATGATGCCCCTGAGTACAGTTGAAAAAGACGGCTTCAGAAAACTGATCAAAGTGTTAGACCCCATGTACGAGCTCCCTTTACAAAATCAAAAAATGTAAAATACATTGAAAAGTGACCACTGACCACTTGTTTGCACTTGTTTGAAAGCATATAAAACTCTGTATGAGCGAACGAGCGCTGCTCTGAATGTTATTTTGCCAGTTGTGGGCCCTGCTGCTCTCTTCATACAATGTGGGAGTGTAATGTGAATCCTTATATAATAAAGTGTATTTATATAATAAAGTGTATTTATATAATAAATTTTATACTTATATAATAAACTTTATCATATCATTTCATGTTTGTGAAAATATACGACCAAACCAGAATTGCCAAAATTTTTTATTTGACTACATATTACACATGACTTTATATCATACATAAAAGAAGAGTATACTCTACCGATGGAGATCGGAAAACACGTTCGGCCCACCGTCTAGTATGACATTGGCTGACAGCCAGTTTTGGGACAGAATGCTCCAAATCATACAGTAGGTAATCAACCAGAATGTGGTTTTTACCACATTTATACACCTCAGCGAGAACATTCAGATTAATGGTCTTTCTGCTGAAGGATGCATGAGAAAAGACACATTAATTACCGTCCTCCCTAACATTCACTGCAATCTAATACACGTCACAGATATGGCTTAGGTATGTGACAAACTGACCTATATACACGCGAGCGCTTGGTTCCCGCGGCTATGTTCCCAGCAGGTAGTCAGCGCAATACGCGTTGGTGACTAAGGAAATCTGTTGCATCTTTGCTTTGTGAATACCTCTAAAGCCCATATACTAGTGACGTAAATTACGTCATCACGTTGATTCTGACGTTCAAATTTCCAAGATGGCATGGAAGGGGAGATATTTTGTAGGGGAGAATTTTTTTGTTTCAAACCCAATACTTTTGAAAGATTATCAATTTAACTTGAATTTAGGTGAAGTTTGCGATTAACATTCGCATGTGTTTTTTTACGATTTTTTTACGAAGTGATGTTGTAGTCAAAAGCAGAATCAGCCATTCGATCCTATTGGCTTCCAAAACTTCTCCCCAGTTTTTAAAATAATAGTCAACTATTTTAGTAATCATTTTGCTGGCAGAATTGTCTGATTTTTAGCTAGAATTAAAATAAAAGTTTGCATTTTTTGATGAAAACCCTGTCTTTTTAGCTCTAGTGATGTAAATTAATCTCTATCTAACATATGTAAGCAGAAGTAAAATTGCTTTGTAGTTGTAGATTAAAATGAATTAATAATATTTTACCATTTAAATTGCTTGCCAGCATTAAGTCAAGAAATGGCCTACTAATGAAACAATGAAATTCATGTGTCAATGCCAATCGCCTGTTTAATACAATAAATGTGAATACAGATTTTATTTGCGAGGATTTTGATTTCATATGGAAAGATATGTGTGGATTGATGCTCTCGGTTTCATCAGAGGAAGTGGTTAATAGAAATAATAAATGTGTATCTATTCTTTTAAAAATAGGTAATCTTAATCTTGTTGGGCTTTTAATTACCTACACTGTGGTGTTTGAATTATACAAATTGACCAAGAAATTAGGAAGTTATGATATTTTGAAGTGTTTGTTCAAGCGGAAGAGGTCAGTTTTTCATTGTTTCAATTAGGTAAAAAAATTACCCCTAATTTCCAAATTTAAAAATTCCATAACTTTCTTAAATATTATCAGATTTTAATCATTTAAAAACCATTTGTATTCTTATTATCTATCATATGGTAATGATTATATATGAATTTTCTAGTATTGATTTTTTTTTTTTTTGCCACATTACTATATGGCTAAAAACATACATTAACATCAAAATAAAAGCTAAACCCACAAACTCAACTCACCAAAATGATATGTGTGGAGATTTTTTTTTAACACGTGGTGATACAAGTCACAAAAATACATCAAACTGTTGGCAGAAAAACTCATACATAACATTATTCCGCTTTTATAGCACTTCCATGGTATATTTATAAGTCAAAACTTCACTTGTATTGAGGCTTCAGGGAGGATTCATTATTAATCTTGGTCGTAATATCAGGGTCGATCACCAGCAAACACAACAGTAAACAAAGCAACTCGTAATCTGAAAATAAAGGCATAAAGTCAGGCAGCAAACTTACATAAATCAGTCCACAGTATAAACCAGTCCAGGACATGCAGCAAAGAATCACGAAGAGTAATCCATGGGAAGACAAAACCACAGGAAGAAACGCTCAGCGATGTTCGTTCACCAGAGCAGCACAAAAACTTCCCATATGAATGAGAATTCTTCTTCTTCTTCTTCTTCTTCTTCTTCTTCTTCTTCTTCTTCTTCTTCTTCTTTGACTGCTTAACGGCGGATGCGGACTTACTTAGCGCACTACCGCCACCCTCCATATGTTGTGCTTGATGATCACTATAGCGCAAAAAAAAAAAAAACCCTACACTCGCTCAATGATCCTAAAAATTCAAACACATATTTTATTATTCTATGGTCGGAAGCTTAAGACAAAATATCTCTAAAGATAAACCTCTCTATTTTCCTTTTCATTAAAATCCTTTCTCTCTTAAATTTCTTATACATCATAAAAACATGTTCCACTGTTTCTGGCATATTACATATCTCACAATTTCCTGACTCATGTTTTCCTATTAGCTGTAATGTTTTGTTTAGTCCAGTGTGCCCTATGGGCTCTATGCACGGCGTTATTTCCGGTGAAGGATTAAGGATGCTCGATAACTTCCGCCGATCATAGAGTCCAATGCAATACCGAGAATTTATATTGAATTTTATACTCCATGGTTATACTAATGAAACGTTAGTCACAAAAACAGATAAAACAGACACCCCTCGTTGTGTTTATGCTTCTTTTTAAAATTATATTAAATAAACATAACTATATATAAAATTACATCTAAACGTATGTACGTTTCGTTTCAAAGACGGGAGGACAGTAAATATTGAAGACTCTGCCATAATCCCGTTTTCTCCGGTTTTCCTCCGCTTTAATCTACACAACCGGAAATGGACGAGCATCCTTACGTCAAATGCGGAACTTATGCGTGCATATAGCCCATTCTCATTCTTGTAAAAATTTGTTCTTCTCTTCGACATCTTACAACCAGACGACCTTGACCAACCTCAGGATTTATCATGTAAAACCCCCTCCCTTTATCTCCCCTATCCCATTTATCTTGCCAAAGCTTTTTAACATGTTTTTTAATTATTGACTTAGCTTCTGACCTTGATAATTTACATATAATAGACACATTTGTCGCTTTCAAAGCTTGTTTAGCAAACTTGTCTGCCATCTCATTAACCAACCATACCTACATGGGCCGGAACCCAAACAAACTTTATATGTGTCCCCCCATTTTGAATACTATGAAGCAAAGTCAATATCTCACACACAATATCATGCCTCTCACTCGAATTACCTAATTTAAAATTTTCTAAAGCTGACAACGAATCTGAACACACAACTACTCTCAGTGGTTTAATTTGTTCTACCCACTGCAACGCCATCACAATTGCTATTAGTTCTGCTGAGTACACTGACAAATGATCTGAAACTCTTGCATGAAAATGAATATCAAACTCTGGTATCACATATGCAATTGCCACTTTTCCTATTTCTGGTTGTTTTGACCCATCAGTAAAGATCTGCACATATCCATAATAATTATCCACATATCTCATAGCCATTTGACCACTATCCCCCCTATAATTTTTAATATTTTCATGTAAAGTTATATCAACATCTGGAAGCATTATCATCCACAGTGGGTGCGGTGGATAGACTACACTAAATGACTCTCTCTTACTTTTTTCCTGCTCCCATGTTGAAATAAGGACACTTCTAGTTGGATGATCTTCCATATGCCCCTTTAAATTAACATAATATGATAATGACATTTGTAGTCGTCTCAACTCAAAAGGCACTTCACCTACTTCAACCTGAAGCGCTGAAATAGGGGAAGTTCTCATTGCTCCTAAACACAGCCTAAGGGCCAACCCAGTGTTGTACTCGAGAGTCGGACTCGGTCTCGAGACCATATTTTAATGGTCTTGGTCTTGTCATGGACTCGTGTCCATTTGGACTCGGAATTGACTCGTACTCGAACATTTTTTTTTTTTAGGACTCGGAATTATTCCAGAGTCCACTCGAGTTCAATTAAAAATATTTTTCATGATTATTAATGTATATTAATAAAATATTTCTTTAAATTGATTGACATGCCCAGTGATTGGTGATTTTCTAGTGCACAACTGCACATGACAAATTGTAATAAAATTACTTTTAACACCACCTACTATGTGGCCTTTTTACCCTAAACTGATCATATTTTTTAAACTTCAAGTAAATTCAGTAAAAAAAAAAAAAAAAAAAAAAGGATTTCTTTTTTAGTAAGTAATTAAAAGTAAATTAGGTAATCAACCCACACTGGTCTCGGTCTCGACTCGGACTCGACCGTCTCTGGTCTTGGACTCGACTCTCTATGGACTCGGTCTTGACTCGGACTCGACTCTCTCTGGTCTCGGTGTCGACTCGGACTCGAGTGAGGTGGTCTCGACTACAACACTGGGCCAATAGTCCAGGCAAAGTAGCGTTTTACGACAGACTAATTGTAAAAGAATTTTTTTCAGCATAGATCATTTCTATGAGGTGTCCAGAACAACATACTAAAAGTCCTAAGAAATCCTAGTTGAGGAAATATGTTTAATTCGCATCAATCCGAGATGTGTGCCAGTAAGGCCAGACAACAATACACCCCAATGGGGCTATTTTTTTCCTCTGCTCCTATCAAAATAAAACTTTATACAATGAAAGTACCCATGAAAAGTAACAAATTTTGTATTACAAGTTTCTTTGAAAATGAATTTTATTATGCAAATGAGCTATACACTAATCGAATATGCCCAAAATACACCCAAATAGGCTTAATTTTTTTCCTTACTCCTACCACAATAAAACTTTACACAAAGAAAGTCTACAAGAAAAGTAAAACATTTTGTATTAAAAGTTTCTTTGAAAATGAATTTTATTATGCAAATGAGCAATACACTAATCGAATATGCCCAAAATACACCCTAATGGGCTTAATTTTTTTGCTTTATTCCTACCACAATAAAACTTTACAAAGTAAAAGTATACAGGAAAAGTAACTTATTTTGTATTACAAGTTTCTTTTGAAATTAATTTGAATATGCACATGAGCTCTACACTTATTGAATATGTCATAATTTGCATATAGGCAGAAACACCCTTCATATGTATGACAAATCGGCCCAATCTTCATCCAATCATCCTACTGCCAATGGGTGATGGCAATGCTGTTTTTAGACTGGCCTCTAACCTGAAAACTGCCTGGCTTGGTAGTACCTGCCAAGTGTATAACCCCCGCCGGTATAGTCTTCAGGGTCACAGAGGGACACAAGCCTCAGGGGAGGGTTGGGTGTTTTTTAATTTTTGTTTTCTCTCATTTTATTTTATCCTCGACCCCTTCTCTGTGGCTCTTGGTTCTGGCATACCCAAATCAGTTCCCGGTTTGTTCTTTGCTTAGTTCTTCCCCTCTGGGTCATATTCATCAGATAAATCAGGCAACTGTGAGTTTGTGCAGCTAGTACCACGACATTCCCTGCAAATGGCAGTGCAAGGGAGTCCATGTTTTTTGCATGTTCTTCTCTTTGTGCCACAGTCTTTCTTGCAACTACAGTGGACTACATCTAGTATTTCTGTTGGTGCCGCAGGCTGATCGGTCATTATTGGCAAAACTCCCCCATCCAAAACATGCCACCCCCCGTCTTTTGGGTCCGTACGTTCACTTCCCCCTTTCCACACCATCATTTGTTTAAAGACCCGAAGACTGGAACTTTGCAGATGTTGACGTTGGAGGGAGAGTTTGAGGTTGCTCTGGAGATGAGTTCGGGGTGACTTTTCAGTCACTATTCAGAATCTAGGTGGGGCCATGGGTCGGCACATTCCCGGGATGGGCCGGCTGCGTCTCCATCCATTGTTTCGTCCATGGTTTGGTCTCTTATCTAAATCTGACCATGGAGTTGACTTTGGCGGAAAGCTGAAGGTAATTGCTGATATCAGACCACGTCTCATTGAGAATGAAACATTGTCTAGAAACCACATGTTCATTTTCTCGTGTTTGAGGGGTGGTTTATGAATGCCCGGAGCCATATTATTGGGTGCTACGAATGTCTATCAAATGCGTCTGTACGTAGCTCATAGCCAATCGGTTCAATGATACCAGATGACGTATGTAGAACGGCAGAAAATTAGACGAGGAAAAAGACGATGGGTCAGAGATTTAGGAGATTTAAAGTAAATTTCAAATAATAGCGAGTCCCAAATAGTCTGTCTCTTTTACACGCCTAGTGTGGCTGCAGGTTTGGGTAAATAAAAGCCGGTCTCAAATAGAGGCCAGGTCTGTTTTTTAGTTTCGGGCGTCTGCCAAAGCAAATTTTTGTCCCGCCATGATCGGTGAGTAATGTAGAATAGAAACTGCTGCACTTGATAGGACACATAAGGAGCAGAGAGAGCTCACCGGACACACGCGCGCACTCTCACGTCTTCAAACAACACGAGCGCTGTCTTGCTCTCTCTCCTTCGCGCATAATCAAATCAATTGACACGATACTAAAAGGTTGGAAGATCGCAGTTTCAGGTGGAGCATTTGGAGATTTTTAGAGATTATAGACTCATTGAACAACATCTCAACACTAAATTATAAAGGCCGGTTCCATATAGATGCCTGTCTCAAATACAAGCCGGTGCAGTTCGATGATTTGGGAAAATAAGAGCCCAGGCTATTATTTTAAGTTTTACAGTATGTATGTATACACAAAGACTGTATCAAAAGGTAACTTCGCGTCCACTGCCAAGATGGATCCATAGAGATACACAAACTGCTGCGGTGTTGCATAGACATCGTCATCGTCTTGCCGCTCCCTCCCCGTTCTGTGATTGGTTCCGTAGCTCAGGCGGAAATTTTGTTCATGGTGTCCAGGCTGCCTAGCAGCGTGAATAAAATCGCGCTGTGGCAAGACAGCATGGGGAAACCCAGCCTAGGCGCTTGCACAATCCAATCACGTTTGAGAGGGAAACAACAAATTGAGGGTTTCCGAGATTTTTCTTATTTTCATTTTTTTTTAGAAGTAGTAATGGGTGCTCACGGTTATGGGTAGAAATGTAGTGGAGTAAATAGTACAATATTTCCCTCTCAATTGTACTTGAGTAAAGTCAAGAGTACTCCCCAAAAAATGATCCTCGAGTAAAGTACAGATCCCTCAAAATTGTACTTAAGTACTGTACTAAAGTAAATGTACTCTGATACTGTCCGGCTCTGCTAACTACATACATTTTTGTTTTACAAGATAACTTGTAAAACAAAAAGGTTACTTTTCATGTATACTTTCACTGTCATTGTTCTGTGAAGTTTAATTGTGAGTTTTATATGTATTGTAATACAAAATTTGTTACTTTTCATGGGTACTTTCATTGTATAAAGTTTTATTTTGATAGGAGCAGAGGAAAAAAATAGCCCCATTGGAGTGTATTGTTGTCTGGCCTTACTGGCACACATCTCGGATTGATGCGAATTAAACATATTTCCTCAACTAGGATTTCTTAGGACTTTTAGTATGTTGTTCTGGACACCTCATAGAAATGATCTATGCTGAAAAAAATTCTTTTACAATTAGTTCTATTTTTTGCTCCAAAATGGGCTATTTTGCCTGGACTACAACCCCTGAACAACATCAAGCTTCTTTAATTCAGATTTTGCCGCAGACCCATAAGCTATGCACCCGAAGTCAACAATAGACCTAATTAATCCAACATATAACCTTTTCATTGAAGTCATATCTGCTCCCCAGTCCTGCACAAGCATCTAATTACATTAATGACTTTCTTACATTTGTCAACAACCTTTTCAATATGATTATGCCAGGTAAGTTTAGAATCAAAATACATACCTAAAAATCTCATACAATTTACTCTTTCTAACTCTCTATCATACATTCGAAATTTAAACCTTTCTTCAATTTTTTTAAAAGAGAAAAATACTACCTTAGTTTTCTCAACAGAAAACCTGAGTCCCCATTTTCCAGCCCATTCTTCAACCAAGTCAATAGCTTTTTGCAAATGTTTAACAATGAATTTAACATTTTTACCTCTTTTCCAGAGAGCGCCGTCATCTGCAAACAATGATTTGCCTATACTATAATCAAGTGTATCATATATATCATTTATCATAATAGAGAACAGAATTGGTGAAATAACACTTCCTTGGGGTACCCCATTTTCCACAAATACGCAATCAGAGAAGCTACTGTTTATCTTCACCTGAATTTGTCTATTGCTTAAAAAGTCCTTAATCCAAAAATACATTTTCCCATCTATTCCAAGCCTTCGAATTTTAATTAACACACCTTCCTAAATGAGAATCTTCTTCTTCTTGTACTTCCGGCAGGCTAGACGCAGCTATGGCGTATTGCTGCCCTCCTCTGTTTTCTAATCGCTATTTACAATCTTAAAACTGCTTCAAAAAAAAAAAAAAAATCTTTTTATATACTCCAATATTTCGCAAATACTCCATCAATTTCTTTAATTTTTCCCAACTGTCCAAATTCAATAAAGAGCATAAATTAAAAACAGTTTCTCCTGTTGCTCCCAGTTCCCTGAACAATTTCTTCCTTTGCTGAGAGTACCTCCTGCACTGCATTAATACATGCACCACTGTTTCCTTTTCTCCACATTCACACTGTCCATCAGGATGTTTACCAATCAGAGCCAGCCCACCTCTCAGCCCACAATGCCCAAACCTCAATCTAGATAACACTACTGCATCTCTTCTCTGACATCTATAATTACATCCGTCTTTCTCTACCATTTTTTGTACTGAATAATACGCTCTCCCATTCCTTTCACAATCCCACGACCTTTGCCACATTTCTTTTACTGACCTATTTATTATTTCTGTGTAATCTGGTAACCCATGCTGCAAATCAAGTTGAACTCTTTCCTCTTGCCCTGCTTTCTTCGCCACCTCATCTGCCTCCTCATTACCCTCCACACCCATGTGTGCCGGAACCCACAAAAACCCCACCTCATTCCCTGCTTTATGAATTCTATACAACACCTGCAAAATTTCCACAAGTAAGTCAGGTCTAGCCTTAGTTTTCATATTTTTAATTGTATTTAGGGTTGCAGCAGAATCACTACATATGACAGAATACTCCCTTTTGTTATCTTCTACCCACCTTACTGCCCATAGAACTGCCATCAACTCTGCAGTAAACACTGACAAATAATCAGGGATCCTATATCCTTTTTTATAACCTAATTTGGGTATACTTATACCAAAGGCCACTTTCCCACTCTCAGGATCCTTTGACCCATCAGTGTAAATTTGTAGGTGGTCTCCCCATATTTGACATTGCCGGGATCTCCTCCACTACAACCTCTGACATCTTTCTTTTACTTGTTTTCAAAAAATATAAATCAACATTGGGATCTGGAATCAACCACAAAGGTACTTCTGACCGACATACCGGTGGACATACATTCAAATTCAAAATACCAATTTCACCTGCCACGGATTTGATTGTTTCTATAAAGTTTGTTTTAACCACTCTTGTTGTTCCCCCAAACTCCCAATGCTGATTCAACAGGTTTTTTGTTGGTAATTTTCCAGTCTGTCCTTTTAGTTTCATTAAATATTTCAAACCAAGTTTACGTCTTCTTATTTCTAATGGCATCTCCCCTGTTTCTATTAATAATGCAGGTACTGGAGTTGTATGAAATGCCCCACTACACACTCTAAGAGCTTTTTAAATGAGAATCTTCTTCTTCATCGGAGTTTTATGGGGGTTGGCAAACCAGCTAAAAGGTGCATTTACCGCCACCAACTGGACAGGAGTATATGAAGTAAATAGGGAGTTTATTTTATTATTATTATTATTTTTTTTAAATTGAACTTTTTCTTATTACAATAAACAATAAAGAAATCTAACAAAGGAAGAACGTATGACAATCTCAAAATGCACAACACAAATCTCATTGCACTACAAACCAAGATTCACACCTCCCGCACATTATACAAAAAGACATCCACTGCACTGTCCGCATAAGAAGGGAGAACAAATAGACTGAAGGAGCTCAAAACACTAAAATAAAAAAAAAATAATAAGAAAAAAAAAACCAAAAAAAAAAAACAGAGGGACTCAACTCATCCGAACGATTATACAATTTCTTAGCAGGCTATGTGCCCAAGCGTAGTTTCGAACTTCCGCTTTTGTCAGAAGTCGGCATATCAGTTTCCGGTCTACGACTGGTCATCCGCATCCACTAATAAACAAACAAGATGAGTGCTGCTGTTGTAAGAAAAAAGAGTTCTTAAACACATGTAAGTTTCTAAGAACTGCAGTGGATCTAACGTCCGTTTCACACCCGTTTGCAGTGTGTGTTGCGGTGCAGGAGTGTGCTGTTAGTGCGTTCACATATTATGATGCGTTTGCAGTGAATAACTGATCCGCGGCTGTACAACAAACACATACTTAGCCTAATATTTTTATTTAAAGTCCAGATGTTATGCTGCAACTTATTTTTAAAAACAAAAAGTTGTGTCAGCATTGAGATTCTTTGTATGCACATTTAAACACAATTTAAACAATGTAAGTTAGGGCTATTACTCCATGCATTACAAGTTGCTCAAGCAATTGGTCAAATATTTACTATATTAAAATTGCAAATAATTTAAATTAAAACTTGAAATTGACAAAAGCAGCCGACTTGCCTTTTCTTTTGCATTTTAATTTTAAAACAATGGGTCTTGCATGTCACAAAACTTATTTTTCCACCTCCACGATTGAGACGAGTGTTGTTCATTCTGTCGCCTGGTTGAAGTAAATTGTAGTTTTCCTTGATTAAATGTGCATTTATGGTGAGATACAACGTTTTATTTAATTAAGCTCATTTATGGTGAAATTACTACATTTTCAGGTCAATCTTTATCATTTTGACCACCTGCGTTTGCAGCACAGCAGAAATAGATTCGGTGTGGAAACGATCGCTGTTCTGCTGTTATACGTAACAGTTACCACACCAGTGAAAAGTGAAAGCCCTAACCTGTTTACATGGTGCGTAGGAGACTGCTGTGCGGCACTTTGCTCAGCTTCAAGTTCAAGTTCAACACACACTGCAAACGGGTGTGAAACGGACGTTCGATCCACTACAGTTCTTAGAAACTTAGATGTGTTTAAGAACTCTTTTTTTTTCGTACAACAGCAGCACTCAACTTGTTTGTTTATTAGTGGATGCGGATGACCAGTCGTAGACCGGAAACTGATAACCGACTGACCGCCGACTTCTGACAAAAGCGGAAGTTCGAAACTACGCTTGTGCACAGCCCATAGAGAGAGTGGCTGCGTTCCAAACCGCGTACTCAATGAGTAGGTACTTCATTTCAATAAGTACTTACTCAGCTACAAACATAACATAAGCTACAAGGTAATGGAGCATTTTGTCGTGTTTCTTTAGAAATAAATAAAGGACAAATTCAGTAATCTATTACAGATATCGAGAAGTATTAGATTCTCATCACATAAAATATTGCTGTGATGATGAGTATTGAGCAGCAGATGACAGTCTGTCGATCGCGAGAATGAAGATCTTATTGAATAATCATGCAGTTTCTGCACTCTCTGCTTTCACCAATGCAGACACGATGATGTACAGCAAGAGCTTCGTTGTGCAGTGTAACGCAGTTTGTTCTCTCTAAAGCCCGAAACTCGTCCGCTCTCGTCGAGGTAAAAAGCTGCACTTGAACTCACCGAGAGAACTGCCGACTGACAGCTAGAATCTGCGTTCTGCGCCTGCATTTAATGAGCCTATTTCTGCAGATATATTAGTCTATATTCGTCATTCAAAAAGGAAAACCGACGCTGCCGGCTGCAGATAACATAACGTTAAACAAAGCAGCGCGTGCTTACGAATCAATAAATCCTGCTAAACACTTTCTTTAAATAAGATTATTTTCATCCTACTCAAAGATACGATGTGAAGTTGACAATATTCTGGCTTGACTTACTGATGCATAAACGGTATCGAATGATTTTGAGAGAAAGATTAACTTACCTGTCTCCTAGCCATACAAAACTTTGGGAGTTGAGTCGGCGCATTTCCAGAGAAAATAAAATGAACCCATTGTTTCTTCAGAGGTGCGGATGAAGGAACTAAAAAATACTTTTGTGTTCATTTGTACATCCGAACACTAAGCAACTGCCATGCTTCGCTCGTTTGCAAGCAATGATATTTCTCGCGGAAAAACTCAAAGCTAGAAAATAAAATGAATGGGAGTCTATGGGGTTTCACCCCCAGAAATCCACTTTTCTCAGGATGTAATTTTTTGTCAAATAATTTGAAAGTTGCATTCAAAAGGGAGGGCTAAGATAATACACTCAGCTGAAAATTGCATTTTCAAGTTCACTTATCTGTTCTAAAAATCCGTTCAAAAATGTGATGACTAGAATGCTAGCGTGTTCCGGCCAACAATGGCCTAACCTGTAAGAAATCAAAAGGACATAAGTACTCGTTCATTCGACTTTTGGCCTATAATCTATAATGAACTTGCAGAATCAACAATAAAATCTATGTTGATTCAACGACAAGCAGGAGTAAGAGACACATTTAGCCATTTAGCTCCATAGACTCCTATTCATTCTGCACTCGCCCGCGATCACCTCCAGTGGAATTCTAATGGAACTGCAACCAAGATGATACACAATGGGGCTAATAGGAAGTGCCAAGGCTCTCCGTTAGACGGGCTCTGGTATATAGACCCTTTTACAGCCCAAGTGATCAAATAGTTGTGCGCGCATTTTGGCAACGGACGTGGTGGTGTTTCCCACTGGCTCTAACTTATTAGCAACACTGAATGTTTATCTAAATGGGTTTCCCAGCATCAAAATATCTGGTTGTTGCGTTTACGGTTGCACCAATCGATATTCCACCAAAGGACTTAAGTTTTATACGATTCCGACAGGATCACGACCATTTAAGAAGAACCGGCGGCGCCTGTGGCTGCAAGCGATTAAACGTGTTGACTGGAGCTAGGACATAATAAAAAATGCTTGCGTCTGCAGTGCTCACTTCATATCAGGTAAGTTTATCTATGTAACCTTGAGTTTAATGGAAAGCAGAGGCGGCTGGTCTATTATGGGCGCTGGGGCGCCACCCCTCCTACCAATTTATTTATTTATTTATTTTAAATAAAGTTTTAAGAATTTTAAAAATAAAGTTCTTCTGTTTTGGTGTATGTGGTTTACACACTAGAAGGAGGGGGAGGGGGGTCTTTTTGTCTGCCAGCTTCATTGTGTCCCACATATCAATAACATTAATCTGTCGTTTTATGCTGAGGAATAGGGCCCTCACTATCTAACCAATGGAGCTCTGATATGCTATTAAAACATCACTAAATGTGATCAATTCAACCAATCAGTGACGCGCAATAACAATTCTAAAATAACATGGAGTTTTGAGGTACTTGGGTGTGGTCACGTAATTAGATTCGGCGGGCGAAGCACGTCTTTCTTGACAAGTTGACAATGGCGGCGCTGGCTGTTCGCGAGAAAGAAACTGTGATATCTCTTCTTCAAAATCCGTTTGAAAGAAAACCACTGGCTGAAAAACTAAAAATAAAAGAAATGGGACCGGACCAGCCACACATTAAAATCAGACAACAGGTGAAAGACAAAGAAGCGTCGTATAGTATAGGCTTTTCTCGGACGTGGTACAATAGGAAGCCGTGGCTAACCGGCTGTGGAATAGCTAACTGTTTTGCTTCCCTTGTTTGCTTTTTAAAACTGTAGCGAACAATCGAGCCTGGTGTGAAAACGGGGTTCATGATATGAAACATTTTTTGGAAAAAATAAAAAAAACACGAACACACAAAGATGCACATGGACAACTGCCTGAAATTTGCGTTGCTGGGGAAGGCGAACATTGCTACTCAGTTGGATGATGGCCATCGACTTTGTATAAGCAGGCACAATGAGGAAGTGGACAAGAATCGATATATTCTTTCTAAACTGATTGACTGTGTAAAATTTTGTGGTGCCTTTGAATTAGCTCTGGGTGGCCACGACGAGACTGAAGCCTCTGAGAACCCTGGCATTTATAGGGGCCTTGTAAATTTCGCCTCACCGTTGGACGCTGCTCTGAAGGAGAACTTGGAGGGAGCTACTGTGTTCAGAGGTACGTCTAAAATGATTCAGAATGAGCTGCTGGACTGTATGCTGACTGTTGTTAAGGAGTACATTCACGACTAGGTGACTGCAGCTGATTATGTTGCCATCAACGCCTGTGAAGAGACGACTCAACGCCTGTGATATGTTATGGCGCCGTTTGATTCATAAACAATATTTATATTTAAACAATATGAATGTAAGCCAGAGGAGAACTGGCCCCCGACTGAGCCTGGGTTCTCCCAAGGTTTTTTCTCCATCCAATCTGATGGAGTTTGGTTCCTTGCCACTGTCGCCTTGCTTTTGGCTTGCTTTGAGCTTGCTCAGTTGGGGTTATTTAGTGTTTAGCAATGTTGTTGATCTGTGTTGTGCTACTTTCATGTTATCACTGTGAAGCTGCTTTGATACAATCTGTATTGTGAAAAGCGCTATATAAATAAATGTGACTTGACTTGACTTGACATTTAAGCCGATGAAACATCTGACGTGTCTGTCCAATGCCAACTTGCCCTTGTACTTTGCTACATCGACCGCTACAATGTCATTCAAGAGAGCTTTTTAGAGTTCATTCAGATTGAAAACGTGAATGCTGAAAACATCGCTCAATCACTTTTGGAAAGGATGAGTGAATTGATCCCACTCAAAGACAAGACAAAATTAATAGCTCAAACTTATGATGGAGCGAGCGTTATGCGGGGTGCCACTGGAGCTCACCAGTGTTGTGCAAGTTACTTCCCAACTGTAATACATTAGGTATTACTTGTTACTCTTATTTAAAAGTAATTCATTACCTTACAATATTACTGTCTCAGAATTGTAATGCGTTACATTACTCATGTATTACTTTTGAGTTACTTTCACCAAAATAATACAGAAGTAGAACTTAACATTGGGGCTGTAACGATATGCGATTTGCTTTTTATTTTCTTTATACAACACTATTATATTGATTCAAATGTGCCTTTCGGAAATGTGCCTTTCGAAAAAAAAACAAAAAAAACATTCAATATTATTGAATGTTTTTTTTTTTTTTTCGAAAGGCACATTTCCTTTTATTATACTTAGAAAAACAATTACTGCTTTTGAAATACAGGCAATCTCAGGCAAATTACTGACTTTGCACATATCAAATCAAACCTTCTTATCAACCTGTTGGACCAAGTTCATTACATGAACTAGTTCAAAGTTCAGTTCACAAATTTTAAAATGAACTAGTTCAGTTCATATTTCAAAAATAAACTAGTTCATGGTTCATTTTTTCCATATGTTGCCTGTCTTCACTCCCTTGTCCGGTATTGTTTGTGTTTAACACGCTGTCGCATCTGTCTTCCTGTTCCTGAGTTTCGCTACATTAAAGAAAGTATTTTTCTACTTCGATCTTCGTCTGCCTTCTTTTTCCTGACCCGTGACAATTTCATTGTATTAGTACTTAGGCTACTAATGTTTTTTTTTTTTTTTTTTTTTTATATATAAGTTTTAATCAATGTCATAGAAATGCACATGAAACCAGGACAGTTATTTATTATGCAAAGCATGTATGTATTATTCTCAGCAAGGTGCAATACTGTCAACACAAACTGTTTCTGTCTTTATTTTAGGTGCGCCCTCAGTGGACCCATGCCATCCAGATTATGTTCCATCAATTTTCGCTCATAAAAAGACCATTGATGGTTCACAGAAGTTGGAGCGATACCAGAGGAGACCATCAGTGGTTGAGTCTATAAATTCTTCCTTAGAGGTCAGGATGCACTGCTGTGGGTACAGATCTGTCAATGGCAGAGATTGACCAGCTACAAAATGAAAACATTGAATTAAAAAGAAAAATGGCTTCACTGGAGATGAAACTGGAATCTCAAGAAAAACACTGGTCTACCATCTGCTTCTGTGTTTTTCACCCTCTTCACTTACTTGACAAAAATATGGAATGCATCATCAACCTTACTTACCCTTCCCGAGCAGTTTCTTGTGGTCCTGATGAAGCTTCGTCTAGGCTTAACTCATCAAGACCTCGCTTTTCTCTTCAGAGTGAGTTGTGGAACTGTCTCAAACATCTTTCATGAATGGCTCGATGTAATGGCTAAAGAGTTGCAATGCCTTGTCCGGTGGCCATCCAGGAAAGAAATCTCCCCACCCTCTTCAAGACTACAGCTTTCCAACAAGTTGGATGTATAATAGACTGTACTGAAGTGTTCATTGAGAGGCCAACTAGTTTGCAAACACGGGCAGTCACATACTCCCACTATAAATCACATAATACTGCAAAGTTCCTTGTTGGTATTAGTCCAACAGGAGCTATTACATTTTTATCAAAAGTCTGGGGTGGTCGTGCTAGTGACAAGGTAATAACAAAAAATTCAGGGTTAATTGAACTTCTTGAACAAGGAGACCATGTAATGGCTGATCGAGGCTTCAATCTTCCTGAATATTTTGCCACCAAATGTGTTCGTCTTCATGTACCAGCATCTACAAAGGGAAGAAAACAATTGACAGGATTAGAGGTGACTCACTCTAGAAAAATGTCCCGAGTGAGAATCCACGTGGAAAGAGCCATAGGAAAACTGAAGTCATTCAGAATTCTGCGGAATACCCTGCCAGTCAGTATGGTCAAACGGAGAAATGATAACAGTCTTTGCACAATATATAAAATTGTAATTGTTTGTGCAGCACTTTCAAATCTGGGGAAACCACTTGTACCAAAATAAAGCAGGACTCAACCACAACTTACAATGATAGTTCACCAAAAAAAAAAAAAAAAAAAAACCCATGTCGTTCCAAACATGCAAGACCTTTGTTCATCTTCGGAACATCTATCATCTTAATTTGATACTTTTACCTACAGGATTACTTTTTTTTTAAATTAAATATATTAAAATACCAAACACATGTATTATGATGTTTGTAGTGTTGCACTTGTATCACAATGTTTCACATTGATTGTAATTATAAAATGAAATGATTTATTCAGTAATGAACACCAACAACTATTGATTAACTGATTTATTGACTGATGAATAAAGTACTGTAGACTACGATTTCCGTTTTTAATTATGTATTTGATGTAAAAAGTGAAAAAGCTTTGTGCTCAAAAAGCCAGGAACAACCCATGACTTAAGAAAAAACAACCATTTTTACTACTTAGCTATTAAGCTGCTTTTGAGACAATTTTCATGTAGCTGTCACTCAACTGCAGTCTTCCCTCGACAAATGCATCTACAACTTTTGGCAGCATGTGGTTAAAGTAAAAGCTACGTAGCCTTTGGATATATGTGGAGACAAAACCACTGTCATAAGGCACATCAAGTTCCAGGTGCTGTACTGGGGTCCAAATAACAAGGCAGGATGTTTTCAGCCCAAGACTGTGCATCCCTAACTGTATCTGCCTGTAGTAACCTCTGGGGCCTTTTGGGTTCACAATATACTGTCCGCCCTCCACTCTGATGTCTTGGTTTGTGGCAGTGAGTGCATCATTAAGGGATGTGCAAGCACTGAGTGTAATAGGGCATTTTACTTCTAGCAGCTTGTCATCAATGATACCATCAGGGCTTGCTGCCAGCCATGGGTCTTCTGCACACACCACTAGGGATGGGAATTGATAAGAATTTAACGATTCCGATTCCATTATCGATATTGCTTATCGATCCGATTCCTTATCGATTCTCTTTGGGTGAAGGAATAAGCACAAATTTGTTTGTTTGAACTCGCTTTAATATCTGATCAGAAGCACAGAGTAGTATACACAAATTATGTGTAGCAACCTCAGAACAAACCTTAAAGTAGGTGAGCTACTTCTTAAAGTAAAATTCAGGGAACCACAGCCTACAGTGTTTCTCAACCAGTGTGTCATGGCATTCTAGTGTGTGCTTTGAAATATTTTCAAGAAGATTGCCTTAGGATTAGGAAATTGCTCATTTTCACATTCATTGGTCCAGACAAAAAAATAAATAAAACTGGCCATTTATGTGCCATAAAAACTAAAAACACAGACTGAAAACAGTCAAGGATGAGCTTGTGCCTTTTGGAATATTAACAGTGCTCATTTGGATTCAATCTGAAACAAAATTCAACTGACATCCAAAATACAAAGTCTTCTGTAAAGACCACAACTATCAACTTTACTAAAATAAATTAACAATTAACAAATTAAAAATTGGCAAATTAACAATTTTTGTGCAGAAAAATGATCATGTTTGCCCTCTCAGGAAGGATACGAGATCTTTCTGGACTAAGGGTGTCTCCAGCAGTGGAGAACACCCTTTCAGAAGGGGTGGAGGACGCTTGGACACAGAGATACTTCTCAGCTAGAGTTGACAACATTGGCAATGTGTCACTCTTCTTCCACCACCAGAAACTGGCACTGTCTTTGGTTGGAATGGGAGGAAGGCTTCTATAAAGCTGGATTTCTTGATCCACTCTCTGGGCTGTGGAGACAGGGGGCTGCTGCTGCGTGGAAAGCAGCTTGCTGTCCTCTTCTTCGAAAAGTTCCTCTAGGGCTGTCCTTTTTCTGCTTTACAGGTGGCGTCTGATATAATCACATAACCACAAGCTTTAGTTTTAAATGAAATAGTGTAATAATCCCTGCAATCTATCAACATTCATCACAATTAGCTACAATAAACTTACGTAGTCCTCCTCTTTTTCTCCATTCTCTTCTTCTTTGTCTCTCTTGGCTCTGACAGCTTGAGAAGAAATGTACAGTGTAAGAACAACAGAGCAAGAAGAAAATGTATATGCTAAAGGCATTGTCAAATTCAAATACCTTCTCAACTGCCTCTGTGTTTGATGCCAGTGCCACTGCTGATGCCCTGACCCTCTCCCAGATTTCATCCCTGTCCATTTTAGATTTAAATCTGGGATCTAACACAGTGGCTTCCTCCAGGAATGCCTGGATATCATCATTATTAAGTTAAAAATAGAGGACAAACCACACAAATTTACAAGAAAATGTGAATGACAATAAATAACCATTAGTGTATATGATTAATTATCATATAGTAATTAATTAATCATTACATGTCAGTGACTGTACCTGGTAACGTTTGGAAAGATCATTCCAGATGTTCTCCTTGACGCTCCTGACGAATGCAGAGTCATCTGCCTGCACTGTGTAATGTTTGCGCAGTTTCTGAAGTATGGGCAATATCTGGCCACAGGTTGGACTTTTTTCGCTGGAGACAGCAAGTGTGGATGTGTAATGCATCCTCATCAGCAGCACAAACTCCTCTGCTTTCCTCAGGTCCTCATTGCCCATTCTGGCCAGTCTGCAACATAAACAAAATAAACAAATATATATTTGCCAAACAAAACCCTTTTAATGGCTATAGTCAACCAATTTTTATATAAGTAATTTTTTTTTTCAAACATTACTTATCCTTCTCCATGGGATTTCTAAGCCATTGGTCTATAGCTGCAGCTTGAATAGCAGCAAACTGTTCACAAAATCTCAAAACAGAGAGTTCCATCTCATACTTAATTTTTAACAATTTGTAAGTTGTTAGCTTGCAATTAAAGTACAGTATTTAAACAGTAGGCATATTACTACTTACTGAGGAGTGGTTGCTTTTCTCTTCATCCATACGATCACAGAACGAATCCTTGCTGCCCAGTTGGAAACTGTATTGCAGTTGTACAGCTTTTGAGCTCCAAGGTTAAGTGTGTGTGCAAAACATGGAAACTTGATGATATTTAGCGTTTTCACAGCTACATTTATATTTGCTGCGTTATCCATAGTTGCTGCCACCACCTTCTCTTTCACTCCAAACTCCTCCAGGATCCCCTCAATCTCCTCGGCCACAGCTATCCCTGTTTGAGCTTTGTACACTGCTCTGGTTTGGAGGACTTTATCTTTACTCTGACCTTCCCTGACATAGTGCAATGTTACAGTGAGGTAGTGGTCTTGACTGAAACTAGTCCAACCATCTGCTGTGATGGCTGCATGTTTGACATGTTTCAGTTCTGTGATCAGATTGCTCTTTTCAACCCCACACCAAGCAGGAATCAGATGATTTGTTAAACTGTCTCTGTTTGGGGCATTGTATTTTGGGTTGAGAGTCTTTATCATCTCGCTACAGAAAAGATATGGTAGGACTAGGAATTAATAAAACAGAACTTTACTGAAATAAATAAAAACATGCAAATTTTGGACATGCATTTGTTACTTTCATGTGAAAAGACATGCTGGACAAAATACAGCAAATTAACCTACCGAAATGCAGAGGCATCCACTGTGGCAAACGGGTGCAAACCCTTTACCACAAACTTTACCACTGCTCGGTGACATTCGTTAATCCTCGCCTCTGTCATTTTATTCTTCCCTGCCTCAGTAAACGGAGTTGCTAGACGTGCACGAGAGATACTTGCTGCAGCCTCTGAGCCAGCCAGACTCTGGCCGTCATCAACATCATCTGACAATGGAAATAATCCGGATAGTAAAAGTACACAATGAAATGGCGCTTCCATTAACTAAGTAGACAGGGCCTGTCCTGCCTGGAGAGTTACCTTCGGCATTAATAACAGATGGCGTCCCAATTGCTCCGCTGCTGCATCTGCTTGACTCACTTGTTGTGTCGCTAAGTAGTGTATCAAAAACGCGACAGTCCTGCAAATGAATTCCATGCTGTGTGGCCAAATGTTTCTGCATGTTTGAGGTATTTCCCCCCTTTGAAGAAATTGAAACTTACAGGTGTTGCAAGTGACAGTATTGTCGTCCCTTCGCATAGAGCGCTTCTGCCTTGATGCCATTTTTCCGCGTGCTGAATCAAAACAACGCAGCGTTTGTGTGACGTCATGACGCGTTTACAACGAGCGGAACCGATAAGCGGAATCATTAAGCAGGCATACTAACGGTTCCAAGGAATTGGGCACCGGTTCTGAAGAAGAACCGGTTTTCGATTCCCATCCCTACACACCACCAACCCTTTGTCCATCACTTTGCAGCCCCTCTCCCTAATCTGCTCCTTAACAAGTCCCTCGCTTTCCTTCCCATACCTTGTGGCCAAATTCCCTTGAAACTTTTCGGTAGAGGTGTTCAGTGAGAAACTTAGCCGGGTCAGTTGTCTCATGCTGAGGCACCTTGCTGGCTGTGCTTGCAGTTATGCGTAGCTTGCGCGCATCATGCCAGAGTGGTTCTATGCTCTGTTTTTCTAGTGTTTCTCTCTAGTTCCACCACTTGATCTGGGTTCAGTTTAATGAAGGCATCATAAAATGTTGTGCACTTTGGACAGCTCAGAATACAACCATGCTCACTGTGGGGCTGAGCTAAGCTGCTGAAGATGCTGAGTTCTTCTCCCTGAGCATCCTGGTCTCCCTGACTGCTGGTGAAATCCTGACTACCTGACTCAGAGGCTGTGTCTGTCTCACTGTTGTCACACATGACAGAAAAGAGAGCACAGTCTGGCACAACTTCCTAAAATAAATGGTGAAAAGACCTTACCTACACTGCCATATATATATGTGTTGTTACGGGCGGATGGACACCACCCTTAACATAGAGGGGAGACGCACACAGGTTAGCTCGTGTCAAAAATAGGGGTGTTTTATTTAGTAGGCTGGTCAACAGATGCCGGATAGCTCTACAAACACAGGCAGGTTAGTTTCTAAGACGGAACGCTTCGGATTCCCGGGTGGACAGCAAACTCCAAACAGCACGGCAGTCAACTGCTCTCTCAGGCTCTGTGTGCGCCCACAGGTGTGGTTCCAGAAAGCTTTTGTAGCGCGAGGATGCGGCTGCAGCACAGGTGTAGATCATCTGCAATTAAGAGCACGGAAAAACTCAGACTCTCAAACACGTGTAAAAATACACAGCGGGCTGGGGAACGTAACACCCCCACCCCGAAATGGTGACTTGTCGCCATACTCTAAACATGAGAACTATTTATTTCTACTCGAGCCTTCTATGTTCAGCTTCCAGGTATCTGTATAGGCCTATAAAAGAAGAGAACAAAGATTACACAGGAATGTACTTTGGTGTGTATGGTCAACTCATAAGCAATACACAATTATGTGTAAGAGAGGACAAAAAAAAAAAAACTTTATACGTTTCATTTATGTTAGATTAGCAAACTCAATAAATTAAATTAAATCTGAAAACAACGGTTTTATATATACGAATATATATATATATATATATTTACATTTTTCTTTTATTTTTATTATCACTCTTAAGTATTCACCCTAGACAACGCATCTGCGATAATATTGTCTACTCCACGGATATGCACAATTTGGAGGTTAAACGGTTGAAGCAACAGACTCCAGCGCATTAACCGACGGTTGGAATTGTACATGCGACTGAGGAACTTGAGTGGATCATGGTCAGTATAGACCTTAACTGGATGTACGGTAGAACTCAAGTACACTTCGAAGTGTTGAATAGCTAATACTAAGGCCAAGGTCTCCTGTTCGATAGTGGAGTACCTTCGCTGGGCAGGATTAAATTTCTTAGAGAAGAAACTCACGGGATGGTTTACATGGTCTGCACCTGTCTGCAACAGTACGGCACCGGCGCCTACGCTGCTAGCGTCCACAGCAAGCTGAAACGGTCTATTAAAATCTGGCGCAGCGAGCACGGGAGTAGTCAGTAAGAGAGTTTTGACGTTTTCGAACGCTCGGTTACAGGACTCCGTCCATTCAAACCTAGTTTTGGGGCTCAATAGGTTAGTGAGAGGACAAACCACAGTCGAAAAGTTCTTACAAAAACTGCGATAGTAGCCTACCATCCCTAAAAATCGCCGTAGCGCACGCCGGTCGCAGGGCACCGGGAACTCCTGGACAGTGGTGGAGGAAGTACTGAATCTCAGTACTTAAGTAAAAGTACAAATAACCAGATAAATATTTACTTTAGTAAAAGTAGAAGTAACACAATGACAACCATACGCAAGTAAAAAGTAAAAAGTACCTAATTTTAAATGTACTTTAAGTATTAAAAGTAAAAGTACTTGCATAACAATTTATTCTCTTAATGTCTATTTTCTAATGATTAATAAAACATTTAATTCTAACTCATTCATCCTAACACTCCTATAATGATGTTCAATAATTATGGAAAAAAATTGTTGTCATCATTTCTCAAACAAGCTTGCAATTAGGCAATATACACATCATGCTTATCCTTACTATATGTTAATAACTATTTTTTGGCATTAAACGCGATTAATTTATGGTGTAATTCTGAACCTCTTGGCTTGCCATAATCCTAACCAAACGTATATTACACACGGTGCGTTTCCTATGCACGTAAAAACAAATTTTCGGGTATAAATTGTACGATAAACACACTGCGTGCGAGACGCATTTTATTTAGTGTGACCGGGTTGATGTATCTATGGCAACCAAACGTCACTGGTGAGACAAACGTGCAACGAACGGATGGTCAGATTACGTTTTGGCAGGGGAAAAACTGATCAGAAAATGTAATGAAAATGTAACAGAAGTTGTACAAATGTAGTGGAGTAGAAAGTAAAATAATTGCTGCAAAATGTAACGAAGTAAAAGTAAAAAGTATGCACTATTTATTCTACTTAAGTAAAGTAAAGATACGTGAAAAATGTACTTAAGTAAAGTAACAAAGTATTTGTACTTCGTTACATTCCACCACTGCTCCTGGATAGCGGCTACCTTAGCCATTACTGGCAAAACATGTCCTCTACCAACTACACGCCCTAAGTAAGTGACAGTGGCTTTTCCGAATTCACATTTGGCTAAGTTAATTGTGAGCTTCGCATTGGACAGTCTACGGAAAAGCTCTCGAAGTTGTGTCATGTGTTCGGACCAATGTGTACTATATAGGACTATGTCGTCCAGGTACGCCTCGCAATTCGACATTCCAGCTAAAACAATATTTACCAAACGCTGGAATGTGGCAGGTGCATTCCGCATTCCGAAAGCCATAACCTTATAGTCCATAAACGCATCGGGAGTCACAAAGGCTGAGATCTGTTTTGCTCTTGGTGTGAGGGGTACCTGCCAGTAACCTTTTAGGAGGTCGATTTTAGTGACAAATGTAGCCGAGCCAACACGGTCCACACAGTCATCCATCCGCGGTAATGGATAGCAGTCTGGTACAGTGATGGCATTAACACGCCGGTAGTCCGTGCAAAACCTATAAGTGCCATCGGGTTTTCCAACTAAAAGGCACGGGGAACTCCACGGACTAGAGCTAGGTTCAGCAATGTTACTCTTTATCATGTACTCAACTTCACGTTTCAGGATAGCTCGCTTTTCTGGATTTACTCTATACGGGTGCTGTTTAATCGGGCCCTTGGCACCCACGTCTATGTCGTGTTCGAGAACGGTGGTCACAGTAGGAACATCTCCAAATAATTCAGGAAAATCACCCATCACACACGATACATCAGCTGCTTGAGAGGGTGTTAAATGTGGCAAATGATTTACAATAGCGGCCAACATAGTGGAGTTTTTCAATCGACCTTCAACCACGCATCGCGACGGAGGAATCACCTCATCATCATCGTCTACCAGTGAAGACGGCAATACGGGGACCTCGACTGGACCAGGTACGTTAAGGTCACACAAGCTAGTTTTAACCCCCTGACGTGTAAAATACGGTGTAAGCATATTTACATGACAGACGCGAGACAGACTTCGCCTGTCTGGGGTTGCAATTACATAGTTCAGATCTGATAATTTTTTTTCAACAGTATATGGTCCATTGAATCGCGCCTGAAACACAGAACCGGGCACGGGTAAGAGAACCAACACTCGGTCTCCAGGTTTAAACGACCGGGCTCTGGCCTTACGATCATACCACGTTTTCATGCTAGATTGATTTTTCCCTAAATTCTCTCGAGCCAGTTCACGCGCTCTGTGTAGACGGGAGCGAACGTCACTGATAAATTGTACTGCGCTACGAGAGGAAGGCTTGCTCATCCATTGATCTTTAAGGACGCTTAAAGGCGTACGAACATCATGAGCAAACACTAGTTCTGCAGGGCTGAAACCAAGCGACTCTTGCACGACTTCTCTGGAGGCCATTAGCATCCAAGGAATCGCATCTTCCCAGTTAGTACCCACCTCCAAACAATATGCACGCAGCATTGATTTAAGTGTTTGATGGTAGCGCTCGAAAGCCCCCTGACTCTCCGGATGGTACGCGCTAGAAATACTGTGCTTAACCTGGAGAGACTTTAGGACCCGGGAGAAGACACGCGAAGTAAAATTTGTTCCTTGGTCCGTTTGAACGATTTTTGGTAACCCCACGAATGCAAAGAATTTTAATAGAGCCCTGGACACAATTCTAGCAGTGATTTTCCTCAGAGGCACCGCCTCTGGGAAGCGAGTAGCAGTACACATTATTGTTAATAGATACTGATATCCACTTTTCGACCGTGGAAGAGGACCAACACAGTCAATGATTATTCTCTCAAAAGGCTCACCCACGGCAGGTATTGGGTACAACGGTGCAGGTGGAATTATCTGATTTGGTTTACCAGTAACCTGGCAGACATGGCACGTTTTGCAATACTGCCGCACATCACGCTTTAGCCCCGGCCAAAAGAAATGACGAAGAATGCGGTTGAATGTTTTAGTCACACCTAAATGACCAGAAACACCATCATGCGCGATACTCAAAATTTCCCGTCTATTTTCAGTCGGCATAACGATTTGCTCAGTGTTATTCCATTCATTACCTTTGTGAGGCACCCACCTCCGCATAAGCAAGCCGTCTCGAACAAAAAACACTGCACTCTCTCCGGCACGGTCTGAAACAGATTTAATTGCATTATAACATGAAACAAGAGTAGGGTCTTTTTGTTGAGCACTAATAAGTTTCTCTAAAGACAACGATATCTCTGGTTCCACTAATTTTCCCTTATTCTTCCTCACATGTACAGGACTACTGCACGACGGGCTGGACGTGAGTTCCAAGAGCCTCTCACACTCCCCTGGGTGAGCAACGAAACTGTCACTTATGTCGACGTCAAGAGGAGGTACCGCATCCCTCATCCCTCGAGTCTGCGACCTAGTGACAACACTGGCGGAAAAAACCTTAGGAAATTTTTGTGCGCACTCATCGGGACACTCTTGACTGAGCGGCACAGACACAACCTCAGGAGGAACATTGCGAAATGTTGCCAAGGCGAAACGTGACACCGGGGATTGGCAAAAAGTCTTGAACGCCAACAACCACATCACCGGACACCAAATCGGAATCAAGATGTACGTGATGCAAAGGAACATCGAGAAAACCCATCTCGATCCCTCGAACCAGGACACTACTACCTGTTGCAGTCTTCTCAGATAACGGCAACAAACCACGGAGGAGGAGCGACTGCGCAGCGCCCGTATCCCGCAAGATGCGTACAGCGACAGCTCCCTCGCCAGGCACAGATACGGTTCCATTCGTCAGAAAGGGGTCGTACATGGACTGGGCTTTCTCTGATTTTAACTCATGGAGGACAGATGACACCTTCGGAGAGGAGTTAACAAGACCCATTGGCTTTGTGGCTTGTTTTTTCTTTAATACTAAACAGTCTGCGATGATATGCCCAGGTTTTTTACAATAAAAACAGTGTCTATCCTCTTGTTTTATTGCACTCTTTTTCATGTCTATTTCAGAGGAGGTCACAGGGGAATTAACTTTTAAGCGAAAACGTTCTCTGCCAACGTTATGCGTCAAAACGTATTCATCCGCAAGGATAGCAGCTTCAGATATCGACTCCGCCTTCTGCTCAGTTAGATAAGTGGCGACTGCGGTTGGCAGGCAGTTCTTAAATTCTTCCAAAAGAATTAATTCCCGTAACTTCTCCCGACTATCAGCCTGTTGCGATGAGCACCAACGATCAAAGAGGGCCTCTTTATCTCGACCAAATTCAACAAAAGTTTGACGCTCAGTTTTTTTTAAGTTCCTGAACTTTTGTCGGTATGCTTCAGGGATCAGCTGATAGCACCTCAGAACTGACGCTTTCACTACATCGTAGTCACTGCTTTGTTCTACTGTTAACGACGAGTATGCTTCCTGCGCCTTTCCCACGAAAACGCATTGCAGGAGGAATGCCCACGCAGTTCTAGGCCAGTTTAAGTTGGTCGCGACACGCTCAAAGTGCGGAAAATATTTTTCCACATCTCTTTCCACAAAAGGTGGCACAAGACGGATGTGGCGAGCAATATCAAAAGAATTAGGGTCAGATGGAGCGACACCTTCCCTCTGGGCCTCAAGTTCTAACTTCCTTAATGCTAATCGATTTTCAAGTTCATGCTCACGGACTTGTGCTTGCATGCGCTCACGCTCGTACTCAATTTCTTTCTCCTTAATATCCAACTCCCTCAAACGAAGCTGCAGCTGTAACGTTTCCACCACCACGAGAGATGGTTTCTCTGTAGGAAAAATGCCCTTACTTTGCAAAGCAGTTTGTAAAGCGGTTCTAACGGTCTCTTTGTTACGTTTCTCAGCAGACGTGAGCTCAACCTCATAAGTTGCAGCCAAATTTAGCAACTGCTCTTTAGAAAATTTTAGAAGTAACTCCGTAGAGGGTTCCTTAACAAATGCTTCCTCTGTTGCCATTCTAAACACGAAAAGGCACTTAAATCAAAACAAAATGTAGCAATAAATAAATAAATAACTCACCAAAGCAGGTTAAACTGCGACTAAACTACAGTGTAGTAGTTGTCTAAAGTGGTCAAACAAAAAGCACAATACAGGCTACAAACGACCACAAATTGTAATGTCCACCCCTAAATTTACTAATCAATACGCTAGTACAACCTTAATAGGCTACACAGCGCTCACTCAAATAGGCGATATGCCAATAGGTAACACAAGCTATACAACTTAACTAAAGAGTATTCTGATAAGCAAAAATGTTGTCCAGCTACTCTAACTAACTACATACAAAACAACAAAAAAAATCCTAAATATCTACGAATCTTCAGTGGCGTACTCAGCTCGAGGCTTCCCACCGAGCCCCCTCCTGAGATATCCACCAAAAAAAAAAAAAAAACAGCCGACTAATCAAATAAACAGACAATCATAATTGCATACCAGAACACTCACCAAAACGTTGTAGCTTTCAAAAGTTCCGCAAGTAACACTAACTTATACACTAAAGTCCGATTTAAAAGTATTTATCTCGGACGAGCCTCCAATATGTTACGGGCGGACGGACACCACCCTTAACATAGAGGGGAGACGCACACAGGTTAGCTCGTGTCAAAAATAGGGGTGTTTTATTTAGTAGGCTGGTCAACAGATGCCGGATAGCTCTACAAACACAGGCAGGTTATTTTCTAAGACGGAACGCTTCGGATTCCCGGGTGGACAGCAAACTCCAAACAGCACGGCAGTCAACTGCTCTCTCAGGCTCTGTGTGCGCCCACAGGTGTGGTTCCAGAAAGCTTTTGTAGCGCGAGGATGCGGCTGCAGCACAGGTGTAGATCATCTGCAATTAAGAGCACGGAAAAACTCAGACTCTCAAACACGTGTAAAAATACACAGCGGGCTGGGGAACGTAACATGTGTATATAAATAGTAATCTTTTACATTAGACTAGTTGATTTGTTAGAGATACACTACCGGTCAAAAGTTATAGATCGGTAAGATTTTTTATGTTTTTAAAAGAAGTCTCTTCTGCTCACCAAGGCTGCAATTATTTGATAAAAATACAACAACAAAAAAAGTAATATTGTGAAATATTATTACACTGTCACAGTCCTTCGTCTGCACCATCCTGTCTGGGTCTCCAGCACTACACTTCCCATGATCCTCTTGTCTGCACACCTGAACTCACTCCCTCATCAGCCTCCCGTTCAGCGTCCTGTTCATCTGTTTCACCTGTCTTCACCTCATTATGTTTGATTCTTCCATGTATTTAGTTCCCTCTGTTTCATTCTGTCCTTGTCGGTCAATGTTGAATGTTACCCGGTGTACCCCGTCTTCCTGCCTGTATCTTTGAATTAAATTATATATCTTCATTGTGACTCTGGAGTCCTCCAGTTCCTTCTGCCTGCTCCACACCCCGTGACAGATTGACCGACCTCAAACCAACAAAGATGGACGACCAGATGGAGGCTTTCCTCTTTGAGCAGAATGGGGCCTCTTTGGAGGAATTCGTAGAGGTTTATCTTCACCTACACCAGGACATATACTGGGAGGAAGATTTCCTGAAACTACGGTTCTGGAGAGGTTTGGACGACCCATTAGCCCAAATTCTACTGCTCGATGACCTCCATCTGCCGTTTTCCGAGTTTTTGGACAGGGCTCTTTGGGTCTGTGGTTCGTCCCTTACGGTCACACCAGTCCAGCCCGAGTCCAGCCCTGCCGAGCCTGCGCTCACCGTCAGCCCTGCAAAGCCTACGCTCACCGTCAGCCCTGCAAAGCTCGAGCTCCCCTCTCCGCTGGTTCCGTCCAGCCCCGCCGAGCTCGAGCTCTCCTCCCCGCTGGTTCCGTTCAGCCTTTCCGAGCCCGAGCTCTCTTCTCCGCTGGTTCCGTCCAGCCAGCGCCCGAGACCGTCCAGCCAGCGCCCGAGACCGTCCAGCCAGCGCCCGAGACCGTCCAGCCTGCGCCAGAGACCGTCCAGCCTGCGCCAGAGATCGTCCAGCCTGCCCCAGAGACCAGGATCCCACCCACCTCTCATCTGTCCTCCCTCTGCTCTCCTGCCCTTCAGCTCCCCGAAACCAGCCTGGTCTGTGTATGCCCGGTTTTCGCCTCCCACCTCCTCCACAGAGACACTTCCTCGGCCCCCGGTCCCATCGGCTCCCCCGTGGCTTCTACCTCCCTCAGCTCCTCCATGGCCCCTCAGTCCACCGGCTCGGCCAGGCTCCTTCTGTCCTCCGGATTCCCTTCACTCCCTCGTCATCCTCCCCTCACCTATGGACTTCCTTCCTCTGGCTCCGCCCCGTTATGTCACCCCTCCGGTTCAGTTGGACTCCTCACTCCCTCCAGTCATCCGTCAGCCCTCACTCCCTCTGACCTCACCATGTCCCTCTGTACCCCTGTCATCACTTCAGTCACCAGAGCCTGCGGTGTCCCCATGGTCCCTCGGTCCCTCCTCAGCACCCAATGTCGTCTGTCCCTCAGCTTCACCCTGGTCTCCTCTCCCATCTGCTCCGCCCCTGTCAGTCGGCCCCCTGGTGTCGTCAGCCCCAGTTCCATCGGCTCCACCAGGGGTCCTCCCTCCATCTGCTCCGCCCTGGTCTCGCCCTCAGCCTGCTCCGCCCTGGCCACGCCCTCAGCCTGCTCCGCCCTGGCCACGCCCTCAGCCTGCTTCGCCCTGGCCTAGCCCTCAGCCTGCTCCGCCCTGGCCACGCCCTCAGCCTGCTCTGCCCTGGCCACGCCCTCAGCCTGCTCCGCCCTGGCCTCGCCCTCAGCCTGCTCCGCCCTGGCCACGCCCTCAGCCTGCTCCGCCCTGGCCACGCCCTCAGCCCCCAGTTCGTCCCCCCTCCTTCCTCTGTTCTGCGGCGTGAGGTCATACACTTTTAAAACAGCGGTTTTCAATGTGAATATATAGTGAAGTGTAATTTATTCCTGTGATCAAAGCTGAATTTACAGCATCATTACTCCAGTTTTCAGTGTCACATGATCCTACAGAAATTATCATAATATGATGCTCAAGAAACATGTATGATCATTATCCATGTTGAAAACAGTTTTTTTGTTTTTTACATTTTTATTTCAGGATTCTTTGATGAATAGAAAGTTCCAAAGAACAGAATTGATCTGAAATGGAAAGCTTTTGTAACATTAATCACTACCATTCAAAAGTTTGGGGTCAGTAAGAATTTATTTTTTATTTTTGGGGGAAAGAAATTAGAAAATACTTTTATTCATCAAGGGTGAGTTAAATTGATCAAAAGTTACAGTAAAGACATTTATAATGTTAGAAAAGATTATATTTTAAATAAATGCTGTTCTTTTTAACTTTCTATTTTTCATAACATTTTGGGGGGGGAAATGGTACACGACTGTTTTCAACATTGAAAATAATAATTTATGTTTTTTGAGCATAAAATCAGCATATTAGAATGACTTCTAATGACACAGAATGACACACACTCCTTCTCGACTAAGTATTCAAAGATATTTACCTGACTGACCTCCGGTAAATCAGACAGGTCTGTAGAAAAAAATGTTTGCCTCAAAACTTTGTTGAACGGGTCTGGTAGTGTAACGTTGCCACATTTAAGTTTGGCCAAGTAACGGCTCTTTTCTTCTATTGGTAGTCCTAAATAATACTGGCTAGACATAATTTGCTTGTTTCTTCATATGAACTGTTGTTATTGATTCTACCGGAAGTTAAGTTTGGGCCACAAAAGTGCGCACGCGCAGTAACGTTTGTTTATGTTGTTGCCGTTGAAACCGTCTATACGAGGTTGAACTGCCCGTGTGACAAAGCGGGCATAAGATGGACACGAGCATGAGCAATTGATCCATATATAATGCGCTCCGAATTATAAGGCTTGAGAAAAGCCGCATTGAGAAAATTAAAGGCTTTTAAGTGCGCTTTATAGTGCGGATAATACGAGTACTACTCTCGCTTTTAGACCAGCACCTGACGTGTTTAATATAGACGCATATTACACCAGATTTTCTCTCAAATGTTTGCTTTCACTTTAGACATAGCCAATTCTGTTTATTTAACAGTATTAGCATAATAAGACTCGAAAGATAACTTAGTCCAGTATTTAGGCGCTGTTTGACAAGCTTCTAGTACCTGTGAGTGTCGGGGGTATGCCGCGCGCTCAGGAAAACAATAGGTTACTGTCGTAACCCCGGTTCTCTGAAACATCGAGTGGAGAGATCCACCTATGGGAAGGGCATCCGTACCTGACCTCTGCAGAAGCATCCAATTGCACCAAGTCTGGCTAGACAGACAGAAGCGCGCGGCCAGTGCCCGATGAGGCCACACCCCTCACCCACGGGCATATAACATCTGGGCGCGCTGCTATTCCTCAGTAAGTATATTCGCTTCTCGTGCGGCAAGCGGGGCAAAGCTGGTGGATCTCTCCACTCGATGTTTCAGAGAACCGGGGTTACGACAGTAACCTATTGTTCTCTTTCATCATCTCGTGTTCGAGATCCACCTATGGGAGAGACATGGACAGCTCCCCGATTGCCCAATACACTCACAGTGAGGTTCTGAAGCCAGAGAAGGACGGTCACCTCAGGGAGGCGGTGCCTGACACGTCCCTTAATCATGAGCCTGCGATGGTGAAAACCACACCTAACTAATGTGGACAAGCAGGACATGAAATACGCATGGGACACATGCGAGATAGTAACCCCAACCCACCAAGACATAATCTATACCCGAAAGGGGAAGAAATGATAGGTGACAGGAATGAACATGGCCAGTCAGCCCATTCACTCTTAATGGTATATATATCCCAACAGGGTTACAGCAGGGAGGGGCTAAGACGACCCGACCCCTAGAACCGAATGTGCTACCGAGGTACTGGTGACATCCAGCCGGTAGTAGCGCACGAAGGTATGAGGAGAAGCCCAACTGGCAGCGGAGCAGAAGTCCTGCAGTGACACTCCCCTAAACAGAGCCCAAGAGGTGGCTAAACCTCTTGTGGAATGAGCTCTGATGCCCCTAGGGGGCTGCACTCGCTTTGCTTTGTAAGCCATGGTAATAGCATCCACAACCCAATGTGAGAGGCGTTGCTTCGAAATTGGACTCCCTAAGTGAGGGGGAGCCCATGAAACAAAGAGCTGGTCGCTCTTCCGAAAAGCATTCGTCCTGGTCATATATGCCTGTAAGGCACGGACTGGACACAGAGCGTTCAGCCTCTGATCCTCTAGAGAGGTAAAAGGTGGAGGGTGAAAAGCGGACAGCTCCAACACCTCCGAAGTGAACGCAAGGAAGCACTTCGGCATGAAGGCCGGGTTAGGCTTAAGGAAGACCTTATCTCCACTAAGAGAGAACTAGAGCACGAGGGATGAACCGAGAGTGCATGTAGCTAACTGACACGTTTAGCAGATGCCAAGGCCAAAAGCAAAGCTGTCTTGAGAGACAGCAGCTTAAGGGATATACTATCCAAAGGCTTAAAAGGGTGTTGAGACAGAGCTTCCAGCACCATGGAGAGGTCCCACTCCGGGACAGTTCTCCTGACGACTGGCAAAGAGCGGCGTGCACCCTTCATAAATCTGCGGATTAGAGGGTGCTGACCGACGG
This sequence comes from Pimephales promelas, assembly GCF_988280905.1. NCBI lineage: Eukaryota > Metazoa > Chordata > Actinopteri > Cypriniformes > Leuciscidae > Pimephales > Pimephales promelas. Next base: position 5,329,026 of record NC_142783.1, read on the forward strand.
TTGAGCCCTCAAAACCCACATGACAGGCTGAAATAGCAGCCAAGTGGACCTTAATGGTGGAAAAGGACCTGCCTTTATCCATGAGGTCTTGAAGGAAACACAAAATATCAGGAACTGAACACTGATAAGATGTGAAACCGCGCCCATCGCACCACCCCTCGAACACTTGCCACTTACAGCCATATAAGGGCCGTGTAGAGACGGCCCTGGCATTCTGAATAGTGGTGACCACACGCGGCGAAAGCCCAGGTGCGTTCAGGTTCGTACTCTCACGGGCCAGGCCCAGAGAGCCAACCTGTCCGGGTGGGGGTGGTAAATCTCACCGTTGGCTTGGGATAATAGATCCGTGCGAACGGGAAGGCACAATGGCTCGGCGTATAACAGAGGGATTATCTCCGCCAGCCACGGTGCTTTGGGCCATCTGGGTGCTATCAGAATGAGAGACAGGCCCTGCTCTCTCACCCTGGCCAATGTGGGAATATCAGGCACAGGGAAGGAAAAGCATACAGGAGCACTCTCGGCCATGGGTGGGCCAGTGCGTCTACCCCGAGGGGCGCGTCCACGTCCCTTAGAGAGAAGAACATAGGACAATGGCAGTTTTCGCGCGAGGCGAATAGATCTACGCTCGCCCGTCCGAATCTCATCCATAGCATTTCCTTCATCTGCGGATGAAGACGCCAATCCCGTAGATTGGGTTTCCCCTTGACAGCAGATATGCGCCGACGTTCAGAATGCCCGTCAAGAAAACCCGTCTGCTCCACACCAAGAGCTTGTGAGCTAGGAGGTGAAGTTTCGACGAGCGCAAGCTGTCCTGACGGTTGATATATGCCACAGCCGTGGTATTGTAGCACCGTACCAGCACATGATGTCCCTGCAGGCGAGGCAGAAAATGATTCAGAGCTTTACAATTGGTAAAAAAGCTCTAAATAATTTATATGTGCTGAACGTAGTCTGTTTGGCCACAGACCGTTCACCGTTTTGCCCTCCTGGGTGGCACCCCAGCCTGTTAAGGATGCATCTGTCGTCACCACTTTCCGCATCGTAACCGCCCCGAGAGGGGTTCCCCGTGCGTAAAAGTCTGCGTTCTTCCAATGGCGCAGGGCTGCAGTGCACGCGCGCGCGTCACTGTAACCGAACGGCAAAGGTCGCGAATCGGGCTGAAATGTAGCGACAAAACCCATTTCATGAACGCCCTCATCTTAAGGAGTCCTAATGGCACAACTTGGGTGGATGAAGCCATGAGACCCTGCATCCTGAGACATGTGCGATATTGCACTTTCGCCCCTTCTCTGAACTGTGACAGACAGCTAATAGAGAGCGAACGCGCTCTAGAGAGAGACGCGCTCGCATGGCAACCGAGTTCAACTCCAACCCAGGAAATTGACATTCTGACTGGGCGTGAGATTGCTCTTGCCCACGTTCACTTGGAACCCGAGCGATGTGATGTGCGCGAGCACACGGCCGGTGTCTGCAACACCTTCTCCTTCGATTCGGCTATGATGAGCCAATCGTCTATGTAAGTCAGGATTCTCAGACCTGTTATTCTCAGAGGCGTTAAGCCCGCCTCCGCGCACAGACAGAAAGTCCGGGGACTCAAACTGAGTCCAAACGGAAGAACTGTGAATTCGCAACATATGCCCTGGTAGGCAAAACGAAGAAAATTCCTGTGCGGAGGATAAATGCTTATGTGAAAGAAAGCATCTTTCAGATCGACTGATGTGAACCAGTCGTTCTGTTTTATGGCACGGGCGAGAGCGCCCTGTGTCAGCATTCTGAAGGTGTATTTCCTCAAATGTTTGTTCAACACTCGAAGGTCCAAGATAGGGCGGAGAGAGCCGCCTTTCTTTGGAACCAGAAAATACCGGGAATAAAAACCCTGGTTCATCAGATTGGGGGGTACCACCTGAATCGCTCCCTTGTTTAAGAGAGATGAATTTTCCTCTTCCAGAATGTGAGAAGCTTTCTCTTCCGTGTGAGAAAAGAGAATGCCGTTGAAATGAGAGGGTTTTACTGCGAATTGCAATCTGTAACCCTGCATTATTGTACGCATAACCCACTCGGGAGCCGAAACGGTTCGCCAAGCCGCTTCGTGACTCGCGAGTGTCCCAGCTCGGGACAGAGCAGAGCTGTGTCTTGAGACCAACAGAATTATTTGTGATGCAATGGCGCCATCTCGTGGGCACACTAGAGGCGACATGCGGGGGTTCGGAGGGGTTTCCTCTCTCTGCAGTGAGAAGGTTCTCTCTGCGGAAAGAGGTTTTCCCTCCGAAACGAATTTGTTAGATTCGTTATTATTTGTGTTTGTGTGTTTTGTGTTGGGCAAACACTGCGTGAACTGGGCAAACATAGTGTGGTGTACACTGTGCTAAACTTTACCCACAAGGAGCCCCTTGAAATTGGGGGGAAAAACACACATCTCCTGAACACATGAACTGGGCAGTCTCAAGTGCAAGCAGAAAATACTATCCATTTTTAAGGATATATAAGAATAGTTTGTTTAAACGTGTATTTAGTTATGTGTTGGGAAACACAATGACCAAGCCTTCCACACACACAACGTGCACTAGAAACACATGGCTTGCAGCCGCAACTGAGCTGTGCGAGCCCAGCTGGTTGATTTGTGAGGCAATGGCGCCATCTTGAGGGTAGACTCGGGGCGACATGCAAGGGATCAGAGAGATTTGCTCTCTATGTTGACACAGATATAAAAATCTGCACGAATTCATTTGATTCGTTTAATAATAGTTTGTGTTTTGTGTTGGGAAACACTGGGGCAAGCCTTTAATAACTGGGTGAGGGAACCAAGTGTGTGCGGTGTGGTAACACTGCTTATGTACTTTCCCTCACAACAGCCCCCCTGTGGCTTGGTAGCCACGAGACGGGATTACCCGACCGTCCGAGGGAGACCCCGTGTCTTTCGGACAAGGGTTCCGGGACCGGGAGAATACGGAGGGCTCGTGGCCCGTGAACGCGGGCTGGAGGCTCCCATGGTGGAACAGCAGGCGGGCTGCTAGCGTTCAGGGCCGCCTTCCTACTCATCAAGGCCCGTGAGACAGTGTTAACAGTCTAGCGGGAGGCTCTAGGCGTGCTTGAGAGCTTCGCGAACACTGGAAAAAACGTTGAAGAGTTGTTTCCTCAGGCTGGGCGGTGGTACCCGCGTTACCCGTCGTAAATATTCCTATCCTGGTCGGTGGCGCTCTATGGAGCTGGCCACACAATGTTGAGACGAACGGCCGCTCGCTCACAAACTTCCAGGAGGATCGACTGAGGCAAAACCGCGTGAGCGCTAGCTTAGGGTAACGTTAGAAAGACGCGTCATCCTCGTCGCCGGAACCGTACCGGTTCGTCAACGAGAGTGAGGTTTTCCCGCGAAGATGTCCTCTTCAGGGAATGCGGATTGGGCTGAATACCGCTCAAATATTTTATCTGTGGCGCTCCGGGAGTCCCCCGGTAGCGCGTCATCATCACCGCGTCCCCCATCCGAGTAAGAAATGCCAAGCACGGTGCGCTGGATAGTGCAACTAAAGCCGGCTTTGTAAAAAGCTACATGGGCAGCAATTACAATGACCGCAATTCTCTGGGTTCTCCAAAGCTTCTTGAGCGTGCTAAGCCCAAGCGGACCGCGCAGAACGAGAGGGTCCTTAGCGGCGATGAGAGCACCACACGCGGCCGGGCAGGCTCGTCGTGATGGACTGTTCCCCGGGGGAAGCGGCTGTTTAGACGGTCACATAGCCATGGGTGGGCCAGCGGTGAAGAACTCGGAAAATACGTGGCGGGCAGCCATGTAAGGAGGAGCAGGTGAAGGACAGTGAGAGCTCGGCGGCTCCGGATGCAAAATACACAGCGGATAGGCTGAAGAAAAACGACTGTCACTCACGTCTGGCGGAGGCTGATCTGGCGATATGTCCTCCTGTAGACTCGAAAGTGGACAGCGTAACGTTAATCCAACCGAACTGTGTCAGTGCAGAGGTCGCGAGAAGCGAATGTCAACTGAGGAATAGCAGCGCGCCCAGATGTTATATGCCCGTGGGTGAGGGGTGTGGCCTCATCGGGCACTGGCCGCGCGCTTCTGTCTGTCTAGCCAGACTTGGTGCAATTGGATGCTTCTGCAGAGGTCAGGTACGGATGCCCTTCCCATAGGTGGATCTCGAACACGAGATGATGAAAGAGAACGCACGTTAGAACAGCGTGTGAATTAAATGTTTAACAGGAAAGGCTTATGCAAATAATGAACTTTTGTGAATTGCAGTGTCCCGTACCTATTCCTTAACGTGTGATGTGTAGGCTACGTCGCGTTGTACAGTTGAGACAGAGGCACCAGAACTGATAGAATGCACTGTAACACGATACTACCATATTTCTTCAAAAGCAGATCGTGGAGACATTTACTATTAGTGATATCGCACACCTCTAGAATAAACCATTCAACGACTAGTCGTCGACTGTTATGCAAAACTAGTCGACTAGTTAAAATCAGTAGTTGTAAAACCCCTAGCCCATAGACACCCAGTCTAAAACTGTCACAGGCGAAACAATGAACTCCTTCTTGGACCACAGCACAAAGTCACAATATTTAATATCACACACAAAGACGTGAAGTTGACATTGATAGTAGTATGTGTGTGAATGCTTCAATGCGAATGACTTATCCAGACAAAACTGCTCATCTTTTGTACATCCTTGAAGGCTAACGCTGTATTTGTAGGGACACTTGATCTCTACCACCCCTTTGCCACAACAGGTACATCTTGCTAACCCATCAGGTGATGATCCAAGGTGTGGCTCAGAAGGTTTCACTACTAAGCCACATGAGCTGACGCTGAAATCTGGATGGCTTTGGGACATACATGCAGTGTAAGCTTGTCTTGCCGTTTCCTCCATGTTCTCACCCCAGAGCACAGATGGGACATTTAATTCTGTTCTTTTATACTGCATTATATCATTTGGATGTGTTTTGCTGATCTTGTCAGTCGTGGTCGATTGGTGTAATTTAGTGCTTGTGATTCGACCAGCCCTGTAGGTGTACCAGTCCTTTGACTTTGACTGTTGCCATATCACAAATTCCAGTTTCTCACATTGATGAGGTTGTAGTGTAGTTTTATGTCTGTGAAATATATCCTCACATTTCACCTGCACGTCCTGTGGTGAGAGGTCCCTGAGGTCTTGTCCACACTACTGCGTTTTCGTTTAAAAACGGAGAATTAAAACGAAAACGATCTCCGTCCACACTAGCGTTTTACCTGCGTATTAAAATTTATCTCCGTCCACACTAAAACGACTGAAAACGCGGATCACGTGACCATTCACCAACACTAGGCATGCGCGTGCCGGTGTAAACAGGAAACGGATGGACTATTCCTCAGATTGATGAAGCAGCAAGTAACGTTAGCTACCTCTGCAAAGATTAGAAAATGTCGACAAAGACTAGAGATTTCTTTTCATGGACCGACGATGAGGTGGAACTTTTACTTAAAGTTACAATGGAATATATAACAGCCATGGCGGCAGAAAACACAGACTGGGAGTTGTCGCAAACCAAATACGGCGACATATTGGAAAAGTACCGGGAGCATTATCCATCGCCAGAGGAAGCCACAACAATGGGAAAGGTGTACCCCAACAATAAGGACGAAATCACTAAAGGTATGTATAGTTGGCTAAACTTTAACTAAGTTATAACGTATAACGATGCTAGTTATATTAGCAGCTAACGTTAAACTGTTTCTTGTTCACAGGGCAATTGACAACAAAACTCAAGGCTGTACGAATCAGCTACAGGCGAGCGGTAGATGCTGGTCGTCGAAGTGGCCATGGGCGAGTAGTTTTGCTCTATTTTGAGCTCTGCGAGTCAATTTGGGGAGGCTCTCCTGCAACGCATGCGATTCAGAGGGGTATCGAGACCGGCAACGTGGCGGCGGAGGCCACGGAGTTCTCCAGCCCAGCTGGTTCTGGGTCATCTGCGGCCCAGTTTCAAGAGAGTGCTGTGTCTCCAGAGATGACGGTGAATCGACGCCAGAGACTCACCGCTACCCTGTGTGGCCACAGGAGAGAACGATTGAAGAGAAAACTCTCCGCAAATTCCGTTGCACAGGAAGACCTGGACATAAAGAGACAGCTCCTTAACAGACTTGAGGCAACAGACAACGAATTCTGTTCCATATATCACATAAGGAAGGTCCTCCATGTTTATGTCCATCGGCCTTCTCAAAGCCGCAAACCGTGCCTTCAAACGTTCGAATGAACATTCGATAACCATGCGAGCCTTGCAAAGAGATAGGCCGAAATACTGCTCCTGTGGAGTAACTCCGCCATTGGGGTACTCCTTTATGAGGTACGGCATAAGCTGGATCCCCCAGAAGGAACACGGGGACAGCATCTTCACCTTCCACTAACTCTCTAGGGCAGGAGGGTATTGTCCCATCTTTTAGGTCAGCACAGAGTTTCGAGTTAGCAAATATGCGCGCATCGTGCACACTCCCCGGCCATTTTACAACAACATCCATGAAACGATACTGGTGGTCACACAAAGCTTGTACATTCAAAGAATGTTTTCCTTTTCTGTTTATGTAGTCTGTTGAGTTGGCTAAGGGTTGTTTGATTTCGATGTGTGTACAGTCAATTGCCCCCAGGCATTGTGGCATCCCGTGTCCGATAGAAGTTCACAACAAGATCCTTCACCTCGGCCTCGGTGCTCGGTGTTTTAATGTAGTCTGGAGCCATGAAAATGACGATGGCCTTACATACCTGTCGGATGATTACTGACACAACTTGTCGGGATTGTCCAAATGCATTTGCGATTTTCCGAAGTGTCCCCTCGTCACTCAGATAATACAATATGCACGCTACTTTTATTAATACATCCATGGGTATCCTCATTTTTGTTGTTGCTCCTTCCACGTGCGGACGTAGTCTTTCACTGAGGTTGATAAGTGCCGCTCTGGACATTCGAAAGTTTTCGCACCATTCCTTAGGGACCACAACTTGATTTTTAAAATTATCCCACCATGCGCTGGTTCTTCCCGGCTTAACCCAAAACCGACGCTCCATGTACGGTTGATACCGCCTCTGCACACGGGAATTGTCGTAGATCGCTCGAATAATAGTTTGCCTCCAGCGCATGTAGGCAGTTATAGCATTGTAAAATGCAGAATTTGCTTGCACAACAGCTGCTAACAAAGACATTAAAGTCAGTAACGCTTGTAATTCGTTATCCATGTTGCAGTCACTAACATTAGCTACGTAGTCCAGGATGTTTTTGTTTGTTTCCTTCCGGGGACGGGACACGTGATGGGTGACAGATGAATCAGGGAAGGACACGTCATGAGTGATGACACCCAATCATAGAGCTGAGCGGGAGTCTCTGCGTCATCGTTTCTAAACTCCTCCGTTTCGTCCCGTCCTTACTAAAACGCCCTCCGGAGATTCAAAACGCAAAACGGAGCTGCAGCGTTTCTAAACTTCTCCGTTTTAGGTCTTCGTTTTTCCCGTTTTAGTATGGACGGGAGGTGCAAACGTAGCAAAAGTTCTCAGTTTTTAAACGAAAACGCAGTAGTGTGGACGGGGCCTGAGTGTTACATCAAATAAAGCAGTCAATGGCTCAGGTAAGTCAGGATGCTCCTCAGAATCAGTGTCGGATGATGCAGTGTCTGTGTCACTATTTTCCAGGCTTGTCAGCACAAGGGTCCACAACCCGCAGTTCCCGGATGTCATCATCTTTCAACACTGATAATAGCAACAAAATGACAGTTACTGTGCTGCATAATGTTCACATTATAGCTTTAAACACACAGGTGTACAATATACAACAAACAAATGTAATTTCTAAAAAGTAAGTAACCGCAGACCTACTCTAACACAAACTAACATAAGTTATAGTGATAAACATTAAACTATCTGAAGGCATTTTCATCTCTGGAACACCAAGTTACACCTTTCTCATGCTACATTATGGTGTCAAAACACTATGGTAATAGGAAGCTTATCTAGACTGTCAACTATTACATGCCTCTGGGTGTGATAACAGATGTTAATGGTGCTTGAAGCTGCCTGTCTAGCCTCTTTGGTTTGTGGAAGCTGATTTCCCTCAATAGAGCTGGTCTGACTTCTTTCCTGCTGATGTCTTTCCACATGCACACTCCAGATGTAACTGCTGCTTTCTCAGTCCTTCCCATCCTAACATTGAGCTCAACTTTGAATAATATTGCAACTGCATGACTGCAGCATGACTCAAGCCTGAAATTTCACAAAAACAACATAAACTTACTGGCTGATCAATAATGTTATGAACAGGCCCAGATAGCAAACTGACATTGAATCAACGTGGAAATATGACATCGAAACAACGACATTGTTTTGCTCATCGAATTAACGTTGAACCAACGTCAGACGCGTCATTCTTTCAAAACTAACGGAAAATCAACTTGAAATCAACGCGTTGTTTCAACGTTATGAAAGCAAACCAATTTTCGATTTTCATTTAGCTTTGAAGAATGCCGCATCTGACGTTGGTTCAACGTTAATTCGATGAGCAAAATCAACGTTGTTTCAATGTCATGAGAGACGTCGTTTCCACGTTGATTCAATGTCAGTTTGCTGTCTGGAGGGCTTGAAAGTAACATTTGATTCAGCCAAATTTCGTTTCGGACTATGAATTAAGTAAACATCTGACTTACTATGCATGTATACGACATAAGCCTAACAGGTTTTGAATGTAACTGAACGATATTGGCTGGCTGTTGCTGACAAAATTGTAGTTTCAAACCCTGGTTATGAGAACATATGAGAATATGTAAAGGAGAGTAGGGTAGGCCTAAGTTAAACCTGAAATGACAGTAACACTGAAGCATATTTCATCTTGTATGTCAACTACAAGCCCAAAACAAATTATAGCCTACTTACCCCGCCATGCAGGTGCAGTTCGCCGTGAGGACGTAGTTCTCTCGTTGGTTGATTATAACCCAAGCCTCATACATCGTTGTCTTGTGTCCTTATCTTTGACGAGGAGAATTTCTGATTTTAACACACAAAACTCTGAGTCTATGTCATGGTATTTGACGTTCTGTACATGACAACGCAGACAACATATTCATAAGCATCCAGTGATTTATATGCTCGTAATTTCTCTCGGGTGTACACGCTCGGTTTCTCAACTAAATACGTATATATATATCTGGCCATCTACTGACGTCTTCTATCCACTCCACTATAGAACACGGATTTGGTAGCCGGATACCATTTGACAAAGTCAACTTTTTAAAGTAATTTTCTCTGTCTGTGTTGACATACTGCTAATTCTCGCCATACTTCCGTTGCCAAAATGCGCGCATACGTTGCTACTTCATCATTGTGTACAAACAGTAAAAAGGTCTATTGTAGAAAAGTAAGCATATTCGAACCATAGACTGCAAATAAATATGGACGTAGTATCCATGACGTCACCCGTAGGTTTCTGAAGAGCATTTTTGAAGCCTAAAGTGGGCGGGGCCGGCTGTCGCAATCTTGGCAGTGCGTCACCTCTCGTCACTACCGAATCAATTAAAATGGACAAAGAGGCGGAACGTGGGTGGAGCTGAGGTGCTAATGCTATGCTACTGCCCTCGGGCTAAAGTGACAACTGATTGAAAAAGTAAAGCCAATGGTTAAGGTTCATGTTTTTGCCCTTCGAAATATTAAAATAGTTAAGACGTAACTAAAAGTGAGACTATTTACTTTACTTTTTTATCAACTTTATTAATCTCACAAGGGGCAATTAGAGCATGTGTACAAGTACATAACACAGATCACACACATTTCTCACAACATACAAACAGTCAACTATGTGTATCGTGATGCATTATTATTCTGCTAGTTAAAAATGTATTATCATGCAGACAGTAACTTACAATATTTCTCTAAGCTTGTGCATGTGACAGTAATTCAAGCACATATGTCAGTCAGTCGCCATCTCACGTCAAGTTCATAAAGAGCTTTAATTCAGTCCATTTTACAATCTGATTTTGGCCGCCTCTCAGTTTCTCAGATGGGTCAAACCAAAGATATTAATTCAGAAGTTCAAGTAAATGAACTAGAAATCCGCGCTCATTCAAGGGTGTGCATCTATTGCATGGATGGATAGAAAGCAATGAAATCATCAGACATCCATGTGAGGGAGACAACTGGAAATACAGCACTGGTCGTTTTCTCCATACTCCACAACGACGGAATCCAACGGTGTTCACGGGCGAAGGTGTAATACCATAGACCGTAAAAGAAATGGACAGAGCTATCTCATTGGAACTCCATTGAGACGATTGAAGCCCGTTTTGGCGATTTTTTTAGCACTTCCGTCCCTGACGCGCAGACTCAAACAGACCTTGATAACGTAGATGTGATGAGAGCAACCCGTCTGTCTTCTAGTGATGTGGCATGAGAAACCCGAATCATTCCCTTCCGAAACATGCAGAGGCGGAGAGTGTGAGTAGGAGCTGTCCATGAGCTAGGAGGAGACAATTTTGCTAGGTGTTCTGATTAATTATTTTGTCATTTTACCTCCAAGTTTCCCCGATTGCGCGCGAGTTTCTCCTCCTGTCCATACAGTAATCTCAACTCTCTACTGTGCAACAGAGAGTCGCGTGGGTATGACGCAATCGTTAGCCTACTTTCACTAAAACTGCTTCTACGGGGCCATAACATAAGCTACAAGGTAATGGAGCATTTTATACATTGTCGTGTTTCTTTAGAAATAAATAAAGGACAAATGGGGTCTTCAAACGCCTCAGATGTAAAGTTATTCACTGTCAAAGTGACGCCAAAATGAATGGGAGTCAATGGGAATGCTAACGCAAGTGAAGTTCTGCTATAAGATGTCAGCTCCCGCGAGGCTTCAACTTCCGGTCGATGGATTACCCCCTTGTATAATACGTGTATTAAATTGTATGAAATAATCCTGGAAAAAGCACAGACACAGTTTGACAAATGACTAGCAGTGAAAGCAGCAGCAATTTACCTGTCACTCAAGTGACCACACCCTTAATTATGCAGAACTTTAAGGCTTAAATATAATTTAAACAGATGACTTGTAAAAAAATTCACCCAACTCACAGTCGTCATGAAGCGCAAAATTAGCGACATAGACCAAAACAACTATTTGCCACAATGCTGTAAACATGTTTTTTTTCTGCTGTGAAGTTAGGCCTTTTAACTTGGGGGAGATACAGATTTGACTCGCTTTTGCAGTCAGCTAATCCGGTGTTTTCCTATAAACTTCAGGCAGTTTATTATTAATCTTGTGTGCCCTATTCTCAACCTAGCATAGTGTCCTCCTGTCTTCTTATACTGTTCTTTTTAACCATCACTTCTTTCTGGATGCTTTATAAATGTCTTCATTTCTCTTCCTGATCCATCCATGTATCCTGCCACATTTTATTTATAATATCTTTTAATAATAACTTGAATTCATGAATTCTAATTTGCTAAGTTTATATTCTCTGCCTTCAGGGCTTCTTTTGCTAATGTCCCTCAATACCCACATGCGCTGGAACCCAGGTAAACTGGACGTACAGTTTTGATAGAGTTAATCTAAAATTAATTGATTTATTTCATCCAAAATATCTTGCGCACATATAGATTTTCCACTCTTGATAGGAAGAACATGGAATCATGTTAGAGACCTATCCCCAATCCAAAGGCGCAGGGAAGAGACCCTCTCATTCACCGGGGTAAACTCCAACACATGCCGGCTGATCTCATGGAGGCTATAATCAAACCCACACCAGCCCGCCGCCGCATGGGCAACTCCAGGGTGGTAGAGAGTCCATCCTCTTGAAACCAGGAACATGTCCCGTACATCCTGATGTACTTGGTATATCGTAAGAATGATGCCGTCTACGCTAATATTAGTGTCTCTGTTCATCCAGAGGACCCTCTATGGTGGACCTGTGCCTGGACCCATCCCAACTCATCCAAAGGAGCATTTCACCCATTTCAACGTTAATCTTTATTGAAAGTGGATCAATTTTTGTAATCGAAATTTAAAAGAATTTTTGAATTTGGTGGCCTCTTGACCAAGAAAAGACAGAAGGGGTGCATTTTGTATATAAGACAACCACTCCCACAATGCACCACATTTCACAGCTCCGCAATCTGGAAGAGCGCAGAGAAATCAATGTTCCTTGTTAGTTGGCTGTGGCGAGCAGCACGATGAGGGCGAGTGCAAGGTGAGTGGGTCCCACACCCTTGAATAATAATGAGCTAATGTTTGTAGTCTCTACACTTTTTAATGAAATGTTACTTCCTGCTTATTATGATGCAAAATGACGATTTTTACGTCATAATAAGTAGGGAGTAAAACACTTAAAGCTGCCCTATAATGTGAAATTGAATTTATGTTGGCATAGTTAAATAACAAGAGTTCAGTACATGGACATGACATACAGTGAGTCTCAAACATCATTGTTTTCTCCTTCTTACTTAAATCTCGTTTTTGAAAAACACCCCTGAAAAACGGGCGAATCTCCACATAATACCGACTCTGACGTAAAAGTCGGGATCATTAATATGTATGACCCAAAATATTTGCATAATGCCAGCCCATGTTCAGTGACAGACGAGACGGAGCTGCGCAGTCGAAGCATGGCAGTTGATCAGTGTTTTTCGGATCTACACACGAATACAAAAGGATATTTTAGTTCCTTCGTTATTTTCTCTGGAAATTTTCAACCATTTCACCAACGACTTGTTTCCTCAGCTTGCCAAGAGCTGGCCTCGGATCGAGCTGATGTGTTGTTGTTGTTCAGGTTAAGACAGGTAATCTTTCACTTTAAAATCGTATCAGTAAGTCAGGCCAGTGATTAAAAATCAACTTCACATCGTTTATTTAAGTAGGATGAAAAAAAAATCTTATTTAAATTGTGAATTATATACAGAAAGAAAGCGATCAAAGAACACACTTGCCAAACTCGTTATGAATTCAATGACGCACGTTACACTGCACAACTAAGCTCTAACGTTAACTGTATTTACATCATCGTGTCTGCTGCATTAGAGAGTAACGTTAGAGAGACTGCATTGCAATGATAAGATCTTCATTCTCGAGATCGACACACTCACTGTCCTTTGCTTGCTCAATCACAGCAACACTTTATGTGATGGGAATAGATCTAAATACTTCAAAAACATCTCACGATTCGTTAATCTCGATAGCTGTAATAGTAAAAACCTATTTTCTAGTGATGGATATTTTAGTCATCTTATCTACTTGAGTAAGTACTCAACCGATAAATTAACTTTACTTCGGGGGCAGTGGGTCCATTTGCACCATTATTTAAGATGGGTGTCTTGTGCTTGTTGCACATGGTTTGTGTGAGGTGGGTAAAAAAAAAAACCCAACACACACACACTATGTAGTCTCTATAAGGAGGAACACGTCCGATGTGTCGTCCTCTAATCCACTCCAGATAGAGTTGAGTTGTTCCTCCCCTGAAGTCAAAGTGTGTGTTGAGACACACAATGGCTGGTGAGTCGGACCACATAGCTGTTTTCAACGCAAACTCATCCCAGGGTGTCATATATTGCGCCTAATCCGACGCACGTGGCACTCTTTAGCGTCAATACAACACGCTTCGGTTATGGTAGGTTTAGGTCTGGGGTAGTGTTAGGGTTAGACCACTAGGAGGCACCTTCTGGCCGTATGTATCTGCGTTTCATATTGACGGTAAAGGGTGCCATGTGCGTCGGATGTAGACGCAATTTCAAAAGCGTCACCTTTTCATGTTTGCTGTCACTTCCAAGTACTTGAGTACTCAGCTATCCGTAGTATCCGGTGTTATTTTAAATGATGGTATTCGTTTTATTTTAAATGTTGTTATTATTACTATTATTATTCTTAGGGGTGCACGATATATCGGCCATATTCATATCGGTATCGGCCGATATTTGCTCATTGTTATGTTATCGTTATCGGCCCGATAATAAAATTTGGCTGATATATTAAAGCTGATAAATAATGAATTATTTCCTTCAACACTTGACACCTGAGACACTTAAGATGCACACTGTTCAATATTATTGATCTTAATTGCTTGAACTATGATTGGAATCAAAAAGGAAAATATAGTTAAGTGCAAAATGTCCCGTCATATCGGCTACATGAAATTATAATGAGAACATTATAATTGTGTTAGGGGACAGATTTTAATTGTGAGACTTTTGTTTTTGCAATCAGGCTTTCAAAAATTATATAAAAATTGGATTTAGATTTATCGGCCGATATATCGGTTATCGGCTTTCAAATATAGAGAATTATCGGTTATCGGTATCGGCCAAAATGTTCATATCGGTGCATCCCTACCTATAATAGCTGTAGTAAAATTATTCGAGAGAGTTTCACATGTCATACATAGCTATTTCATATGCAAGCATGTCAGCCAATCACAGCAGAGGCCGGTTACATACAGCAGACACGCCCCGTCAAACAGAGTGTTCAAAGCAGAGGCTAAAATCAGGCTAGGAAAAATGCCTTTTATTTCTAAATTATGACTATTTTTGATCTAAAAAACATACTAACATTATAAGGGCAACCCAGGAAACATTATAAAATAATTTATAAAACCAGTATAGGGCACCTTTAAATCCTTATTTCTCCCATCTCATAGGAAAATAAGGGAATAAACCATGACCATTCAAAAATATGACTGAGTTTCTAAAGATACAAAGCTTAATGCAAGTGGGTAAAGTGTCCCTTTAAAAAGAGTCCAATTAACTGAAAAAGCTTAAAAGGTTGTTTTTAGAAATCACAGCAGAGGCCGGTTACACACAGCAGACACGCCCCTTCAAACAGAGTGTTCAAAGCAGAGGCTAAAATCAGGCTAGGAAAAATGCATTTTATTTTTGGCAGTAGTGATTTTTGACTATTTTTGATCTAAAAAACATACTAACTCTTTCCACACTGAGTACAGTCGTACGGCTTCTCTCCAGTATGAACTCGCTCATGTTTTTTCAGGTTTCCAGACCGAGTGAAACTCTTGTCACAATATGAGCACTTGTAAGGTTTTTCTCCAGTATGAATTCTTTGATGCAGTTTCAGATCACAAGATGTAGTAAAGCTCTTCCCACAGTCACAGCACATATAATCTCTCACTTCATTGTGTGTTTTCTGGTGCAGATAAAAACAGTTCAGACGTGAAAAACTCTTTCCACAGAGAGAACACACATAAGGCTTCTCATCTGAATGGACTGACAGGTGTTTTTTTAGATTTGCTGATGAAATAAAATCTTTACCACACTGATCACAGTTAAACGTTTTTTTCTCTAGAGTGAATGAGCAGATGATAACTGAGAGTTGATGATTGAGAAAAACTCTTTCCACACTGAGAGCATATATACGGTTTCTCTCCAGTGTGAATTCTCATGTGTGTGTCAAGGGTTCCTTTCTTTGTGAAACTCTTTTCACACTGAGTACAGTCGTACGGCTTCTCTCCAGTATGAACTCGCTCGTGTGATTTCAGGTTTCCAGACCGATGGAAACTCTTGTCACAATATGAGCACTTGTAAGGTTTTTCTCCAGTATGAATTCTTTGGTGCAATTTCAGATCATGAGATGTAGTAAAGCTCTTCCCACAGTCAAAGCACATATACTCTCTCACTTCATTGTGTGTTTTCTGGTGCCGTTTAAAATTTTCCAGCCATGAAAAACTCTTTCCACAGAGAGAACACACATAAGGCTTCTCATCTGAATGAACTTTCAGATGTGATTTTAGATTTGATGATGAAATAAAATCTTTACCACACTGATCACAGTTAAATGGCTTTTCTCCAGAGTGAATGAGCAGATGATAACTGAGAGTTGATGCTTGAGAAAAACTCTTTCCACACTGAGTGCATGTAAACGGTTTCTCTCCAGTGTGAATTCTCATGTGTCTGTCAAGTTGTCCTTCCCATGTGAAACTCTTTCCACACTGAGTGCAGGTGTGCGTCTTCTTGGCTTTTGTTCTTTCAATTGTAAAGTGACGATGTTCCTCCTTCACTTCATTCAGTTCTTGTCTTTGCTCTTTCACTCTCGCCTGGTCTGAAATACACAGAAATACAGTTAGAATCAGTTCAAGTGAACCCTTATTTAATAGCAGAAAACAACAAAGATCTTTCCTTTGTTATTCTGTCATTCACTTGTTAGTTAAAATTAGTCATAGTTAAAATTAGTTTGACAACTGCTATAAAAGGTTATGATCATTTAGATGTATTTCTCTAACATTTATCATCCATATACTGCTTATTAATTCACATCTACCAAAGTATCAACAATGAAGAATCAGGAATGGACACCAACCTATTTGTTCCTCAGTATCTTCATGTTTTATCCTGGATGGTTCTGGATCACTCATGTCTTCAATCTCCTCTTTAATAAACTCCATCTTTAACAGTCACACAGATTTCAGCTGCTACTCCTGGAGTTTGTCCTTCTCTTGTAGGATGATGGGAATAATCCCAGTATTTATTGGTGAATTGTTGTGGGAGGGGCTTCACTGCAGGTCTGAACTGTGATCAGTGTGTTTTTATCCAATCTGCATTTAAAAAGTACAGGATCATCATGTTAAACTGAGCAGCTGAAAAACCTCTTTGTCTCCAAAAGTTCCCTGTTTTCAGATCATTCATTATGTAGACGGTGGGCCGATCGCTGCTATCTGCTTTAGTTTTTGAAATGATAGATCCTTGAGGATAGAATAGCTGCTTTTTTCACATACTATAAAATTTTTTCAGGAACACGTATCCGTTTGTTGGCAGTATCAAGTCGATCATATTTTTTTGAAAACTTAATTTACGTTTAATAAACGGATTCGGCAAACTCGATGGAGTACTATACCTCTAACCAATCAAACAACGAATTCTATTGTCACGTGACTAATGTGTGCCAATAGTTTTCGTTAAAAATATATTACCACGACTGTAACTTAGCACATGTGTTCTCTAGCTAGCCAGCCACAGCAATAACCATGAGTTCATGACATAAAATCTTCTCTGACGAAATCTACACAATCAAACATTTTCCAGCAGGAATCCTATCCGAAGTCGAGAAACATTAACAGTGGCATCCATGATTCCAGGTGTAACGTAAATTATGGCTCTGATAAGTGCTGCTGTTTATACCCGTCCTATAACGTTAGCTAATAATGTTAGCTTTGTGCATGAACTCTAAACCGTTAACATATAACATTATTCTGTTTTATGTTTGTATAGTTAAAGTTACTCTTGTTAGAAATGACATACAGTCACAGAGAAGAAAACATTTGTTTTGACGAGATAATGTGTTAGCATGTAAACGTTAGCTAGATGTAATTTTAACAGTGCATGTTAACGTAAACAGTTCTCTTTCATCATCTCGTGTTCGAGATCCACCTATGGGAAGGGCATCCGTACCTGACCTCTGCAGAAGCATCCAATTGCACCAAGTCTGGCTAGACAGACAGAAGCGTGCGGCCAGTGCCCGATGAGGCCACACCCCTCACCCACGGGCATATAACATCTGGGCGCGCTGCTATTCCTCAGTTGACATTCGCTTCTCGCGACCTCTGCACTGACACAGTTCGGTTGGATTAACGTTACGCTGTCCACTTTCGAGTCTACAGGAGGACATATCGCCAGATCAGCCTCCGCCAGACGTGAGTGACAGTCGTTTTTCTTCAGCCTATCCGCTGTGTATTTTGCATCCGGAGCCGCCGAGCTCTCACTGTCCTTCACCTGCTCCTCCTTACATGGCTGCCCGCCACGGATTTTCCGAGTTCTTCACCGCTGGCCCACCCATGGCTATGTGACCGTCTAAACAGCCGCTTCCCCTGGGGAACAGTCCATCACGACGAGCCTGCCCGGCCGCGTGTGGTGCTCTCATCGCCGCTAAGGACCCTCTCGTTCTGCGCGGTCCGCTTGGGCTTAGCACGCTCAAGAAGCTTTGGAGAACCCGGAGAATTGCGGTCATTGTAATTGCTGCCCATGTAGCTTTTTACAAAGCCGGCTTTAGTTGCACTATCCAGCGCACCGTGCTTGGCATTTCTTACTCGGATGGGGGACGCGATGATGATGACGCGCTACCGGGGGACTCCCGGAGCGCCACAGATAAAATATTTGAGCGGTATTCAGCCCAATCCGCATTCCCTGAAGAGGACATCTTCGCGGGAAAACCTCACTCTCGTTGACGAACCGGTCGGTTCCGGCGACGAGGATGACGCGGTCTTTCTAACGTTACCCTAAGCTAGCGCTCACGCGGTTTTGCCTCAGTCGATCCTCCTGGAAGTTTGTGAGCGAGCGGCCGTTCGTCTCAACATTGTGTGGCCAGCTCCATAGAGCGCCACCGACCAGGATAGGAATATTTACGACGGGTAAACGCGGGTACCACCGCCCAGCCTGAGGAAACAACTCTTCAACGTTTTTTCCAGTGTTCGCGAAGCTCTCAAGCGCGCCTAGAGCCTCCCGCTAGACTGTTAACACTGTCTCACGGGCCTTGATGAGTAGGAAGGCGGCCCTGAACGCTAGCAGCCCGCCTGGGAGTTCCACCATGGGAGCCTCCAGCCCGCGTTCACGGGCCACGAGCCCTCCGTATTCTCCCGGTCCCGGAACCCTTGTCCGAAAGACACGGGGTCTCCGTCGGACGGTCGGGTAATCCCGTCTCGTGGCTACCAAGCCACAGGGGGGCTGTTTTGAGGGAAAGTACATAAGCAGTGTTACCACACCGCACACACTTGGTTCCCTCACCCAGTTATTAAAGGCTTGCCCCAGTGTTTCCCAACACAAAACACAAACTATTATTAAACGAATCAAATGAATTCGTGCAGATTTTTATATCTGCGTCAACATAGAGAGCAAATCTCTCTGATCCCTTGCATGTCGCCCCGAGTCCACCCTCAAGATGGCGCCATTGCCTCACAAATCAACCAGCTGGGCTCGCACAGCTCAGTTGCGGCTGCAAGCCATGTGTTTCTAGTGCACGTTGTGTGTGTGGAAGGCTTTGGTCATTGTGTTTCCCAACACATAACTAAATACACGTTTAAACAAACTATTCTTATATATCCTTAAAAATGGATAGTATTTTCTGCCTGCACTTGAGACTGCCCAGTTCATGTGTTCAGGAGATGTGTGTTTTCCCCCCAGTTTCAGGGGGCTCCTTGTGGGTGAAAGTTTAGCACAGTGTACACCACACTATGTTTGCCCAGTTCACGCAGTGTTTGCCCAACACAAAACACACAAAACACAAATAATAACGAATCTAACAAATTCGTTTCGGAGGGAAAACCTCTTTCCGCAGAGAGAACCTTTCTCACTGCAGAGAGAGGAAACCCCTCCGAACCCCCGCATGTCGCCTCTAGTGTGCCCACGAGATGGCGCCATTGCATCACAAATAATTCTGTTGGTCTCAAGACACAGCTCTGCTCTGTCCCGAGCGGGGACACTCGCGAGTCACGAAGCGGCTTGGCGAACCGTTTCGGCTCCCGAGTGGGTTATGCGTACAATAATGCAGGGTTACAGATTGCAATTCGCAGTAAAACCCCCTCATTTCAACGGCATTCTCTTTTCTCACACGGAAGAGAAAGCTTCTCACATTCTGGAAGAGGAAAATTCATCTCTCTTAAACAAGGGAGCGATTCAGGTGGTACCCCCCAATCTGATGAACCAGGGTTTTTATTCCCGGTATTTTCTGGTTCCAAAGAAAGGCGGCTCTCTCCGCCCTATCTTGGACCTTCGAGTGTTGAACAAACATTTGAGGAAATACACCTTCAGAATGCTGACACAGGGCGCACTCGCCCGTGCCATAAAACAGAACGACTGGTTCACATCAGTCGATCTGAAAGATGCTTTCTTTCACATAAGCATTTATCCTCCGCACAGGAATTTTCTTCGTTTTGCCTACCAGGGCATATGTTGCGAATTCACAGTTCTTCCGTTTGGACTCAGTTTGAGTCCCCGGTCTTTCTGTCTGTGCTTGGAGGCGGGCTTAACGCCTCTGAGAATAACAGGTCTGAGAATCCTGACTTACATAGACGATTGGCTCATCATAGCCGAATCGTAGGAGAAGGTGTTGCAGGACACCGGCCGTGTGCTCGCGCACATCACATCGCTCGGGTTCCAAGTGAACGTGGGCAAGAGCAATCTCACGCCCAGTCAGAATGTCAATTTCCTGGGTTTGGAGTTGAACTCGGTTGCCATGCGAGCGCGTCTCTCTCTCTAGAGCGCGTTCGCTCTCTATGAGCTGTCTGTCACAGTTCAGAGAAGGGGCGAAAGTGCAATATCGCACATGTCTCAGGATGCAGGGTCTCATGGCTTCATCCACCCAAGTTGTGCCATTAGGACTCCTTAAGATGAGGGCGTTCATGAAATGGGTTTTGTCACTACATTTCAGCCCGATTCGCGACCTTTGCCGCTCGGTTACAGTGACGCGCGCGCGTGCACTGCAGCCCTGCGCCATTGGAAGAACGCACGGGGAACCCCTCTCGGGGCGGTTACGATGCGGAAAGTGGTGACGACAGATGCATCCTTAACAGGCTGGGGTGCCACCCAGGAGGGCAAAACGGTGAACGGTCTGTGGCCAAACAGACTACGTTCAGCACATATAAATTATTTAGAGCTTTTTACCAATTGGAAAGCTCTGAATCATTTTCCGCCTCGCCTGCAGGGACATCATGTGCTGGTACGGTGCGACAATACCACGGCTGTGGCATATATCAACCGTCAGGACAGCTTGCGCTCGTCAAAACTTCACCTCCTAGCTCACAAGCTCTTGGTGTGGAGCAGACGGGTTTTCTTGTCGCTACGCGCGACTCACGTCCCAGGCATTTTGAACGTCGGCGCATATCTGCTGTCAAGGGGAAACCCAATCTACGGGATTGGCGTCTTCATCCGCAGATAGTGAAATGCTATGGATGAGATTCGGACGGGCGAGCGTAGATCTATTCGCCTCGCGCGGAAACTGCCATTGTCCTATGTTCTTCTCTCTAAGGGACATGGACGCGCCCCTCGGGGTAGACGCACTGGCCCACCCATGGCCGAGAGTGCTCCTGTATGCTTTTCCTCCCCTGTGCCTGATATTCCCACATTGGCCAGGGTGAGAGAGCAGGTCCCGTCTCTCATTCTGATAGCACCCAGATGGCCCAAAGCACCGTGGCTGGCGGAGATAATCCCTTTGTTATACGCCGAGCCATTGTGCCTTCCCGTTCGCACGGATCTATTATCCCAAGCCAACGGTGAGATTTACCACCCCCACCCGGACAGGTTGGCTCTCTGGGCCTGGCCCGTGAGAGGACGAACCTGAACGCACTTGGGCTTTCGCCACGTGTGGTTATCACTATTCAGAATGCCAGGGCCGTCTCTACACGGCCCTTATATGGCTGTAAGTGGCAAGTGTTCAAGGGGTGGTGTGATGGGCGCGGTATCACATCTTATCAGTGTTCAGTTCCTGATATTTTGTGTTTCCTTCAAGACCTCATGGATAAAGGCAGGTCCTTTTCCACCATTAAGGTCCACTTGGCTGCTATTTCAGCCTGTCATGTGGGTTTTGAGGGCTCGACCGTCGGTCAGCACCCTCTAATCCGCAGATTTATGAAGGGTGCACGCCGCTCTTTGCCAGTCGTCAGGAGAACTGTCCCGGAGTGTGACCTCTCCATGGTGCTGGAAGCTCTGTCTCAACACCCTTTTGAGCCTTTGGATAGTATATCCCTTAAGCTGCTGTCTCTCAAGACAGCTTTGCTTTTGGCCTTGGCATCTGCTAAACGTGTCAGTGAACTACATGCACTCTCGGTTCATCCCTCGTGCTCTAAGTTCTCTCTTAGTGGAGATAAGGTCTTCCTTAAGCCTAACCCGGCCTTCATGCCGAAGTGCTTCCCTGCGTTCACTTCGGAGGTGTTGGAGCTGTCCGCTTTTCACCCTCCACCTTTTACCTTTCTAGAGGATCAGAGGCTGAACGCTCTGTGTCCAGTCCGTGCCTTACAGGCATATATGACCAGGACGAATGCTTTCCGGAAGAGCGACCAGCTCTTTGTTTCATGGGCTCCCCCTCACTTAGGGAGTCCAATTTTGAAGCAACGCCTCTCACATTGGGTTGTGGATGCTATTACCATGGCTTACAAAGCAAAGGGAGTGCAGCCCCCTAGGGGCATCAGAGCTCATTCCACAAGAGGTTTAGCCACCTCTTGGGCTCTGTTTAGGGGAGTGTCACTGCAGGACATCTGCTCCGCTGCCAGTTGGGCTTCTCCTCATACCTTCGTGCGCTACTACCGGCTGGATGTCACCAGTACCTCGGTAGCACATTCGGTTCTAGGGGTCGGGTCGTCTTAGCCCCTCCCTGCTGTAACCCTGTTGGGATATATATACCATTAAGAGTGAATGGGCTGACTGGCCATGTTCATTCCTGTCACCTATCATTTTTTCCCCTTTCGGGTATAGATTATGTCTTGGTGGGTTGGGGTTACTATCTCGCATGTGTCCCATGCGTATTTCATGTCCTGCTTGTCCACATTAGATAGGTGTGGTTTCACCATCGCAGGCTCATGATTAAGGGACGTGTCAGGCACCGCCTCCCTGAGGTGACCGTCCTTCTCTGGCTTCAGAACCTCACTGTGAGTGTATTGGGCAATCGGGGAGCTGTCCATGTCTCTCCCATAGGTGGATCTCGAACACGAGATGATGAAAGAGAACAATAGGTTACTTCGTAACCCCGGTTCTCTGAAACATCGAGTGGAGAGATCCACCAGCTTTGCCCCGCTTGCCGCACGAGAAGCGAATATACTTACTGAGGAATAGCAGCGCGCCCAGATGTTATATGCCCGTGGGTGAGGGTTGTGGCCTCATCGGGCACTGGCCGCGCGTTTATGTCTGTCTAGCCAGACTTGGTGCAATTGGATGCTTCTGCAGAGGTCAGGTACGGATGCCCTTCCCATAGGTGGATCTCTCCACTCGATGTTTCAGAGAACCGGGGTTACGACAGTAACCTATTGTTATTCTATTAGTTATTCTATTAGGCTGTAGCACTGTAAATTAGGATGTAAAAGAGGATTACTAGACAGAGATTAAAGTGGAAAAGATAACATTTATCTTATTAGTTTACATCTAGTCATGGAAGAGATAACATGTAACGTTATTAGCTAGCTACATACGATTACGTCAACTACACATTCTAACGTTACTAGCTAGGTATGGAAGAGATAACAAGTATTAACTAAGTTTACATCAACAGCAGATATCCTAATAGCTTAGTCATGGAAGAGATACCACATAGGGCTGGGCGATAATTCGATCTCGATACAGGATCGCTATAAAATTTTGAACGATTTCGATAATAAGCTTGGGACATATTATTCAATATCACGTGAAAAAGTAAGCACAACAGTATCAGAGTCTGCCGTATGCCATTAGGATACACCCACTTCTCAGCGAGCAGTAGAAGGAGACTTGAGAGAGAGGGAGAAAAGTTTGGAAAAAGGAGAAAAAAATTAGCGAAACTGAGGTTGAAGACAGCGAAAATAATGCCGAATGTAAAGGCGACATCACTACATCATTCGAGACCGAAGACATTGTTGAAAAAAAAAAGGTAACACGACGTCAATTGGGTGGACGTAGTTTGGATAAAACGACCAGGAACAGGCGAAGCCAGTCTGCAAAATGTGCCGGTGGTTGGTACCAGCCAGGACGGGGAATACAACCAATCTTTTCCATCACTTGAGACGGCACCACCACAATAATTACTCTGAGAGTGTTAATCTGCGTGCTCTTGCTGGCATGACACCTCACACACAGCCAAGCAGAACCATTACGTCGCCTGTTAGCATTGCTAGCGGGAGACAACAATCCAATTCAGTCGTGCTTTGCAGCCATTGCCCCGTATGAAAAAAAAACAGACGAGCAAAAATATAACGAGCGCTATTACTTATTGCCTCGCTAAAGATATGATGCCCCTGAGTACAGTTGAAAAAGATGGCTTCAGAAAACTGATCCAAGTGTTAGACCCCATGTACGAGCTCCCTTTACAAAATCAAAAAATGTAAAATATATTGAAAAGTGACCACTGACCAGTCACTTACTTGTTTGCACTTGTTTGAAAGCATATAAAACTCTGTATGAGCGAACGAGCGCTGCTCTGAATTTTATTTTGCCAGTTGTGGGCCCTGCTGCTCTCTTCATACAATGTGGGAGTGTAATGTGAATCCTTTGTCTGCATGAAGACCTTGACAAAAATATTTTGTGCTCATTTTTGGAAGGTATATTGTTTAAATTTTCATGTTATTAAACTTTATTCGAAAGTTTCAGTGAATCTCTTATTTCTTCAAGCTTCAGGATATCCCTTACACTGGCAACATCTGCAAAAACTACATATCGTGATAAGAATCGAGATCGATCAATATGGAAAAAAATATCGTGATAACATTTTTTTCCCATATCGCCCAGCCCTAATACCATATATTAAATAACATTATATGTATCCTTAAATGTTATACATTTTATCATCTAACAACAACAAATGTAATGTCAACCTTATTTTCAGTTTCATCTACTACAAGCTAATAGCAAGTAGGATAACCACCTCAAGTTACTGCTAAACTCTAATGGTATGTTTTTAATCACACAAAGTGGGATTACTGCATCAGACTGATCTCATGAAATGGTGTATGACGCGCTATCTTCCCCTACCATCCTAGCAAGAAAAATATCACTCCCAGATGTCTACATTTTGCTTCGTTTCACTCTGACATTTAATGGCGTGTACATACACGCGGACATATAACGGCGTAGATGTACGCGGCCGAGGATACACATGAATAGTTCAAAATGTGTAAAGATAAAACGCCACTTGACTTGATGAAAGTGGCGTTTATGCTTACGCAAAAGTCATGATGCCATGTTGACTCTATGCATTTTAATCTGGGCTCATCTAGTTAGACTTCTTTTTTTTAAGTGCTTCATAAATGTTAATCCTCATTTATTAGACCATGTAGCAATAATTTTACTAAACTCTTTACAGAGGTGGGCACAACATCAAAATACATCAAAAACTAAACATATTTTCCCACAGCTTTTTGGGCGATTTGGCTTTCTTTTGTATTTAAATTCACCCACTCTAAAAAACATTCAACAAATTTGATCCAACTTGTTAAGGAAAAGGGTATGTTTGTTGATGTACAGTTAGTAACACACAACACTCCATTGAAGATAAAGTGTCTTATTTATGTTAGATATATAGGCCTAAAATAACATTACCGCTATGTCACTCACGCCCATTTCGGGGTCCTAGTCTGGCCGTCTGCGATTGGTTAGTATTTTTAATCAGTTAAAAACTACAAACCGATTGGTTCAGCTACTAAAGACTATTAGTAGTAGTAAGACTATTGACAAATAAAACATGTTTGTGAAAAAATATATGACCAAACCAGAATTGCCAAAAAAAATTATTTGACTACATATAATGACTTTATATCATACATAAAAGAAGAGTATACTCTACCGATGGAGATCGATCAACAACATGGAAAACACGTTCGGCCCACCGTCTAGTATGACATTGGCTGACAGCCAGTTTTGGGACAGAATGCTCCAAATCATACAGTAGGTAATCAACCAGAATGTGGTTTTTACCACATTTATACACCTCAGCGAGAACAGTATTCAGATTAATGGTCTTTCTGCTGAAGGATGCATGAGAAAAGACACATTAACTACCGTCCTCCCTAACATTCACTGCAATCTAATACACGTCACAGATATGGCTTAGGTATGTGACAAACTGACCTATATACGCGCAAGCGCTTGGTTCCCACGGCTATGTTCCCAGCAGGTAGTCAGCGCAATACGCGTTGGTGACTAAGGAAATCTGTTGTATTTTTGCTTTGTGAATACCTCTAAAGCCCATATAATAGTGACGTAAATTACGTCATCACGTTGATTCTGACGTTCAAATTTCCAAGATGGCTGTAGTAAGAAGAAAGTTATAAGCAAAGCAACATCTCTTGTGTTTGGCATCAAAATCCTCTATGTAGGGGAGAATTTTTTTGTTTCAAACCCAATACTTTTGAAAGATTATCAATTTAACTTGAATTAGGCGAAGTTTGCGATTAACATTCGCATGTGTTTTTTTTACGATTTTTTTACGAAGTGACGTTGTAGTCAAAAGCAGAATCAGCCATTCGATCATATTGGCTTCCAAAACTTCACAATTTTTTGATGAAAACCCTGTCTTTTTAGCTCTAGTGATGTAAAATAATCTCTAACATATTTAAGCAGAAGTAAAATTGCTTTGTATTTGTAGATTAAACTGAATTAATAATATTTTACCATTTAAATTGCTTGCCAGCATTAAGTCAAGAAATGGCCTACTAATGAAACAATGAAATTCATGTGTCAATGCCAATCGCCTGTTTAATACAATAAATATGTGAATACAGATTTTATTTGCGAGGATTTTGATTTCATATGGAAAGATATGTGTGGATTGATGCTCTCGGTTTCATCAGAGGAAGTGGTTAATAGAAATAATAAATGTGTATCTATTCCTTTTAAAAATAGGTAATCTTAATCTTGTTGGGCTTTTAATTACCTACACTGTGGTGTTTGAATTATACAAATAGACCAAGAAATGAGGACGTTATGATATTTTGAAGTGTTTGTTCAAGCGGAAGAGGTCAGTTTTTCATTGTTTTAATTAGGTAAAAAAAATGACCCCTAATTTCGAAATTTAAAAATTCCATAACTTTCTTAAATATTATCAGATTTTAATCATTTAAAAACCATTTTAAGGTATTCTTATTATCTATCATATGGTAATGATTATATATTAATTTTCTAGTATTGATTTTTTTTTTTGCCACATAACTATATGGCTAAAAACATACATTAACATCAAAATAAAACCTAAACCCACAAACTCAACTCACCAAAATGATATGTGTGGAGATTTTTTTTTTAACACGTGGTGATACAAGTCACAAAAATACATCAAACTGTTGGCAGAAAAACTCACACATAACCTTATTTAGGTTTTATAGCACTTCCATGGTAATTATAAGTCAAAACTTCACTTGTATTGAGGCTTCAGGGAGGATTCATTATTAATCTTGGTCGTAATATCAGGGTCGATCACCAGCAAACACAACAGTAAACAAAGCAACTCGTAATCTGAAAATACAGGCATAAAGTCAGGCAGCAAACTTACATAAAACAGTCCACGGTATAAACCAATCCAGGACATGCAGCAAAGAATCACGAAGAGTAATCCATGAGAAGACAAAACCACAGGAAGAAACGCTCAGCGATGTTCGTTCACCAGAGCAGCACAAAAACTTCCCATATGAATGAGGATCTTCTTCTTCATCGGAGTTTTGTGGGGGTTGGCAAACCAGCTAAAAGGTGCATTTACCGCCACCAACTGGACAGGAGTATATGAAGTAAATAGGGACTTTATTTTATTATTATTTTTTTTTAATTGAACTTTTTCTTATTACAATAAACAATAAAGAAATCTAACAAAGGAAGGTCAATTTTCAGGTCAATCTTTATCATTTTGACCACCTGCGTTTGCAGCACAGCAGAAATAGATTCGGTGTGGAAACGATCGCTGTTCTGCTGTTATACGTAACAGTTACCACACCAGTGAAAAGTGAAAGCTCTAACCTGTTTACATGGTGCGTAGGAGACTGCTGTGTGGCACTTTGCTCAGCTTCAAGTTGCTAACAGCCATTTGAGCTTCTATTGCTTCCTGATAAACACCAACCTTCGTGCGCAGTGGCTGCACAAAACAGACATTTGGGAGACGCACAAAAAATAATAAAAATATTAAGTATGTGTTTGTTGAACAGCCGTGGCGGATCAGTTATTCACTGCAAACGCATCATAATATGTGAACACGCTCCTGCACCGCAACACACACTGAAAACGGGTGTGAAACGGACGTTAGATCCACCACAGTTCTTAGAAACTTAGATGTGTTTAAGAACTTTTTTTCGTACAACAGCAGCACTCATCTTGTTTGTTTATTAGTGGATGCGGATGACCAGTCGTAGACCGGAAACTGACACGCCGACTTCTGACAAAAGCGGAAGTTCGAAACTACGCTTGTGCACAGCCCATAGAGAGAGTGGCTGCGTTCCAAACCGCATACTCAATGAGTAGGTACTTCATTTCAATAAGTACTTACTCAGCTACAAACATAACATAAGCTACAAGGTAATGGAGCATTTTATACATTGTCGTGTTTCTTTAGAAATAAATAAAGGACAAATTCAGTAATCTATTACAGATATCGAGAAGTATTAGATTCTCATCACATAAAATATTGCTGTGATGATGAGTATTGAGCAGCAGATGACAGTCTGTCGATCGCGAGAATGAAGATCTTATTGAATAATCATGCAGTTTCTGCACTCTCTGCTTTCACCAATGCAGACACGATGTACAGCAAGAGCTTCGTTGTGCAGTGTAACGCAGTTTGTTCTCTCTAAAGCCCGAAACTCGTCCGCTCTCGTCGAGGTAAAAAGCTGCACTTGAACTCACCGAGAGAACTGCCGACTGACAGCTAGAATCTGCGTTCTGCGCCTGCATTTAATGAGCCTATTTCTGCAGATATATTAGTCTATATTCGTCATTCAAAAAGGAAAACCGACGCTGCCGGCTGCAGATAACATAACGTTAAACAAAGCAGCGCGTGCTTACGAATATCAATAAATCCTGCTAAACACTTTCTTTAAATAAGATTATTTTCATCCTACTCAAAGAAACGATGTGAAGTTGACAATATTCTGGCTTGACTTACTGATGCATAAACGGTATCGAATGATTTTGAGAGAAAGATTAACTTACCTGTCTCCTACCCATACAAAACTTTGGGAGTTGAGTCGGCGCATTTCCAGAGAAAATAAAAGGAACCCATTGTTTCTTCAGAGGTGTGGATGAAGGAACTAAAAAATACTTTTGTGTTCATTTGTACATCCGAACACTAAGCAACATGCTTCGCTCATTTGCAAGCAATGATATTTCTCGCGGAAAAACTCAAATCTCAAAGCTAGAAAAAAAATGAATGGGAGTCTATGGGGTTTCACCCCCAGAAATCCACTTTTCTCAGGATGTCATTTTTTGTCAAGTAATTTGAAAGTTGCATTCAAAAGGGAGGGCTAAGATAATACACTCAGCTGAAAATTGCATTTTCAAGTTCACTTATCTGTTCTAAAAATCAGTTCAAAAATGTGATGACGTCACATAATAGCAGAATGCTAGCGTGTTCCGGCCAACAACGGCCTAACCTGTAAGAAATCGAAAGGACATAAGTACTCGTTCATTCAACTTTTGGCCTATAATCTATATTGAACTTGCAGAATCAACAATAAAATCTATGTTGATTCAACGACAAGCAGGAGAAAGAGACACATTTAGCCATTTAGCTCCATAGACTCCTATTCATTCTGCACTCGCCCGCGATCACCTCCAGTGGAATTCTAATGGAACTGCAACCAAGATGATACACAATGGGGCTAATAGGAAGTGCCAAGGCTCTCCGTTAGATGGGCTCTGGTATATAGACCCTTTTACAGCCCACGTGATCAAATAGTTGTGCGCGCATTTTGGCAACGGAAGTGGTGGTGTTTCCCACTGGCTCTAACTTATTAGCAACTCTGAATGTTTATCTAAATGGGTTTCCCAGCATCAAAATATCTGGTTGTTGCGTTTACGGTTGCACCAATCGATATTCCACCAAAGGACTTAAGTTTTATACGATTCCGACAGGATCACGACCACTTAAGAAGAACCGGCGGCGCCTGTGGCTGAAAGCGATTAAACGTGTTGACTGGAGCTAGGACATAATAAAAAATGCTTGCGTCTGCAGTGCTCACTTCATATCAGGTAAGTTTATCTATGTAACCTTGAGTTTAATGGAAAGCAGAGGCGGCTGGTCTATTATGGGCGCTGGGGCGCCACCCCTCCTACCAATTTATTTATTTATTTATTTTAAATAAAGTTTTAAGAATTTTAAAAAATAAAGTTCTTCTGTTTTGGTGTATGTGGTTAACACGCTAGAAGGAAGGGGGAGGGGGGTCTTTTTGTCTGCCAGCTTCATTGTGTCCCACATATCAATAACATTAATCTGTCGTTTTATGCTGCGGAAGAGGGGCCTCACTATCTAACCAATGGAGCTCTGATATGCTATTAAAACATCACTAAGGCCCCGTCCACACTACTGCGTTTTCGTTTAAAAACGGAGACCTTTTGCTACGTTTGCACCTCTCGTCCACACGGGAAAAACGAAGACCTAAAACGGAGAGGTTTAGAAACGCTGCAGCTGCGTTTTGCGTTTTGAATCTCCGGAGTGCGTTTTAGTGTGGACGAGACAAAACCATACAAAACGGAGAACTTTAGAAACGCTGACGCAGAGGCTGACGCTTGGCTCTATGATTGGGTGTTATCAGTCATGACGCATCCTTCTCTGATTCGTCATTCACTGTTTACACCGGCACGCGCATGCCCAGTGTTGGTGAATGGTCACGTAATCTGCGTTTTCAGTCGTTTTAATGTGGACGGAGATCGTTTCTAATACGCAGGTAAAACGCTAGTGTGGACGGAGATCGTATTCGTTTTAATTCTCCGTTTTTCAACGAAAACGCAGTAGTGTGGACGGGGCCTAAATGTGATCAATTCAACCAATCAGTGACGCGCAATAATAATTCTAAAATAACATGGAGTTTTTAGGTACTTGGGTGTGGTCACGTAATTAGATTCGGCGGGCGAAGCACGTCTTTCTTGACAAGTTGACAATGGCGGCGCTGGCTGTTCGCGAGAAAGAGACTGTGATATCTCTTCTTTAAAATCTGTTTGAAAGAAAACCACTGGCTGAAAAACTAAAAAATAAAAGAAATGGGACCGGACCAGCCACACATTAAAATCAGACAACAGGTGAAAGACAAAGAAGCGTCGTATAGTATAGGCTTTTCTCGGACGTGGTACAATAGGAAGCCGTGGCTAACCGGCTGTGGAATAGCTAACTGTTTTGCTTCCCTTGTTTGCTTTTTAAAACTGCAGCGAACGATCGAGCCTGGTGTGAAAACGGGGTTCAGGATATGAAACATTTTTTGGAAAAAATAAAAAAACACGAACACACAAAGATGCATATGGACAACTGCCTGAGATTTGCGTTGCTGGGGAAGGCGAACATTGCTACTCAGTTGGATGATGGCCATCGACTTTGTATAAGCAGGCACAATGAGGAAGTGGACAAGAATCGATATATTCTTTCTAAACTGATTGACTGTGTAAAAGTTTGTGGTGCCTTTGAATTAGCTCTGCGTAGCCACGACGAGACTGAAGCCGCTGAGAACCCTGGCATTTATAGGGGCCTTGTAAATTTCGCCTCGTCGTTGGACGCTGCTCTGAAGGAGAACTTGGAGGGAGCTACTGTGTTCAGAGGTACGTCTAAAATGATTAAGAATGAGCTGCTGGACTGTATGCTGACTGTTGTTAAGGAGTACATTCACGACTAGGTGACTGCAGCTGATTATGTTGCCATTTAAGCCGATGAAACATCTGACCTGTCTGTCCAATACCAACTTGCCCTTGTACTTCGCTACATCGACCGCTACAATGTCATTCAAGAGAGCTTTTTAGAGTTCATTCAGATTGAAAACGCGAATGCTGAAAACATCGCTCAATCACTTTTGGAAAGGATGAGTGAATTGATCCCACTCAAAGACAAGACAAAATTAATAGCTCAAACTTATGATGGAGCGTGCGTTATGCGGGGTGCCACTGGAGCTCACTCACCACCGCATCAAAAACATTATTGCGTGATAAAAACATGAAAAATACTACCTAAACATAGCCCAACTGTTTAGAAAAAAAAACATAGAACGAATAGCCTAATGCGCATACATCCATCTCTTTTGTTTGAAATGAAAAAAATTTATCTGCTAGTCCTATGTAAAAAAAAAAAAGGTTTGACTATCAGTCGACTACGGCAAAATCTAACGAATCAGATTTGACTATGAAAATCCTTAGTCGAAAACAGCCCATTTTTTTGTGAACTATCCCTTTAATTACAAGTGGCAGTACTATATACTATAAGCACTATAAGGCGCACCTTCAATTACCTATTTTAGAAAATTTTTCAAACGTTTGACTGGGTTTGCGTTATGCATCCACTAGATGTGCTAAAGGGAATGCAGGGAGTGCGCGGCGTCGGAGGTGAGGCGTTTATTTAGTAAGTGTGAGCGCGCTGGGGCGGGCACGTAACTTACATTCACAGCCTGACTCGCTGACAGCAACAGCTAGCTGTTTTGAATGAGACGACCCGGTTAAGCTGCTGAAGATGCTGAGTTCCTCTCCCTGAGCATCCTGGTCTCCCTGACTGCTGGTGAAATCCTGACTACCTGACTCAGAGGCTGTGTCTGTCTCACTGCTGTCACACATGACAGAAAAGAGAGCACAGTCTGGCACAACTTCCTAAAATAAATGGTGAAAAGACCTTACCTACACTGCCATATATATATGTGTATATAAATAGTAATCTTTTACATTAGACTAGTTGATTTGTTAGAGATACACTACCGGTCAAAAGTTATAGATCGGTAAGATTTTTTATGTTTTTAAAAGAAGTCTCTTCTGCTCACCAAGGCTGCAATTATTTGATAAAAATACAACAACAAAAAAAGTAATATTGTGAAATATTATTACACTTTAAAACAGCGGTTTTCAATGTGAATATATAGTGAAGTGTAATTTATTCCTGTGATCAAAGCTGAATTTACAGCATCATTACTCCAGTTTTCAGTGTCACATGATCCTACAGAAATTATCATAATATGATGTTCAAGAAACATGTATGATCATTATCCATGTTGAAAACAGTTTTTTAGTTTTTTACATTTTTATTTCAGGATTCTTTGATGAATAGAAAGTTCCAAAGAAAAGAATTGATCTGAAATGGAAAGCTTTTGTAACATTAATCACTACCATTCAAAAGTTTGGGGTCAGTAAGAATTTATTTTTTATTTTTGGAGGAAAGAAATTAGAAAATACTTTTATTCATCAAAGATGAGTTAAATTGATCAAAAGTTACAGTAAAGACATTTATAATGTTAGAAAAGATTATATTTTAAATAAATGCTGTTCTTTTTAACTTTCTATTCTTCATAAAATTTTGGGGGGAAAAATGGTACACGACTGTTTTCAACATTGAAAATAATAATTTATGTTTTTTGAGCATAAAATCAGCATATTAGAATGACTTCTAATGACACAGAATGACACACACTCCTTCTCGACTAAGTATTCAAAGATATTTACCTGACTGACCTCCGGTAAATCAGACAGGTCTGTAGAAAAAAAATGTTTCCCTCAAAACTTTGTTGAACGGGTCTGGTAGTGTAACGTTGTCACATTTAAGTTTGGCCAAGTAACGGCTCTTTTCTTCTATTGGTAGTCCTAAATAATACTGGCTAGACATAATTTGCTTGTTTCTTCATATGAACTGTTGTTATTGATTCTACCGGAAGTTAAAGGGTTAGTTCACCCAAAAATGAAAATTAAGTCATTAATTACTCACCCCCATGCTGTACCAACCCCGTAAGACCTTCGTTCATCTTCGGAACACAAATAAAGATATTTTTGATTGAATCTGAGAGCTAGATCAGTCCTAGATAGAATGCCTAAGGGACTGGCTCTTGACGGCCTATAAAGTCATTAAAGAAAAGGTTTAAATATTCCATGTGCCTACAGCGGCTCAATTATAAGTTTATCAAGCGACGAGACTACTTTTTGTGCGAAAAAAACATAAATAACGACTTTATTCTACTAATCTATTACTTCCTTATGGGCGCATGCGCGAGAACTGAGACGAGGACGTTCTCCTTCTACTACTTTTTGTTACGGGCTGCTCCGCTTAGGAGTTTTACCGCCCCCTACCGTATAAAATGATGATCCATATATAAGGCGCTCCGGATTATAAGGAACACTGTCGTTTATTGAGAAGATTAAAGGCTTTTAAGTGCACCTTATAGTGCGGAAAATACGCAAATTGAAAAGCGTATGTACAGCGCGCATCTTCCTCTGCTTGTAAACAGAAAGTTTTGCGCTTCCAGCTATATCATCATCTTATACGGTAGGGGGCAGTAATACTCCTAAGCGGAGCAGCCGGTAAAAAAAAAGTAGTAGAAGGAGAACGTCCTCGTCTCAGTTCTCGCGCATGCGCCCATAAGGAAGTAATAGAATAGTCGAATAGAGTCGTTATTTATGTTTTTTTCGCACAAAAAGTAGTCTGGTCGCTTGATAAACTTATAATTGAGCCGCTGTAGGCACATGGAATATTTAAACCTTTTCTTTAATGACTTTATGGGCCGTCAAGAGCCAGTCCCTTAGGCATTCTATCTAGGACTGATCTAGCTCTCAGATTCAATCAAAAATATCTTTATTTGTGTTCCGAAGATGAACGAAGGTCTTACGGGGTTGGTACAGCATGGGGGTGAGTAATTAATGACTTAATTTTCATTTTTGGGTGAACTAACCCTTTAAGTTTGGGCCACAAAAGTGCGCACGCGCAGTAACGTTTGTTTATGTTGTTGCCGTTGAAACCGTCTATACGAGGTTGAACTGCCCGTGTGACAAAGCGGGCATAAGATGGACACGAGCATGAGCAATTGATCCATATATAATGCGCTCCGGATTATAAGGCTTGAGAAAAGCCGCGTTGAGAAAATTAAAGGCTTTTAAGTGCGCTTTATAGTGCGGATAATACTAGTACTACTTTTGCTTTTAGACCAGCACCTGACGTGTTTAATATAGACGCATATTACACCAGATTTTCTCTCAAATGTTTGCTTTCACTTTAGACATAGCCAATTCTGTTTATTTAACAGTATTAGCATAATAAGACTCGAAAGATAACTTAGTCCAGTATTCAGGCGCTGTTTGACAAGCTTCTAGTACCTGTGAGTGTCGGCGGTATGCCACGCGCTCAGGAAAACGCACGTTAGAACAGCGCGTGAATTAAATGTTTAACTCGCAAGGCTTATGCAAATAATGAACTTTTGTGAATTGCAGTGTCCCGTACCTATTCCTTAACATGTGATGTGTAGGCTACGTCGCGTTGTACAGTTGAGACAGAGGCACCAGAACTGATAGAATGCACTGTAACACGATACTACCATATTTCTTCAAAAGCAGATCGTGGAGACATTTACTATTCGTGATATCGCACACCTCTAGAATAAACCATTCAACGACTAGTCGTCGACTGTTATGCAAAACTAGTCGACTAGCAAAAATCAGTAGTTGTGAAACCCCTAGCCCATAGACACCCAGTCTAAAACTGTCACAGGCAACTGTCACAGGCGAAACAATGAACTCCTTCTTGGACCACAGCACAAAGTCACAATATTTAACATCACACACAAAGACGTGAAGTTGACATTGATAGTAGTATGTGTGTGAATTCTTCAATGCGAATGACTTATCCAGACAAAACTGCTCATCTTTTGTACATCCTTGAAGGCTAACGCTGTATTTGTAGGGACACTTGATCTCTACCACCCCTTTGCCACAGCAGGTACATCTTGCTAACCCATCAGGTGATGATCCAAGGTGTGGCTCAGAAGGTTTCACTACTAAGCCACATGAGCTGACGCTGAAATCTGGATGGCTTTGGGACATACATGCAGTGTAAGCTTGTCTTGCCGTTTCCTCCATGTTCTCACCCCAGAGCACAGATGGGACATTTAATTCTGTTCTTTTATACTGCATTATATCATTTGGATGTGTTTTGCTGATCTTGTCAGTCGTGGTCGATTGGTGTAATTTAGTGCTTGTGATTCGACCAGCCCTGTAGGTGTACCAGTCCTTTGACTTTGACTGTTGCCATGTCACAAATTCCAGTTTCTCACATTGATGAGGTTGTAGTGTAGTTTTATGTCTGTGAAATGTATCCTCACATTTCACCTGCACGTCCTGTGGTAAGAGGTCCCTGAGGCCTCGTCCACACTACTGCGTTTTCGTTTAAAAACGGAGAATTAAAACGAAAACGATCTCCGTCCACACTAGCGTTTTACCTGCGTATTAGAATTTATCTCCGTCCACACTAAAACGACTGAAAACGCGGATCATGTGACCATTCACCAACACTGGGCATGCGCGTGCCGGTGTAAACAGGAAACGGATGGACTATTCCTCAGATTGATGAAGCAGCAAGTAACGTTAGCTACCTCTGCAAAGATTAGAAAATGTCGATGAAGACTAGAGATTTCTTTACATGGACCGACGACGAGGTGGAACTTTTACTTAAAGTTACAATGGAATATAAAACAGCCATGGAGGCAGAAAACACAGACTGGGAGTCGTCGCAAACCAAATACTGCGACATATTGGAAAAGTACCGGGAGCATTATCCATCGCCAGAGGAAGCCACAACAATGGGAAAGGTGTACCTCAACAATAAGGACGAAATCACTAAAGGTATGTATAGTTGGCTAAACTTTAACTAAGTTATAACGTATAACGATGCTAGTTATATTAGCAGCTAACGTTAAACTGTTTCTTGTTCACAGGGCAATTGACAACAAAACTCAAGGCTGTACGAATCAGCTACAGGCGAGCGGTAGATGCTGGTCGTCGAAGTGGCCATGGGCGAGTAGTTTTGCTCTATTTTGAGCTCTGCGAGTCAATTTGGGGAGGCTCTCCTGCAACGCATACGATTCAGGGGGGTATCGAGACCGGCAACGTGGCGGCGGAGGCCACGGAGTTCTCCAGCCCAGCTGGTTCTGGGTCATCTGCGGCCCAGTTTCAAGAGAGTGCTGTCTCCCGAGATGACGGTGAATCGACGCCAGAGACTCACCGCTACCCTGTGTGGCCACAGGAGAGAACGATTGAAGAGAAAACTCTCCGCAAATTCCGTTGCACAGGAAGACCTGGACATAAAGAGACAGCTCCTTAACAGACTTGAGGCAACAGACAACGAATTCTGTTCCATATATCACATAAGGAAGGTCCTCCATGTTTATGTCCATCGGCCTTCTCAAAGCCGCAAACCGTGCCTTCAAACGTTCGAATGAACATTCGATAACCATGCGAGCCTTGCAAAGAGATAGGCCGAAATACTGCTCCTGTGGAGTAACTCCGCCATTGGGGTACTCCTTCATGAGGTACGGCATAAGCTGGATCCCCCAGAAGGAACACGGGGACAGCATCTTCACCTTCCACTAACTCTCTAGGGCAGGAGGGTATTGTCCCATCTTTTAGGTCAGCACAGAGTTTCGAGTTAGCAAATATGCGCGCGTCGTGCACACTCCCCGGCCATTTTACAACGATACAACGGCCATTATAAAACGATACTGGTGGTCACACAAAGCTTGTACATTCAAAGAATGTTTTCCTTTTCTGTTTATGTAGTCTGTTGAGTTGGCTAAGGGTTGTTTGATTTCGATGTGTACAGTCAATTGCCCACAGGCATTGTGCCATCCCGTGTGTCCGATAGAAGTTCACAACAAGATCCTTCACCTCGGCCTCGGTGCTCGGTGTTTTAATGTAGTCTGGACCCATGAAAATGACGATGGCCTTACATACCTGTCGGATGATTACTGACACAACTTGTCGGGATTGTCCAAATGCATTTGCGATTTTCCGAAGTGTCCCCTCGTCACTCAGATAATACAATATGCACGCTACTTTTGTTAATACATCCATGGGTATCCTCATTTTTGTTGTTGCTCCTTCCACGTGCGGACGTAGTCTTTCACTGAGGTTGATAAGTGCCGCTCTGGACATTCGAAAGTTTTCGCACCATTCCTTAGGGACCACAACTTGATTTTTAAAATTATCCCACCATGCGCTGGTTCTTCCCGGCTTAACCCAAAACCGACGCTCCATGTACGGTTGATACCGCCTCTGCACACGGGAATTGTCGTAGATCGCTCGAATAATAGTTTGCCTCCAGCGCATGTAGGCAGT
Organism: Pimephales promelas; assembly: GCF_988280905.1. Taxonomy (NCBI): domain Eukaryota; kingdom Metazoa; phylum Chordata; class Actinopteri; order Cypriniformes; family Leuciscidae; genus Pimephales; species Pimephales promelas. Next base: position 5,366,943 of record NC_142783.1, read on the forward strand.
TATAGCATTGTAAAATGCAGAATTTGCTTGCACAACAGCTGCTAACAAAGACATTAAAGTCAGTAACGCTTGAAATTCGTTATCCATGTTGCAGTCACTAACATTAGCTACGTAGTCCAGGATGTTTTTGTTTGTTTCCTTCCGGGGACGGGACACGTGATGGGTGACAGATGAATCAGGGAAGGACACGTCATGAGTGATGACACCCAATCATAGAGCTGAGTGGGAGTCTCTGCGTCATCGTTTCTAAACTCCTCCGTTTCGTCCCGTCCTTACTAAAACGCCCTCCGGAGATTCAAAACGCAAAACGGAGCTGCAGTGTTTCTAAACTTCTCCGTTTTAGGTCTTCGTTTTTCCCGTTTTAGTGTGGACGGGAGGTGCAAACGTAGCAAAAGTTCTCAGTTTTTAAACGAAAACGCAGTAGTGTGGACGGGGCCTGAGTGTTACATCAAATAAAGCAGTCAATGGCTCAGGTAAGTCAGGATGCTCCTCAGAATCAGTGTCGGATGATGCAGTGTCTGTGTCACTATTTTCCAGGCTTGTCAGCACAAGGGTCCACAACCCGCAGTTCCCGGATGTCATCATCTTTCAACACTGATAATAGCAACAAAATGACAGTTACTGTGCTGCATAATGTTCACATTATAGCTTTAAACACACAGGTGTACAATATAGAACAAACAAATGTAATTACTAAAAAGCAAGTAACCGCAGACCTATTCTAACACAAACTAACATAAGTTATAGTGATAAACATTAAACTATCTGAAGGCATTTTCATCTCTGGAACACCAAGTTACACCTTTCTCATGCTACATTATGGTGTCAAAACACTATGGTAATAGGAAGCTAATCTAGGCTGTCAACTATTACATGCCTCTGGGTGTGATAACAGATATTAAAGGTGCTTGAAGCTGCCTGTCTAGCCTCTTTGGTTTGTGGAAGCTGATTTCCCTCAATAGAGCTGGTCTGACTTCTTTCCTGCTGATGTCTTTCCACATGCACACTCCAGATGTAACTGCTGCTTTCTCAGTCCTTCCCATCCTAACATTGAGCTCAACTTTGAATAATATTGCAACTGCATGACTGCAGCATGACTCAAGCCTGAAATTTCACAAAAACAACATAAACTTACTGGCTGATCAATAATGTTATGAACAGGGCTTGAAAGTAACATTTGATTCAGCCAAATTTCGTTTCGGACTATGAATTAAGTAAACATCTGACTTACTATGCATGTATACGACATAAGCCTAACAGGTTTTGAATGTAACTGAATGATATTGGCTGGCTGTTGCTGACAAAATTGTAGTTTCAAACCCTGGTTATGAGAACATATGAGAATATGTAAAGGAGAGTAGGGTAGGCCTAAGTTAAACCTCAAATGACAGTAACACTGAAGCATAATTCATCTTGTATGTCAACTACAAGCGCAAAACAAATTATAGCCTACTTACCCCGCCATGCAGGTGCAGTTCGTGAGGACGTAGTTCTCTCGTTGGTTGATTATAACCCAAGCCTCATACATCGTTGTCTTGTGTCCTTATCTTTGACTAGGAGAATTTCAGATTTTAACACACAAAACTCTGAGTCTATGTCATGGTATTTGACGTTCTGTACATGACAACGCAGACAACGTATTCATAAGCATCCAGTGATTTATATGCTCGTAATTTCTCTCGGGTGTACACGCTCGGTTTCTCAACTAAATACGTATATATATCTGGCCATCTACTAACGTCTTCTATCCACTCCACTATAGAACACGGATTTGGTAGCCGGATACCATTTGACAAAGTCAACTTTTTAAAGTAATTTTCTCTGTGTTGACATACTGCTAATTCTCGCCATACTTCCGTTGCCAAAATGTGAGCGCATACGTTGCTACTTCATCATTGTGTACAAACAGTAAAAAGGTCTATTGTAGAAAAGTAAGCATATTCGCACCATAGACTGCAAATAAATATGGACGTAGTATCCATGACGTCACCCGTAGGTTTCTGGAGAGCATTTTTGAAGCCTAAAGTGGGCGGGGCCGGCCGTCGCCATCCTGGCAGTGCGTCACCTCTCGTCACTACCGGATCAATTAAAATGGACAAAGAGGCGGAACGTGGGTGGAGCTGAGGTGCTAATGCTATGCTACTGCCCTTGGGCTAAAGTGACAACTGATTGAAAAAGTAAAGCCAATGGTTAAAGTTCATGTTTTTGCCCTCCGAAATATTAAAATAGTTAAGATGTAACTAAAAGTGAGACTATTTACTTTACTTTTTTATCAACTTTATTAATCTCACAAGGTGCAATTAGAGCATGTGTACAAGTACATAACACAGATCACACACATTTCTCACAACATACAAACAGTCAACTATGTGTATCGTGATGCATTATTATTCTGCTAGTTAAAAATGTATTATCATGCAGACAGAAAATACCCGAGGGGTGCATTTGTATGTTAAGCCCACACCAAGCCGACGCCACCAAACTAGCGCTGATTAAAGCCGACTGTGTTGTCGTCTCTCGTCCGCTCTCGTCGAGGTAAAAAGCTGCACTTGAACAGACCGAGAGAACTGCAGCCGACCGTCAGCTATAATGCGTTCTGCGCCTGCGTTTAATGAGCCAACTGTCTATTTCTGCAGATATATTAGTCTATATTCGTCATTCAAAAAGGAAAACCGACGCTGCCGGCTGGAGATACACATACCGTAAACAAAGCAGCGTGTGCTTACCGTTTTGAATATCAGTCCTGCTAAACACTTTCTTTATTCCACTCCGCTCATGTTAATATTGAATATTCGCTAAGGAACACGCAGGTAAGAAGACGTAACATAAGAACAGCCTTCTATCTTTACCGTTTTAACTTCTTTGCTCGCTGTTTTGCTGTTATTCTCGTGCGCTGACTCTTTCACTAAGCTGAACAGCCAATCAGAGTTCTCTCTTTCCCCAACTGCCCGGCGTCGATTCAACGTCGAATCGGGCGAAACAAAGCCGACGAGGACTATTTTCAGCCAACGGCACAGAACCGTGCATATCACACCGAGGAAACTTAGTAGGCCGATGCACAAAATCTGCCAGACGGCCGACCGTCGGCTTGGTGTGTTCCGGGCTTAAGACAACCACTCCCATAATGCACCACATTGCACAGCTCCGCAAGCCACACCCACTAATCTGGAACTGTGTACACATTAGAGTAAAATCACTCTTTTCCGTCTACAAGGCTAACGTTAGCCGTCACCAGAGTTTGAAATTCATTTCACACACAATTTCTAGTTAGTTGGCTGTGGCGAGCAGCACGATGAGGGCGAGTGTAAGGTGAGTGGGTCCCACACCCTTGAATAATAATGAGCTAAAGTTTTTAGTCTCTACACTTTTTAATGAAATGTTACTTCCTGCTTATTATGGTGCAAAGTGACGATTTTTACGTCATAATAAGCAGGAAGTAAAACACTTAAATCCTTATTTCTCCCATCTCAGGGGAAAATAAGTGAATAAACCATGACCATTCAAAAATATGACTGAGTTTCTAAAGATACAAAGCTTAAAGGTGCCATCTGTAATAATTGAAGATAAAATATCCAAAAAATGAACTACACACATCAAAAGAATGAGAAGAAATAAGGTCGATGATGTCATTAAAACAATGACAAGTTATAGTGCTGCCGATATATTAACCTGAATTAGCATGCTAAATTACTAGCCCCGGCCCGGCAGTTGTCATAATACCAGTTTGGGCCATGGGAGGCGGTATCGAGCAGGTAACATATACCACCACCCGAACTGAAATACACGAGTAACACACGGCTTGTGGGTGTCCTTGAACCTGATGACAATCGTATGGAAAGTACAGCCCACTACTACATTTCAGTTCAGGGAAGAGTTCAAAAAATGATTGGTCGACATTATGCATGAGGAATACATTCTGGTAAGTTGTAACATACTGTATCTTTCAACAGTGTTCGTGTTCGGTTCACGTGCGCTAAGGATATGTCGTGTAACATTTACAAGCACCAATAGTGTATGTATTGTTTGAATTGCGTAATAAAGTTGACAGAATCTGAGAGCTAAGATTTTTTATATATCATAACTACCCCGTATTTTCCGCACTATAAGGCGCACTTAAAAGCCTTTAATCTTCTCAAAAAACGACAATGCGCCTTATAATCCGGAGCGCTTTATATATGGATCAATTAGTTAACAACGCTCCGCGTTATTAAATTCGCCCGCGAACTCGCGCTCGTGTCCATCTTATGCCCACTTCGTCACACGGCCAGTTCAACCTCGTATAAATCAGGTTATGTGTGTCTCCCACTCACGAGCGCTCACTCTTAAAGGGATAGTTCACCCAAAAATGAAAATTCTGTCAGTATTTACTCACCCTCATGTTGTTCCAACCCCGTAAAACCTTCGTTCATCTTCAGAACACAAATTAAGATATTTAAGATATTAAGATCACTCCTGCATACAGTCCATAGGCTTCTTGAGGGAATGACTTGCTGTCCTCTAAAAGTAATTAAAGACATCGTTAAAATAGTCCAAGTGACTACAGGGGCTCAATCTTAAGTTTATCAAACGACGAGAACACTTTTGTGCGCAAAAAAAACAACAAAAATAACGACTTTATTTCAACTATTCGTTTATTTCTCCCTCTGCGCGAGTCAGGTTACTAGTTTAATAGCGTAAGCTTCTGTTATTGTACGTCACACGCATCACACACATGACCAGCGTCGGCCAAAAGTGAGCCTACGTGTGACGTAGCTTTACGCTATCACACTACGTTAACTGACTGCAGGCCCATAGAGAAGGAAGTAAAAATTTGAAATAAATTCGTTATTTTTGTTTGTTTTTGCGCACAAAAAGTATTCTCGTCGTTTGATAAACTTAAGTCACTTGGACAATTTTAACGATGTCTTTGATGACTTTTCGATGCCAGTAAGAGTCATTCCCTCAAGAAGCCTATGGTCTAGTATGCAGGAGCGATCTTAATATCTTAAATATCTTAATTTGTGTTCCGAAGATGAACGAAGGTCTTACGGGATTGGAACAACATGAGGGTGAGTAAATACTGACAGAATTTTCATTTTTGGGTGAACTAACCCTTTAACAGACACACTGTCCCCGGCGCTGCTCTCGCGTCACAGAATGTTCATAAAGCGCCCCCCGTTCACAGTAACCGGGTCGTCCCAATCAAATCAGCCAGCCGTTGCTGTCAGCAAGCCGCCGCACATTGAATACTCATATGAGTCAGGCTGCGAATGCAGCTCTGAATGGCGCTAGCCTGGTCAACATCAGCGAATGCTCTCTGTCAAATTAATTAATACTAACAATAAAAATGTAATATGAACAAAACAAATACCGTAAAACTACAAATAATAGCCTGGGCTTTTATTTTCCCATATCGTCGAAATGCACCGGCTTATATTTTATACAGGCGTCTATGAGACGGCCTTTATAATTTAGAGTTGAGATGTTGTTCTTTTAGTCTCTGATCTCTAAAAATCTCCAAATGCTACGTGAAACTGCAGTCTTCCAACATTTTACTATCGTGTCAAATGATTTGATTTATATGCACTAGGGAGAGAGAGCAAAACAGCGCTCGCTCATGTTGTTTGAAGCACGACTCACTTTCTGGAGGTATACTGCCCCCATCTGGTATGGAAAATGGATTATGATTTGATTTTTTATGGTAGATGGCACCTTTAATGCAAATTGGTGAATTGTCCCTTTAAAGAGTCCAATTAACTGAAAAAGCTTAAAAAGGTTGTTTTTTTTTTTTAATTAATTATAAAAATAACTATAATTAATTGTAATTACATACGATACACATTGTGGGGTGTCATTTTTCTGCCTTTTTTCTTTACACTAAAAAAAAATAGAAAGAGAAATTTCAGCCAATAATTTTCAGGTTTAATGATAGTTAACAAATTTGCAAATGTTATAATTTAAAAATGAATTCAGAAATCAAATTCATTTTTTTTTTTTTAAATTTATGAACATATACCTGATGAACATTTCTTTCCAGTCTCTTTTCATTTTGGTATTTTTTATTTTCTTTGAGTAAGTGTTCAATTAAAATTAATTAAATCATTTTCTTGTTCTCCAACATATAAAACACAAATCTTGAGGCATTTCACAGCAACACTAGTTTATTAGTTAACTAACTACACATTTACTTTATGTGAATCTAACAAAACAGTTGCTCACTGTGACGCAGAACAATGCTTTCTAATATGAGTCACTAGATTACTTGATTGGGTGAAACTCTTTCCACACTGAGTACAGTCGTACGGCTTCTCTCCAGTATGAACTCGCTCGTGTGATTTCAGGTGTCCAGACCGAGTGAAACTCTTGTCGCAATATGAGCACTTGTAAGGTTTTTCTCCAGTATGAATTCTTTGATGCCGTTTCAGATCACGAGATGTAGTAAAGCTCTTCCCACAGTCACAGCAAATATAATCTCTCACTTCATTGTGTGTTTTCTGGTGCAGTTTAAAATTGTTCATCCTTGAAAAACTCTTTCCACAGAGAGAACACACATAAGGCTTCTCATCTGAATGAACTTTTAGGTGTGATTTTAGATTTGATGATGAAATAAAATTTTTACCACACTGATCACAGTTAAATGTTTTTTCTCCAGAGTGAATGAGCAGATGACCACTGAGATGTGATGCTCGAGAAAAACTCTTTCCACACTGAGTGCATGTATACGGTTTCTCTCCAGTGTGAATTGTCATGTGTGTGTTAAGGGCTTGTTTCCATGAGAAACTCTTTCCACACTGAGTACAGTCGTATGGCTTCTCTCCAGTATGAACTCGCTCATGTGATTTCAGGTTTCCAGACCGAGTGAAACTCTTGTCACAATATGAGCACTTGTAAGGTTTTTCTCCAGTATGAATTCTTTGATGCAGTTTCAGACCATGAGATGAAGTAAAGCTCTTCCCACAGTGACAGCAAATATAATCTCTCACTTCATTGTGTGTTTTCTGGTGCAGTTTCAAACAGTTCAGACGTGAAAAACTCTTTCCACAGAGAGAACACACATAAGGCACATTCTCATCTGAATGAACTTTCAGATGTGATTTTAGATTTGCTGATGAAATAAAATCTTTACCACACTGATCACAGTTAAATGTTTTTTCTTCAGAGTGAATGAGCAGATGAACACTGAGAGTTGATGAATAAGAAAAACTCTTTCCACACTGAGTGCATGTAAACGGTTTCTCTCCAGTGTGAATTCTCATGTGTCTGTTAAGTTGTCCTTCCCATGTGAAACTCTTTCCACACTGAGTGCAGGTGTGCATCTTTTTGGCTTTTGTTCTTTGAATTGTAAAGTTACGATGTTCCTCCTTCACTTCATTCAGTTCTTGTCTTTGCTCTTTCACTCTCACCTGGTCTAAAATACACAGAAATACAGTTCGAATCAGTTCAAGTGAACCCTTATTTAATAGCAGAAAACAACAAATATCTTTCACTTTTTTTCCTGTCATTCATTGTTAATATAGTAAAAATATGTTTGCAAACTGCTACAAGGTTATGATCATTTAGATGTATTTCTCTAACATTTATCATTCATATACTGCTTATTAATTCACATCTACCAAACTATCAACAATGAAGAATCAAGAATGGACACCAACCTATTTGTTCCTCAGTATCTTCATGTTTTATTCTGGATGGTTCTGGATCACTCATGTCTTCAATCTCCTCTTTAATAAACTCCATCTTTAACAGTCACACAGATTTCAGCTGCTACTCCTGGAGTTTGTCCTTCTCTTGTAGGATGATGGGAATAATCCCAGTATTTATTGGTGAATTGTTGTGGGAGGGGCTTCACTGCAGGTGTGAACTGTGATCACTGTGTTTTTATCCAATCTGCATTTACAAAGTACAGGATCATCATGTTAAACTGAGCAGCTGAAAAACCTCTTTGTCTCCAAAAGTTCCCTGTTTTTAGATCATTCATTATACAGACGGTGGGCTGATCGCTGCCATCTGCTTTAGTTTTTGAAATGATATATCCTCGAGCATAGGTGCCGATTTATGTTTTCCTCCGTGGGTGCTCATGGGCGCACACCCTTTAAAAAAACAAAAAAACAAAAAAAAAAACAAAGTAGTCAAAAAATGCTTGCTTAAATGCTTGATTAATCTCTCACCTGCACGACAGCCCTTGCTTAATGAGTGACAATAAGGACAGAACTAAACATTCAAACGTTGTTACACTTTAGATACTGGATATTATTCTAATTTTATTTTAGATTTCCGCTTTCAAAGATTATTAAAAAAAAGAGATATTCGAGATGAAACCATTACAGACGGATTCCGTCTAGCGCAACTTCCTTCCCTTTACAGCGTTGCGCTGTCATTTCTTCCTAAAGGCCCTTTCACACCAGACGCGTAACGGAAAAGCGAAACGAAAAAGCGAATAGTTCGCCTTAGAAAAGTTCGCGTCAAAAAACCATTCACATCAGCCGCGACGCGAATTTGCGACGTTCAGAGCTTGAACATTCCAAAACATTCGCGCCGAGGGTGAACACCTGGCTATTGCTCTGTTGCAGGAAAGCAGACCTGATTTTCATCAGAAAACGTACTCTATACTTATTATTATAGCCTACTAGATGAGTAAATATAGATTTTATATTCGATGTCTTTTTGCAGTGATGTTAAAGGAGAACTCCGGCGAACAATGAACCTTTGGTCTAATAAAACATCGGTACATAGTCAACCGTTCTCTGAGATTTGTTTTCATGATAATCGAATGTAAAGAGTTTTATCTCTAAAAACTGTTTAGCGTATAATGCTAGTAATGGGGACATTGACTAAGTAAAAAGAAATCGCTATTTTATACCACTAACAAGGCTCAAAATAGCCCCACACTAACGCAGTAACATTATGAGGCTCCATACATGCAAAACGAAGCATTGTGAACTTTGTAAGTGTACAGACCGTTTAATAAGAAGATACTTTATGAAGACAGTTCACTTCGTGTATACAGACAGGAGCCATCTTAAAAAATAGTCTCGATAAGTCAAACCACGAACGTCGTGCTGAGTGATCTGAACTGTATGAAGTTCAGCGAACTTCTGAACGGCGTTCGGGGCTCGATTATCGAGACTATTTTTTATCGAGACGAATATAGACTAAAATATCTGCAGAAATAGACAGTTGGCTCATTAAACGCAGGCGCAGAACGCACATTCTAGCTGACAGTCGGCTGCAGTTCTCTCGGTCTGTTCAAGGGCAGCTTTTTACCTCGACGAGAGACGACAACACAGTCGGCTTTAATCAGCGCTAGTTTGTTGGCGTCGGCTTGGTGTGTTCTTGGGCTTAAAACCCAAACATACCGTCAGAATCAGCACAATCGGTGATTGTTGTAAAATGCACTCTGTATTGCTGCTAAATTGCGGACGCATTTAATGATTAAAAGAGCTATTAAAAGCACAAAAATCTGCGCAAGAGACGCTGAAATGCACTGCAACGAGACAAGAAAAGTAGGCTATAGCCTACTTCATTTTGGTCTTCATGTGCGCATCTAAACTATCAAATATACATAAAATATAAAATGACCTGCTCTGAGATTCATTTAAACACAATTTATGTCTTAAATGGACGTAAATAGTTGGGAGAAAATGAAGGTGCATCAGTCATCTATTAGATCTGCACTCGGTCTTAAAGGGGCAGTAGTCTAATAAATAGGGCTGCACGTTTTCAAGTTTTTCATTAACCGTTAACCCTTGTGCATTGTTCAAATTCACTACCCTTTCGTTATGTTCGTGGCTGAAAAAAGCCACTACTTTAAACTGCTGTAAAAATGTATCAGATAAATATTTTTTTCAAATTTTTTTGCATAAATCTATTAACCGACCTCAGTCCTGATCAAAACTAGTAAATTTTTTAAAAAAATTCAGGATTTTAACTCTTTAATTGCCAAATTCATAAATGATGTCACTGATTTGGGGGGAAAAAAAACACAAAATGACTTATTTTCAATATAAAATATGATTGTGGACTGGATTTTTTTTTACCTTTTATCACAGTCTTGGACATGTCAAAGATTAGAAACAACATTGGTTTTGATGCATTGTTAGTTTTTGTGTAGCATCAGATTTTAACTTTTTCTCCCTCATTTACTGTTCGTGGCTGTTTTTGCCCCATTGACTTCCATTATAACCACATTTTTTGATTGCAAAGCCATGACACCATAAAATCATGCATTTTTGATTGTTGATGGTTTTCCCTGTTGGGAAGAGGTAAAATTTGTAATTTTTACTGTTGATAACCAGGTGGAACCATTTAACCCTTTAGACAGGCCTGTGCAAAAAAAAGCTTAGTTTCTGGCTTTTACATGCAGTTATATGGAGTATAATAGCATATTACAGTGTGTATATGTGTGTGTGGGTGTGCGTGAGTGTGTGAGAGAGTGTGAGAACTCACCTTGATGCGTCTGAGAAAATAAAAATATACACTTCAGCTCTCAAAACTACATGGAGTAAACAAAAACAAAGTAAGTGTATTTATGCATCTGCTGCCTTTTGATGGTGAGAAATGCAGACTAAACAAAAACAAAGCAAGTGGATATAAACGCTTGTCATTTGATGGTGAGAAGAGCAGCAAGCAACATGAGAGAGGGCTTGACTTGTAGTGAAGTTTTAGAGATGATTATGCAGTCTGACCCCTCCAGCGAGCTGCAGGAGGTATTGTCTTCTCACTCTGACCGCAGACTCAGGACAGTCAGATCCTGGTTTGGATGTGGCACCCTCATCATCATCTCAAGCTTCCACTGAAGGCGAGGAGGATTCAGATGATCCTGGATCTGGATGGACTGGGAGAATCTTCAGAGGGACATGGTGGCTCTGAAAATTGCATGACCACTGCGATCATCCCACAGGCAACGTGTGGACTCCCCTCTGGATCTGTAGACGCTGGCCAAAATCAGTAGCCCCATGCAGAGAGATCTGTGGAGTCCACAGATCCAGGATCCTCTGAATCCTCCTCGCCTTCAGTGGAGCTCTAGCTTCCACTGAAAGCAGGAGGATTCTGTGGATCCTGGATCTGGGGGGATTGGGAGAAATGGTGAAGTATGGTTTTCCACCAATGCGGAGACAATTCCCTTTCTTCAGCCTGCAAGAGGCGTGAGTCGAGGGCCGACACGCAATGCTATCGCAATGGTTCAGAACATGGATTCTGTGTTCAATCTGTTTTTTACGGAGGAGACGACTGACCTCATTGTCAGCATGACCAACCTCCATGGGCACCGCACAATGAGAAACTGGACTGGGGTGGACTCCACAGATCTCTGTGCCTACATGGGGCTACTGATTTTGGCCAGCGTCTACAGATCCAGAGGGGAGTCCACACGTTGCCTGTGGGATGATCGCAGTGGTCATGCGATTTTCAGAGCCACCATGTCCCTCTCAAGATTCTCCCAGTCCATCCAGATCCAGGATCATCTGAATCCTCCTCGCCTTCAGTGGAAGCTTGAGATGATGATGAGGGTGCCACATCCAAACCAGGATCTGACTGTCCTGAGTCTGCGGTCAGAGTGAGAAGACAATACCTCCTGCAGCTCGCTGGAGGGGTCAGACTGCATAATCATCTCTAAAACTTCACTACAAGTCAAGCCCTCTCTCATGTTGCTTGCTGCTCTTCTCACCATCAAATGACAAGCGTTTATATCCACTTGCTTTGTTTTTGTTTAGTCTGCATTTCTCACCATCAAAAGGCAGCAGATGCATAAATACACTTACTTTGTTTTTGTTTACTCCATGTAGTTTTGAGAGCTGAAGTGTATATTTTTATTTTCTCAGACACATCAAGGTGAGTTCTCACACTCTCTCACACACTCACGCACACCCACACACACATATACACACTGTAATATGCTATTATACTCCATATAACTGCATGTAAAAGCCAGAAACTAAGCTTTTTTTTGCACAGGCCTGTCTAAAGGGTTAAATGGTTCCACCTGGTTATCAACAGTAAAAATTACAAATTTTACCTCTTCCCAACAGGGAAAACCATCAACAATCAAAAATGCATGATTTTATGGTGTCATGGCTTTGCAATCAAAAAATGTGGTTATAATGGAAGTCAATGGGGCAAAAACAGCCACGAACAGTAAATGAGGGAGAAAAAGTTAAAATCTGATGCTACACAAAAACTAACAATGCATCAAAACCAATGTTGTTTCTAATCTTTGACATGTCCAAGACTGTGATAAAAGGTGAAAAAAAATCCAGTCCACAATCATATTTTATATTGAAAATAAGTAATTTTCTGTGTTTTTTTTCCCAAATCAGTGACATCATTTATGAATTTGGCAATTAAAGAGTTAAAATCCTGAATTTTTTTTAAACATTTAGTAGTTTTGATTAGGACTGAGGTCGGTTAATAGATTTATGCAAAAAAATTTGAAAAAAATATTTATCTGATACATTTTTACAGCAGTTTAAAGTAGTGGCTTTTTTCAGCCACGAACATAACGAAAGGGTAGTGAATTTGCCCAGAGTGTACTGTTGAGTTTTTGAAAAATTTCAAAGCATTTTCCCAAAATATGTGTCAAAATAAGATTTGTCACCAAAAATCATTCCATTTGCTGAAACAAAGAAAAAGTTACGGCCAAATTAAGACTAAAAAATACCCCTTAGTGGCTGAAAAAAGCCACAACAGCACATAAGGGTTAACCGAGGCCCTTATCGGTTAATACTCGGTTAACCATGTGCGCGCCGCAACCTCGAGATACAGAGTTAATTTTTAACACCTTTTTAATAACTGTTTGGACCCCATTTGAAACGAAATTAATTTATAGAAATAAAACGCAGTGGTAAGTACAGAGCAGTTAAAGTAGCCGCGTTTCCATCACCCTTCAAAATGAAATTGCCAATTGAAAATAAGCACATTAACTCCGTGTCCGCAAATAATAATAATAATCATCATTATTGTAACATTTTATTAGGCTGCATATTATGTAGAAGACGCCTTTATCCAAAAAAAGGAACAAAGCACAAATAAACACAATATTTTTGACGCATATCCAGTGTGTGTGGAGCGCGCATTGATGGCTGCGAGACGCCCATGTGAACACTTGCAGTTCTTTCAGTGGAAACAAACAACTTAAAATACTCTTTCATTTCTGGTCATACAGAAAATAATAATGCATTATTCGCAAATACATTTATTTGCGTAAACTCACAATAACAAGAAAACGTTGTTCTTTAACATTCAGGCGCGCTTCATGATCTCCGCGAACTGAAGCGCGAGAACTGAAACAGCCACCGCATTCGAATTTGTTCGTTTTAAATTAGACATGTAAAGCTTTAGTCTACAGGGGTTATCCTTTGTAGGCTAAAGCTTTAAATGTCCAATTTAAAACGAACAAATTCTAATCGAAGGCCAATATCTTCTGACTATGTAATTATGTAGCAAATTAATTTCTCTCTAAATGTGCATCCTGAGATGGAGAATTGTTTTTAGCCGAAAATTATTTAGAAAACAATAGTTTATTAATAAATAATTAATGCCTCGTTATTTTATATTATTTTATTATCAGACACATTTATTATAGCCTATATAAATCACTTATAAATCCCATTTCTGCAGGCTGTGGTTACGGCTCTTCTCATTCAGCATTGCGGGGGAAAATATCATTTCCAGGTTCTAATTTGGCCTCAGAAAACCAGTAAAATCTTTTTTTTCATATTAATTTGTCAAATATTTTAAATGTTTAAGGGGCAAATTCGTCGATATGTAGCCTATATATAGCCTATATATTTTTGCGCAACATTTGGTGTATAAGCCTACAGTTCAAATGAACATTTTGGTGTTCAACTTTGCTATTTACAAAATACAACAAACGTTCATTTTTCATTTCGCAATTAGGCCAACCGATTAAATAATGGGAAACGAATGAACACAAAAGTAGACCGTTTGGACATAATACGAGGCAGAGTTCTTTTTTAAAATTCATAAAAGATACAAGGAATAGCCTACTAGACAAAACCTCAAAGAAATGCCACAATCAAGACCGCGGAGCAGAAATGAGGGAGAAACACACAGAAACTCTGTGACTTTACCTGCCATTAATGCTCGGATGACACACCACGTCTCCTTCCATAAATAATACTAATGTCTAGTGCGGTGGCTGTGATATACCAACGTCCGTTGCCATTATTTTTGGAATGGCTTATCGCGAAAGGAAAAAAAAATGTTTTAGTCGCATAACATCGTTAATAGAAACGCTGTCATTTCGCAATATTTTTTTTATCGACAATCAGAGAAAAAAAAACGCAAAAGTTTTGTACAAATATGTATTGACGCCACTTAACCGAGCAAAAAGGTTTCACTCGGTTATGGAATTTTAAACGGTTACCCCTACTAATAAACGTGACAATTGAGCCAGTAATGCGAATCAAACAACAAAAGGCAGAGAAAATCACTCACAGCTCTTGAATGAATAACTTCAACTTTAATAAGCATTAATCTAACTATGATAAACTATGCAGTGTTGTTTGACATTTGATTACTATATTAAATTTCTTTTCAGACAGACACACTTACCTGAAAAGTCATTTTAGATGGAAATGTCTTTAGACATCGATTCAATGAAAAATTATGTTTAAAAAAATAGATTTTTTCACACAAGTTACCGGCCTAAAACGTAACCGGCCTCTGATTTGTGGGTTGCATTGAAACCTAGTCAGTGACCTCACAATATGCAATTTTTTTTAAAATTCATAATCACTGGATTGGTTAGTATTTTTAATGAGCTAAAAACTACAATCTGATTGGTTCAGCTACTAGAGCTATCCCGTGATTTGCCTAAGACCATTGACAAATAAAACAAATGTTTGTGAAAATATATGATCAAACTAGCCTGGATGCCAGCCCGAACTCCGCCCACAACATTTTTTGGACGGGAAGTTCGATCTGGACTCGATCCATTGAGTAATTATGATCAGGCAAGAAACGTTCGGGCCAATCAAATTGCCAGGGGGGCTTTATACGATGATGGACAGATGATCTGCAAGGACGTAATCATCACGTTATCAAAGAGCGCTAACTGATTTCCCTCAGAGATGACTGCAGCTTGAGAATTGAGATGTATAGATTCCGCTGTCGCGTCTTTTGTTAAATAAATTGACAGCGCATTCATTTTAACAGACAAACAGAAAACTGCAATCAAGGCATTTGTCGATCGGAAAGATATTTTTTGCTATCCTTCCTACATGATTCGGGAAAAGTGTAACTTATCAGCTGGCTCTGACGGTCTCTAAGAAGATGGGACGTAATGAAAAGCCTGTGGTCGTTGTCGTTTCTCCTTTGGTCGCACTCATGGAGGACCAATTAAAAGAAGCATCACTCGTTATTTAACTTCTAAAATAAGTAAGTTCTGTTGACAACTGTGAAATGCAAAGTAGTTGACTTACTGCGTTGCTCTGATTGGTTGAAGGTCTACCGACTTTCCAATTGAGTGCAGTGTTTTTTGTTTTTTTCCTGGTTCGGTTAATACACGCCTCATAATCAAAGCCCTATGAAGCAGTTTCAGACTCATATTCTCACTAGACGAAGTCAGGCTATGATCAAACCAAAATTGCCAACAAATTTTATTTGACTACATATAATGACTTGATATCATACATAAAAGAAGCTTATTCTCTACTGATGGAGATCGATCAACAACACGGAAAACACGTTCAGCCCACCGTCTAGTACAGGGGTAGGCAAGTTCGGTCCTAGAGAGCCGCTGTCCTGCAGAGTTTGGCTCCAACACTGAACAAAATCTCACCTGCCTATAGCCTTAGTAATCCTGAAGACATTGGCTGCTTCCCAATTCGCTTACTTATACTACGTCCTAAAAGTATGTACTCTTTTTGTGAGGAAAAAGTACATACTTTTGAGTGTGTAGCAAAAGAGTAGGCAAGCTTTGGGACATACTATCACGTCATCTTTAACGGACAGCTCTGTCGCGTGCTGCGTTGCATCCTGTCACCGTAAACTGCCCTGTCAATCATCTTGTCACAGTTAAAATCCTCCATTCTATCTAATTTTATTTCCTACCGTTTCGGAGAGGGCGTTCATCTGCCAGTTGTGGGTCTTTCATGCTCTCCTCGTGTGTTTGCAATTTGAATATAATGATGCATTTAAAACGTAATGGCTAAACGTGTCTTTACAAAAGTTCACAATGCTGCTCCAAATGCAATGTGTACAACATTGAATAAATTCATTTTCGTCAGGTTAGATACTGATAATTAATCACTCAAAGCTCTTTATCTAAACCTCTCTACTACACAACCGCGGGGACTAGGGGTGGGCGATATAACATAACTCCTTATCATTTTATTTTAACAATAACTACAGTAATACATTAACAATATTAACAATAACTTCAGAAGCCTGCACAATATAGTCACCTAATAAAATTTACCTAAACTTTGAAGTACAAAAAATTTAAACAAACAGCGGCAATCCAAACAAACCTTCAAAATGTAACAGTTGCCTTGCATAGTTTTTGGATTAGCATCAAATGAGGTATACAATACCTAATTTATACAATAATTGTATAAAATCGGAACATTTAGAGAAAAAACATTTAGTGGGGAATAAATAAGAGACAATTGTAACACTAAATCTGGTAAAACTTTACACATTGCTCTTTGTATTGTACATTCATGAAAAAAAACAAGGTAACAAATCAAAAGGATTAATTATTATATAGCCTAGTCTACTATAAAATTGAGGCATGTTTAAAATGTATAGCACAGCTGTTTAATGAGGCAGCAACATATGATCGATAGGACAGAAGAAAGGCTATTAATAATCTTTCATTGCGCAAAAGTATTATGATATGAAAGGCTCCAATATATCGCACAACGCTTATGCGCATCCCGAGCGCTGAATGATGCGCTTGAAGCAACACGGAGTCACAGCGCGCACGCGTAGCGCGTCGAATACTCTGCACTGAACAGTTCAAAGCACAAAGGAAATAAATATTGATGCGTAGCGTCGTGGATAATATACAGCATCTAGCTATGCAATCGTTTATTGAGTCCTTTCTTTTAACAGTTTTACATTTCAGTTACTGTGCGTGTGATGAACAATAGTGCTCTGACTCTAGTGTTTTGCTCTAACAGACACCCGGCCGGTAGAAAGTAACATGATGATTTAGTTAACGATACAGCAATAAAGTCCAGCAAGATAAAGTTGTGTTATGCGAAACCATAGACCTTTTATTTACAAATATAATAATAGTAACATTGAATCATCTTAGAAAGAGTTTAATCGTGTTGACTGTTGTACCCGAACTGCGGAAACTCTGAAGGAAGATTAGGCGAATGCAAAATGTACGCTAGTAGGGAAGTGGTGAAACGAGTTTTCATGCATATTTGACAAAAAAAAAAAAAATTGTGTTGTGGGAGATCTGACCTCTTGTATTTAAACAACTTCCATACTATTGGAGTAGCGCCCTTTTTAGGAACTAAATCTTGATCTGATCCGGAGGCTGACATGCTGCTGTGTTGTTGTGCACGCGCTAAGTAACGTAAATACGCCATACGTCATCATATCATCAATATCGCGATATGACAATTTTTTATCATGTAAAATGTTATACCGGTATTATCGTGGACGGTATGATATGGCACAGCCCTAGCGGGGACTCGCGCGTCCTCCGTTTCGACTACGTGTCTGTAGTTTTTTTTTAAGACTTTTTACTCGTGTTTGTAGTTCTAACCGAATCCTCGTCCAACGCGCAATGGTTTGTGGGCAATATCAGCCGTTAGAGTGTGCATCGATCTACACTTCGGATTCTGACCGGAAAAAGTAGACCATCCGGGTATCTTTGAAACACTCATTTCAACATACTACGATTTGGGACGTACTAATTCTAATTTCGAATACTATTTAGGACGGATAGTATGCGAATTGGGACGCAGAGATTGATTAACTTGTTCAGGTGTGTTTGATTAGGGTTGGAACTAAATTCTGCAGGACAGCGGCTCTCTAGGACCGAACTTGCCTACCCCTGGCTCTAGTATGACGTTATGGGACAGAATGCTCCAAAGCATAACAATCAACTGGATGTCATATTCTTTGTAATATTTAAATATATTGTTGTCAAGACTCATACAAAAATGCCTGTGGCAGAGATGTTAAGGTTTATTTTATTTTTAACAGTTTGTTTGGCTTTTTTGTATGTCACTCTAAGGTCCGGACAGTTATCCGGTATGACGTTATGAGACTGTAATGTCTTATAATTCTTTCACTTTGTAATACCCTCAATATATCATTTGATAAACAGAGATTAACAGATTAAATAAATGTGATTTTTATAAAACATTTCCTTATTTTGACTTCATAAAGGGGTTTGGACATCAAAATTGCACAACACGTCATTGGGCCATTATGCTGTTTGTTTCACTCTCTCATATGTATGGATTTAATTTTAAAATAAATCTGCATACAAAGAACTCAGGATTTCTTCATGTTCATGAATAGAGAGAGACAGAGAGTTTAGCCTGTTACACGTCAGCGAACAGTGTTCAGACTCACGGTCTTTCTGCTGAAGGATGCATGAGAAAAGACACATTAATTACCGTCCTCCCTAAGAGTCACTGCAATCTAAGACACAGGTCACAGATATGGCTAAAAACATACATTAACATCAAATTAGAAGCTAAACCCACTCAATTCACCAAAATGATGAGTGTGTGGAGATTTTTTTACACGCGGTGATACAAGTAAGTCACAAAAACAGATCAAACTGCTGGCAGAAAAACTCATACATAACCTTTTTTTACCGGTTTTATCCAAAGGGTTTTATCGCACTTCCATAGCAAAACTTCCCAATGAGGATCTCCTTCATCATCGGAGTTTTATGGCGGTTGGCAAACCAGCTAAAAGGTGCATATACCGCCACCAAATGGACAGGAGCGTCAAAGGTTAAGCATATATATATATATATATATATATATATATATATATATATATATATATATATATATATATAAACACATCTATTTAACTGTAACTGTTAACTATAAACTGTATAATAAACTGACATTTATTATTTTATTTATTTGTATTATTATTTTGATTTTTTGGGTTGTTCTATATAGGCTATAGGCCTATTTTGATTTGTATACCCGATTTGTTTTGTTTTGTTTTTCAAGCATTTGTAATAATAATAAAAAATCAGTCAACATTCCTGTAATGTGTGCAATCTCTAATATTGTACAAAGCACTCATGTCATCTCATCACTTTAATGCAAAATCAAAGATTTTATTTTTAATTTCTAGTTTTCTTAGTTTCTTAGCTTTTTTTTCTTCAGTTTTTGCTTTAGTTATTTACTTTATTAAAGTTGAATCCAAACGCAAGAGGGCAGCATCTGCACTGTTCGAAAAAAAAAAATGGAAGACTCAAAAAGTCAATTTTGTTTGAAATATTTTTTTTTTACAGTAATACTCTTAATAACAGTACGAGTTCACGATCAAACGCCTAAATAAATTATTAAAAAGTATAAACAAAAAACAAGTGATATTGACTCATTTTAATTGAACTGTAATCAGTCATGTCTGGCAACTAACAAATTTGTATTCAATATCATTAGGATGCATAACAATTAAGCTAATAATTTTCTTGACTTTTACCTTTTACTTTCTGTCTTTTTTTTTAAGGAAAAGGGACGTCAGCGGGTTTTTCTCACTCATCGTTATGGTACAAAATGTGTGCCACAAATGCTGTGAACCGAGTTAAAATTTCATGAAGCGAGAATATTTTTTGAAAAAAGTCTTGAAAACACTTGAGAGGGGAAAGGGGTCTGTTTCTGCAGCTCGGGACGTGTGTCAGTGTGGTCCGTCATGTAGGGGTGCTGCTGGTGTCCTTCTTTAAATAACTCTTTCTCGGCTGAGTCTCTCGCTTACGGCCATACCACCCTGAACACGCCCGATCTCGTCCGATCTCGGAAGCTAAGCAGGGTCGGGCCTGGTTAGTACTTGGATGGGAGACCGCCTGGGAATACCAGGTGCTGTAAGCTTTTGCTTCATCTTCAACACGGAGATCATTCACTCCAACGAGAATTTTACCTTTTATCCTTTGAATGTACATTTATTTTCTTACAGTTTTCTTTCTGGCTTAGTGGCTTTTGTTTGCTATTAGTGCGGCAAAGGAAAAGCAAAGCTCAGCCTCGTCATTCTTCCTTTCTCCTCCAGGAGGCGATGGAGTTGCTTTCTTTCTCTACTAAAGCCACCTTTCCACTGCACACGACATTCGCATACGATTGTCGTATTTCGCCCCCTAGTGTCAGTCGCACGGAACTTTGAAATTGGTCGTGAAGCAACCTCGGATATTCACAATGGAAAAATTAATGATTTTATTGAATGTAATGCATGCATAAATATATCTACACAAAAAAATGACTCTCAAATAAAAACAGTAGATTTTATAGAGCTGATCAATATAAATATTGATTTAATAATTATAATTTTTTTCTTCTTCTATAGTTAATTATAACCAATATTTTATAAAAAGAGTGCTTACAGAAAAACATTAAAGAGTTAAAATATTTGTGATTCTAGCCTCGTGCTTATAGTTTTTATTAGAATACATCACATCCGGTTGCCCGGTCGCATACGGTCTAGCCGCAGAAGTTCAGATATTTCAACGGATCCAAAGCTCAAATCGCATCCGAATTGTCCGCATACGCATATGATCGGAACCCCCCGCAGCTCCCGTACGACTTTCCAAGCAGCTTAAGCGCTAAACTTTCTTTTGGAACCGCTCCTTTCCTCATCTTCATCTAGACCAGAGCTTACTAAACTCTTTTTTTTTGTCAGCCGAATGCCTTACACTATACAGATAGATGAATAGATAGATAGATAGATAGATAGATAGATAGATAGATAGATAGATAGATAGATAGATAGATAGATAGATAGATAGATTTTATTTGCACCTTATATGATGTCATGTGCTTAAGTAAGTGTGGAATGATGTAGCCATCAATGTCTTTCATAATTGTTAATGTGCAATTACAGAAATTTAAAACTTCTATTAGGCCTAACTGTCAGCTTTTCACAGGCAATCATTTTTGCCATGTAAGTTCATTTACAAGCATATTTTGTTCACCACAACAGTAGCTAATTGTAATAGCTATTCTGTTTGCATAAAACCTGGTTTGAAGTGGAACCTCTTAGTAGGGCAGGGGTATTTAATGATTAAAGATTAATTTCTTTAAAAAAAACTGGCCCTCCTTGAACTGCCACCTTAACGTGGTGGAGGGGTTTGAGTACCCGAATGACCCTAGGAGCTATGTTGTCTGGGGCTATATGCCCCTGGTAGGGTCTCCAAAGGCAAACAGGTCCTAGGTGATGGGTCAGACTAAGAGCGGTTCAAAAACCCCTTATGACGGAAGTATATACAAGGACCGTGACGTTGCCCGGTATGGCGCAGCCGGGGCCCCACCCTGGAGCCAGGCCCGGGGTTGGGGCTCGTATGCGAGTGCCTGGTGGCCGGGCCTCTCCCCACGGGGTCCGGCCGGGCTCAGCCCGAAGAAGCGACGTGGGACCGTCTTCCCGTGGGCTCACCACCTGCAGGAGGAGCCGTAAGGGGCCGGTGCAGAGAGGATTGGGCGGCAGTCGAAGGCAGGGGCCTCGGCGACCCGATCCCTGGACACGGAATCTAGCCTTAGGGACGTGGAATGTCACCTCACTGGCGGGGAAGGAGCCCGAGATTGTGCGTGAGGTTGAGAGGTTCCGACTAGAGATAGTTGGAATCACCTCTACGCATGGCTTGGGTTCTGGAACCTCACTCCTTGAGAGAGGATGGACTCTTCACCACTCTGGAGTTGCCCATGGTGAGAGGCGGCGGGCTGGTGTGGGCTTGCTTATAGCCCCCCAGCTCAGCCGCCATGTGTTGGAGTTTACCCCGGTGAACGAGAGGGTCGTTTCTCTGCGCCTACGGGTCGGGGATAGGTCTCTCACTGTCGTTTGTGCCTACGGGCCAAACGGCAGTGCAGAGTATCCGGCCTTCTTGGAGTCTCTGGGAGGGGTGCTGGAAAGTGCCCCGACTGGGGACTCCGTTGTTCTACTGGGGGACTTCAACGCTCACGTGGGTAACGACAGTGACACCTGGAGGGGCGTCAGGGGCGCAACTACCCAGTTTCAGAGGGGTATGCAGCAACAATTTTAGCGCCCCCCGGCACCCCCCCCCCCCCCCCCCAAAAAAAAAAGGAAAAATAAATGTAATGTAAGTGTGCTGTGAAATAAGTGAGTAGGAAGAAATGAGAGCTAACAGAAGAAAATAAGTGCAAAATTGTCGTTTATTAACACAATTAAACTATAGCTACTCCACCTTGATGAACCCCCCTAACAAAACTAAGCTCCATTGGAACAGCAATACCAGTGTTTCTCACAGGATTTTAGGTAAAACTGTGGTAGGTGGACCTCTGTTTCTCTAGGGGGGTTCGGGGGCATGCTCCCCCGTAAGAAAATTTTGTGTTCTGTAATGTTAAATTCAGCAGTCTGGTGCACTTTGAGAGTTCAAAATTGAAAGCTCCAACCCATATTCAGGGTGCAAATTAAACAGAGAAAAATTTGAACCTCTTTTAGTTAGTGTCTGTCTACATTACACTACTACATAATAATAGTTATAATATTAATCCCATGATAGTAGCCATAAAGGCTATTGTAAAACAAATGCACAGAAAAATAAAGGAAACTTTCATAATTAGTTTTGCACTAATTTCTATACTTGAAAGATACTTGCGCATAATGACGTATTTCATGGGCCAGTGTGTCAGAAAAAAAAACTAAAGCTGACTTTTTTTGACCAATGCATTACACCAGCACAGCGCCGCCAATTAAGCAAAAAACAAAACAAACAACAAACAAATGGGCCGTCGATGTATGAGTTTTGTGGGCCGTTAAGACAAATAAATTAAAAAAGGATGAAATGTATTGGCTGAAAAGCACGTCGGCCCAGCGGGAATCTCCCGGTAGTCCCGATGGCCACCGAGATATAGCCTACATGTGTTGGGATGTCACATTTTGAATCCTACCTGTTGGCTTTCAGCAATGCATGCAGTTATTTAGCTGCTGTCGCATCAATTGACATGCCATCTCCTTTTCTCTCTTTCTTTTTCCATTTTTAGCCCCACAACATTTTGTTTAATCCATCTTTTTCGACGACAACTAACTACTCGTACCTGCTCGCTCAGAGCTCACGGCGCCCCCGCCCGCTCGCGATATTACCCGCCCCCCTTCTCCATGAGGGCGCCTATACTCTAGCCTAGCTGTTAGTCCTCTAAAATTTTATATAACAATGAAGGAATGCAGAAATGATTTAGAAACGCACAACGGCAGCTACATATAGAAATACAATATAGCCTATATAATTTTTTTTTTTTTACCATCGCTTTGGCGCCCCCCATTGTGCTGCGCCCCTATGCGCCGCATATAGCGCATACCCACTTTTTGCGCCACTGAGGGGCGTGATTGGGAGGAACGGCCCCCCAGACCTGAACCCGAGCGGTGTTCAGTTATTGGACTTCTGTGCTAGTTACAGTTTGTCCATAACGAACACCATGTTCAAGCATAGGGGTGTCCACCAGTGCACGTGGCACCAGGACACCCTAGGTCGTAGGTCGATGATCGACTTTGTGGTCGTTTCATCTGACCTGCGGCCGTATGTCTTGGACACTCGGGTGAAGAGAGGGGCGGAGCTGTCAACTGATCACCACCTGGTGGTGAGTTGGATCCGATGGCGGGGGAGGAGGCTGGATGGACTCGGCGGACCCAAGCGTACTGTAAGGGTTTGCTGGAAACGTTTGGCCGAATCTCCTGTCAGAAAGATCTTCAACTCTCACCTCCGGCAGAGCTACGACCAGATCCCGAGGGAGGCTGGAGATATTGAGTCTGAGTGGACCATGTTCTCCACCTCCATTGTCGAAGCAGCTGCTCGGAGCTGTGGCCGTAAGGTCTCCGGTGCCTGTCGAGGCGGCAATCCTCGAACCCGGTGGTGGATACCGGAAGTAAAGGATGCCGTCAAGCTGAAGAAGGAGTCCTACCGGGCCTGGTTGGCTCGTGGGACTCCGGAGGCAGCTGACAGGTACCGGCAGGCCAAGTGGACTGCAGCCCGGGTGGTCGTGGAGGCAAAAACTCGGGCCTGGGAGGAGTTCGGTGAGGCCATGGAGAAGGACTATCGGTTGGCCTCGACGAGATTCTGGCAAACTGTCCGGCGCCTCAGGAGAGGGAAACGGTCCCCTACCAATGCTGTTTACAGCGGGGGTGGGCGGCTGTTGACCTCGACTGGGGATGTCGTCGGACGGTGGAAGGAATACTTTGAGGACCTCCTCAATCCCGCCGTCACATCTTCCATTGAGGAAGCAGAGGCTGAGGGCTCAGGGGTTGACTCGTACATCAACCTAGCTGAGGTCACCGAGGTAGTCAAGAAACTCCTCGGTGGCAAGGCACCGGGGGTGGATGAGATCCGCCCCGAATACCTCAAGTCTCTGGATGCTGTGGGGCTGTCTTGGTTGACACGCCTCTGCAGCATCGCGTGGCGGTCGGGGACAGTGCCCCTGGGATGGCAGACCGGGGTGGTGGTTCCTCTTTTTAAGAAGGGGGCCCGGAGGGTGTGTTCCAACTAGGAGAATACGGACGATGGTGGAACCTCGGATTCAGGAGGAACAGTGCGGTTTTTGTCCTGGCCGTGGAACACTGGGCCAACTCTATACTCTCTACAGGGTGCTGGAGGGTTCATGGGAGTTTGCCCAACCAGTCCACATGTGCTTTGTGGATTTGGAGAAGGCATTCGACTGTGTCCCCCGAGGCGGCCTGTGGAGGGTGCTCCGGGAATATGGGGTCTGGGGTCCTTTGCTAAGGGCTGTCCGGTCCCTGTATGACCGAAGCAGGAGCTTGGTTCGCATTGGCGGTAGTAAGTCAGACTTCTTCCCGGTGCATGTAGGACTCCTGCAGGGCTGCCCTTTGTCGCCGGTTCTGTTCATAATTTTTATGGACAGAATTTCTAGGCGCAGCCAGGGGCCGGAGGGTGTCAGGTTTGGGGACCACACGATTTCGTCTCTGCTCTTCGCGGATGATGTTGTCGTGTTGGCCCCTTCATACCAGGACCTTCAGCGTGCACTGGGACGGTTTGCAGCCGAGTGTGAAGCGGCTGGGATGAAAATAAGCACCTCCAAATCCGAGGCCATGGTCCTCAGCCGGAAAAGGGTGGCTTGCCCACTTCAGGTTGGTGGAGAGATCCTTCCTCAAGTGGAGGAGTTTAAGTATCTTGGGGTTTTGTTCACGAGTGAGGGAAGGATGGAACGGGAGACTGACAGACGGATCGGTGCAGCTTCCGCAGTAATGCGGTCGATGTACTGGTCTGTTGTGGTGAAGAAGGAGCTGAGCCGTAAGGCAAAGCTCTCGATTTACCGGTCAATCTACGTTCCTACTCTCACCTATGGTCATGAGCTTTGGGTCATGACCGAAAGGACAAGATCCCGGATACAGGCGGCTGAAATGAGCTTTCTCCGCAGGGTGGCTGGGCGATCCCTTAGAGATAGGGTGAGAAGCTCGGTCACTCGGGAGGAGCTCAGAGTAGAACCGCTGCTCCTCCACATCGAGAGGGGTCAGCTGAGGTGGCTCGGGCATCTGTTCCAGATGCCTCCTGGACGCCTTCCTGGGGAGGTGTTCCGGGCACGTCCCACTGGGCGGAGGCCCCGGGGAAGACCTAGGACACGTTGGAGAGACTATGTCTCCCGGCTGGCCTGGGAACGCCTCGGTATCCCCCCAGAAGAGCTGGAGGAAGTATCTAGGGAGAGGGAAGTTTGGGCATCTCTGCTTAGACTGCTGCCCCCGGGACCTGGCCCCGGATGAGCGGAAGAAGATGGATGGATGGATGGATGGATAAAAAAACTGAGTATTTTCCTCTGTATTTGGACCAGGTCCTGGTCTGGTTTCTTTATGTAGAGTTCATAGTCTACATATGTTTCTTTACATCCAGCTGACACTTTCTGTGGTACACTTTTGTTTTTGACAAGCAAAAACAATAATACAAGACTATACATTCTCTATTTCAAGAAGAAGAAAGTTAACAAACATATTTCATTTCCTATGGTCTCGGTTTATTGGAATTTGGAACTATTACAGTAATTGGAGAAATGTTTGGTTGTTAATATTTCATTACAAATAAGATTAAGGATATTTCATTTAAGATATTAAACAAATTTTATCCTGCTAAACATTTTCTCTCCAAGTTTAACCAAAAACTGCTCATTTTGTTCAGTGCAACCAGAAACTGTACCTCATATTTTCATTGTCAATATTCAAAGAGGTTGGTTTCCAAACTTATAAGTTTTATCATTTAAATGACAAATAGTTGTGCAATGTTTCTTTGTTAGCCTATGAGCTTAAAATCTCTGTGTTTTTTTAATTATGAGAAGAGTCTGGAAATTAATTATTAATCTTTATAAATCTCCTTTTTTCTGTGGTACTGAAATAATTAGAAAACTAAATATTTACTATTATGGAGAGCACAAACAAAATCATAATAACCATAATAATAATAAAAAAAACATTTAACATTGCTGTAATGTGTGCTGTTGTAAAAATCTCTAATATAGAGCATGTCATTACTATAATTGATGGTTTTAACATTACTATAACAGAAAATCTAGATTTTTTGTAGAAAATCTAGAAGGTTTTCTTTCAGTTTTCACTTTAGTTAGCCTATTTACTTTATTAAAGTTGAATCCAAACGCAAGAGGGCAGAATAGCATCACTCACTGTTGAAAAACAAATGGAAGACTTACAAAAAAAAACTAAAAAAGTCAGTATTTTTTACATTTATACCCTTAATAACAACTTGTATGGTGTTTTTGTTTGTTTGTTGTTGTTTTTTGTCATGCCAAAAAAAGCTTTCTGAATTGAATAGAAAGCAACTCGATCGCCTCCTGTTGGAGAAAGGAAGAATGACGAGGCTGAGCTGAGCTTTTCCTTTGCCGCACTAACAGCAGACAAAAGCCAGAGAAAGCAAAATGTAAGAAAATAAATCCTTGTTGAAGTGAATGATATTCGTAGTGAATATGAAGCAAAAGCTTACAGCACCTGGTATTCCCAGGCGGTCTCCCATCCAAGTACTAACCAGGCCCGACCCTGCTTAGCTTCCGAGATCGGACGAGATCGGGCGTGTTCAGGGTGGTATGGCCGTAAGCGAGAGTCTCAGCCGAGAGAGAGATATTTAAAGAAGATTACCAGCAGTAGCAGCAGAACCCCTACACATGACGATGAGTAGCCTAACGAAGAAAACATAAAATAAAAAAATAAAACTGTTTACTCTCCCCTTTTTCTTAAAAAAAAGCATCATATCTACAACGTTTAGCCTGTCTGAAAAGTCTTTCAGCTGTCCCGGACTTGTCAAAGCACCTTTCCTCATAGTAAATGAAACTTTCAGTTATTCCTTTTCAGCTGGCTGACCGTACAAATTCAATAACATGGGCTGGGCGATATGGCCCAAAAAAATTATCACGATAATTTTTTTTATATCAGTCGATAACGATAATTATCACGATATATGTCAAATATTTATTTTTTTTAAGTTTAAAGGCAGATTTTTGTAACTAAGTGAAAGTTGTATAAACCAGAGTGTTAATTGTGTTTTTAAACTACTCTTTAAATTTATGTTCATTAACAAAAACAGTAACATCTGTTTTTTTGTTGTTGTTTTTTTTCCTATGCAACAACCATATTTTTATGTGGTAAAAAGTAATATTCTGACTGTTTGAGTTGTATTCAAATTAACCATTGGTCATCCAGTATCATGCATTTTTTAGATCATGATAACCACAGATAAAACCAGTTATAGCCTAACTTAGCTCCTCACTATAATGGCATAACTTTATGGTTTCTGTATTTTTTGTATGAAAAACAATAGCCTAACAGTTAAATGCATTATTAAATACTGTACTTATATTCCATTAGTCATAATACATTGTCTACATTAATAATATTATACAATATGTATATCCCACATTTCATGGTGCAGTTAATATTACTTGGCTAACCTTACAGTAAATCCATGGTAGGCTAAATGGATTCAGTATCAATTCAGATTCTGACTGTCTCGTTGCACGCAGTGTTTCTCCTTTTTGTCAGCGGTGTTTCATCTGCCTTTAAACAGGTTTAAACTTGACATTGGTGTTCTTCGCTGAACTCAAGTGCTTCTCACTGGATCTCGTGAGCAAAACGATCAGAGGCGCGTCTGCGTGAGCTCGCTCTCCGCTCAATGCACTGCCATTTGGACTTTGACCCGAGCGGATAAATGCTCCGTGTGGCGCGCGCTGTTAAATGAGTTTCGTTCCGCTTTTGACGCATAAGCATTATCGAACATTTATCGACCTCTTGATATCGTTTTATCGAGGAAAATTATATCGCGATAATTATCGTTATCGTTTTATCGCCCAGCCCTAATATATTCAAGGGTTAGTTCACCCAAAAATGAAAATTAAGTCATTAATTACTCACCCCCATGCTGTACCAACCCCATAAGACCTTTGTTCATCTTCGGAACACAAATAAAGATATTTTTGATTGAATCTGAGAGCTGGATCACTCTTCCATAGACTGCATAAGGGACTGGCTCTTGACGGCCCATAAAGTCATTAAAGAAAAGATTTAAATATTCCATGTGCCTACAGCGGCTCAATTATAAGTTTATCAAGTGACGAGAATACTCTTTGTGCGAAAAAACCCATAAATAACGACTTTATTCCACTATTCCAGTACTTCCTTATGGGCGCATGCGCGAGAACTGAGACGAGGACGTTCTCATTCGTCTACTTCTTGTTACCGGCTGCTCACCGCTTAGGAGTTTTACCGCCCCCTACCGTATAAGATGATGTGCTGATATAGCTGGAAGCGCAAAACTTTCTGTTTACAAGCAGAGGAAGATGCGCGCTGTACATACGCTTTTCAATTTGCGTATTTTCCGCACTATAAGGTGCACTTAAAAGCCTTTAAATCTTCTCAAAAAACGACAGTGTTCGTTATCAGGGTGCGATTTGCCGGGGGGGGGGGGATGCGTGGGATTTCCCCCTTTCTGGTCAATGTATCCCTTCCTCTGCTTAATTATTTTTATCCCCGGTGGGGATAAATTTATCCCCCCCTCCAAGTGATCAGTGATCCTACACTAGTGGTGAGACGGATCAGAACACTTATCACGGATCCGTGCTTTGATTAAAGTTAATTTTAGTTTTAAATACGCTACTTTGGCTGGCTCTGCACGAGTCTGCAGACTTGCTCAATCCCGCCCACGGCGCTATCTGATTGGTTACACCTCGTATAATAGCCTATCAACACTTGCGAGACGGTTGCAGAACCGCGCTGGGCTGTGGAGCTGCTTGTAGAAATGAAAGCAGCATAGCTATTCAGAATAAACATCACAATCTGATTTTCTGTTTCCATGATGACAAGCAGAGCTAGTGTCCAGTCACTGAGAATGGCCAAAGTTATACACACGATGTTTCACTCAACTGAGATTAAAGCAAATGTTTTTTGATTAGTCACTCACTCTCGAACATCTGGCGCGAGTGATTTAATGTTAATTCAATGTAAAGACGCGTTTACGCGCATCTAGAGGTTCTGCGGCGCAAATGAGGCGAATTAACAAACATAGATAATGCATCTGTTTTTTTTTTTTTATTATTTCACTGTAGGTCAGCATCGCGGTGTAACGTTAACATTATAACTTTAACGTAACAGCAGCAGTAAAACTGTTTCTATTGTGGTTTAACTTTGCGATCAATCCCTGGTTCAGGAGAGGCTGATATAAATTAGCCTCTACCCTATTAATCTATTGATTTAATTGCATGTTTTTTCGTTGTGCATGATCACAGTTCATATATGTGTGGGAAGCTATTAAAAATATTACGTTAGGATACTTCATGAGTTATTAAGAATTTTTTTTCCTGCAAATGCAGTGATGAAGTTCATGAATTTTTTTATGATTTTTTTTTCAAAACATCCCCCCCTCTGTTTTTTTCACAAATCGCACCCTGTTCGTTATAATCCGGAGCGCCTTATATATGGATCATCATTTTATACGGTAGGTGGCGGTAAAACTCCTAAGCGGTGAGCAGCCGGTAACAAGAAGTAGACGAATGAGAACGTCCTTGTCTCAGTTCTCGCGCATGCGCCCATAAGGAAGTAATGGAATGGGCTATATGCACATAGACATAATATATACATAGACGCCCTATTGGCCGCTGGAGCGTACGTCAACGGCGCCGCCATATTGGGGAGATCAACTTTCCCATACCTCTCATACCGGGAATTGAGAAAAATGCCTCTTTTGTGCGCTGCTTGGGGCTGTAAAAATCGCCACACAACTGAAAAAATAGCTTTCGAGGAAGTACCTTTCACAAGCAAGACTGAACGTTTGTTTTTGGTTGTATTTGGTCATGATTTAATTAGTAAGTAACGTTTAGAGATTAAATACTACTGTTATTGTGTCACGCAATGTAGTTTTAATAGTTTTTCAGTCGACAATGTAGTTGTTTAAAGCTCAAATATGTGGTTTGTTTATAAAGATAGAGCCTATTTAAAAATTTGATCTGAAGTTTTCGGAGTTGCTGCGTACCACGGCCGTACAGCCGTGGAACAGCCGTACCACGGCCAGTGCTTCTGACGGTTGCCGCTGGCTCGGATGTCTCTAGTCTAGAGGTTAAACATGAGATATAATTCGTATAATTTGTGTTTATCTTTGGTCTCATTAATCTATTAATGGTTCCCTGGTAAATAGTTTTGGCTGAAGGCAAAGTAAAGTTTCATAACTTTATATTTAAGCTATTTTTGTATGTTTGACTGAAGCTACTTCTGTTATAATGGCTAGCCTATTACTGATCAGTAAAACTGAAATTTAGCACAAAGAGCTAAATATTAAATATATTTTTTGTGTGTGTTTATTCTGTAGTTGAAATGTCTTATTCTATTGCTATTATTATAGAATTATTAATAAACTATTATCAATATTTTTACATGTATTCATTACCATTTTATTTGCTGTATACTATTTGTTTATTTTATTGACTAAACTATTTACTAGTACTTTTCACTTTATGTTATAATTACTATTTGCATTGCACTGCATGCCCAGTTGTACCACAACATATGTATTATCATAAATGATCCATCAGTTATCAATGTTATTGCTAAAATCTGGTCAATCACATAAAATGCTTTTTCCACAATGAGCAAACTTAAATATCTCAGTATGGGGATCTTCACCATTCTTATCCAAGAATGTTTTTATCCAGAAAAACGCAGCTCACCCGTTTACTTGCATTTAATTACAATGCAGTCTTGACCTCCGCAAAATGGCGGACCCGTTGATGTATCGCAGCAACGTTCCAAAGCGGCCAATAGGGCGTCTATGGGTGCTTCTCATTTCTTATGCATCCTCGTTTCCTTTCCTTGTTTCCTTTCCTTGTGTCTCAGCTCCACCCCCTGTAGGACGCGAGGGAAGGAAGCGAGGAAAGGAAAGGAGAGGAATCGAATAAAAGCTTTTTTATACATTGGAATACTTGATCACTCGAGTGTCACTCCACAGTGTCATAAGCAGCGCTAAAAGGATCTCCCTTATGTTGTTGAAGTTTGGTTATTTTATAAATTCATAATAAATAATAATAAAGATAGGCTATACTATTGAAATATCTGAGATGTGTGGTTTATATAAACTGCAAAGGTAAAGTATAAATTAAAATGATTGTGACCGATGTGAAGGGGGAGGAGAATTGACACGTGCGTCACGTTTAGTCAATATAACAGTTCCGCGTAGGATGCACCTGTGTATCCTCGCTTATGACTCCTCAGGAAGCCTCCTATCTCCTCCATCCTCGACTCCTCACGGTGCAATTAGAGAATTGAGATGTCCTTCAAGACGGCTGAGCTCGATCGGTTTCCGGGTCATAGGAGGGAGGACGGAGGAGCGAGGAGACGAGGAGGGATATTGAGAAGCACCCTATGTATATGCACGCATAAGTTCTGAATTTGACGCAAGGATGCTCGTCCATTTCCGGTTGTGGAGATTAAAGCAGAGGAGAACCGAGGAAAACGGGATTATGGCAGAGTCTTCAAAATGTACTGTCCTCCCGACTTTGAAACGAAACGTACATACGTTTAGATGTAATTTTATATATAGTTATGTTTATTTAATGTAATTTTTAAAAGAAGCATAAACACAACGAGGGGTGTCTGTTTTATCTGTTTTTGTGACTAACGTTTCTTTAGTATAACCATGGAGTATAAAATTCAATATAAATTCTCTGTATTGCATTGGACTCAACGATTGGCGGAAGTTATCGAGCATCCTTAATCCTTCACCGGAAATACCGCCGTGCATAGAGCCCATAGTGGAATAAAGTCGTTATTTATGTTTTTTTCGCACAAAAAGTAGTCTCGTCGCTTGATAAACTTATAATTGAGCCGCTGTAGGCACATGGAATATTTAAACCTTTTCTTTAATGACTTTATGTGCCGTCAAGAGCCAGTCCCTTAGGAAGCCTCATAGACATATACACTAGACCTCACCTGGGGGTTCTAAGCATGCGTCAAAACCGCCGCCATCTTGGAACAGGGGTCTTGTCATAGGAAGTAGCTAGGTAAAGCTGCTATCTCTGTCTTTACTTCGAATTCATTGATGGTGGCGGACTTTTGTGCAGCGTATGATGTTCACGGATGAAATCTGATCTAGGAAGAATGTTTAAAAAAAATTTTAAAAAAATTCTTTCTGGAATCAATGATAAATACATGTCTGACCGTTGGAGCAAACCAAAAAAACAAGAAAAATCGCATTCATGATGATTTATGGTGATTTTATTTGCGCTAGACCTGTGTCTAGCGCAAATATGCTGATGCATTAAAGTGGAAGGGCTCCCCTGTTTCAAGATGGCGGCTCTATTGACGCATTCGTTCCAATGAACTGCCGTATCCAAGGTGAGGTCTAGTGTATATGTCTATGAGGAAGCCTATGGAAGAGTGACCCAGCTCTCAGATTCAATCAAAAATATCTTTATTTGTGTTCCGAAGATGAACGAAGGTTGGAACAGCATGGGGGTGAGTAATTAATGACTTAATTTTCATTTTTGGGTGAACTAACCCTTTCATATGATAGTAAGCATTTTTTAAAGGGAAATTATACATTATAACAGGAAAATGTACCTTTAAAAAAACAAAAAAACAAAAACGGAGTCTGCACATGCGCATAACCGGTAAGTAGCAAATCTCGATGGGTAGCATGAATTGGCTTTATGCACAGCTTCACTACTTCCTGAATTTCAGCCAGCTCCTTGTTTCCTCTCTGCCATTATTGGACACATTGATTAATTCAGGTGTGCTTGACCTCAGTAGTCATGGCAACAATAATCAGACACACCTGAATTCATCAATTTTGCCCAATAATGGCAGACAGGAAACAAGGAGCTGGCTGAAGTTCAGGAAGTAGTGCAGCTGTGCATAAAGCCCATTGTCAGAACACCTTGTTACGAAGCCTAATGATAAAATTTGTTAGTAACAAAACTTGACTGAATAGTCTTTTACAAGTTCAATTAAATATGAGTCAATAATATCATTTTCTTGTTTGTTTATTTAATTGTGTTTAATAGATCTAAAAAATTAAAATAAAAAAATTAAAACCGTTTACTTATTTAATTATTTTATGTTTTCTTAGTTACTCATGTTCATGTGTAGGGGTTCTGCTGCTGCTGGTGCCCTTATTTAAATATCTCTCTTAAATATCTATCTGAGACTTTCGCTTCCTTGCCACTGTTGTCTTGGCTTTTGGCATGCTTAGTTGGGGACATTTAATTACTCAACAATATTTTTGATCTGCCTTTCTTCAGGTGGACGATGAAGCCATTTCATTCTAGAAGCAAACTTCTTGTTATTCATTTTCATCTTATCACTGTGAAGCTGCTGTGATACAATCTGTAGGCTATTGTAAAAAGCGGAGCGCTATAAGATGACTTGACTTGACAATCACCAGAGTACTGACTCTCTGCACCTGTACTCACTCATCAACACGCACTTTATATGCCCAGTTCTCCTTTCACTCCTTGTCTGGTCTCATTGCAGTATACACGCTTTATGTCAGACTCCTTACCCCTCTACTCACCTGAGATCTCTTGCCCTGTATCCATTCTGCTGTCCGTCTTCCATCCATCATCCTGGTGTTCACTCGTCACCTGCACAGAGATTCTACTTCCGCTTCCACTGAGTCACGATCCTCATTCTACAAGTCACCATCCTCTCACCATGATAAGTAGACATCTGACTGTAGTACTTTTACTTGTACTTGAGTAAAATTTAGCAAGGGGTATCTGTACTTTTACTCAAGTAATAAAGCTGTGTACTCTGTCTGCCTCTGGTTAAAGTTCCTTGTATCTAAGGGCAGAGAGGGAAGAGAGTTCAACTTCCTGACAGCTTGGTGGATTAAGCTATTCTTCAGACTAGTGGTTCAGGCCTGAAGACTCCTGAACCTCCTCCCAGATGGCAGTAGACTAAGGGCCAATCCCAATCCCAATTCTACCCCTTACCCCTTCACTTTCCCCTTCCCCTCCGTTTTGCGGGAGGGCTAGGGGGAAGAGCCAGATAGCCCTTCAAACGAAGATTTTTCGGGAGCACACTTCAAACGAAGGGGTATGAGAAGTGTCACTGCTAACCCAGGCTGGCTGCCCAAGCGACAAAGGAGACAAGTATTACTACAAGTATTTGTGGCTTTAATAAGTATTGTAACGACAAATAATGATTTGCTTTATGGTACATTCAATATTGTGTTCATATTTACGGTCAGTTTCTTCACAGAAACGTTTGTAAAAAAATCGCTAAAATTACTGTAGTTTGCTAACGATGGTCCTGCAACATATTTTCGTCGTCTCCATTGTTTCCTGCGAACTTCACAAGATAAATGCAAGAAAATAGCTGTAACCCACGCGACTGAGATAACTGCAGCTGTCGACGGCATCTTGGACGTTGTGATAAACATCAGCGCATCTCCTGTGACGTAGGCGCTAGCGACGACTTATAATGACGTTTAACGGAGGCGTAGTGGTGTCCCATTTCTTAGGGGAATATTTTCACCCCGACGCATTGCCACTCTGTTTCAAGGGTCAAGGGGAAGGCGAAGGGGTAGGGCTAGGGGAAAGTGAAGGGGTAAGGGGTAGAATTGGGATTGGCCCTAAGACCCCATTTACACCTGGTATTATGCGATCTGTATCCAGATAAGTTATCCGTATAATAAAAAATGCATATTAATGCAAGGTGTAAATGCGTTGTGATCGGATTGTGATAGGATCTGCCTGACCACATCTGGAGGTAGTCTGGCTCGCATTGTGTTCGGATCTTTACTAGGTGTAAACACAATCTGGTTGTTGAAACCACATATGTATATTTTACTCCTCCCAAAAATGCTAAAAAATAAACGAGTGAGAGCGTGTTATATAGGCTATATGTCATGGTGTAGTCCAATATGACGGCGCTACTGCGACACGCATCACTGCAGATGAGCAGCTGAGCGTCTATTCATCAAGCCAACGTGCAAACATCGCAAATAAAAGTGAAAGTAAGTCACAGACGCTTAACACACAATCATCTTCAAGTAAAGAAACAAAATTATCTTACCAGGGCTGTTGCAACTCTCTCTTATTGATGTCTTTGATTTGGAAATTAGCTGATAATCAATAAAATGCAGCTCATATCTGTTGCTTTTGGTGGCGATGCAATCCATTAAATCTGCATATAACGTAGGAGTTGAAGATCGGATTTATATCCGTTTTGAGAAAAAAAACATTTATGTGGCCAGGTGTAAATGGAATCGGTACTTATTATCCGGATAACTTATCTGGATACAGTTCGCATTTTAATACCAGGTGTAAATGGGGTCTAAAGAAGTCGTGTGAGGGTTGGCTTTCCAGTGCTTTCCAGGTAGTGGGGCACCGACGATCTTTCCTGTTGCATTCACTATGCGCTGCAGGGGTTTCTTGTTGCGGGTGGTGCAGTTCCCAAACCACACTGTAATGCAGCTGCTCATGATGCTTTCAATGTTGCCACAAAAGAATATACATCATGGGTGCTGGGGCTCTGAATATAAACATAATGGGGGCCGGGGCTCTGGCTCTCCTTAGTTTGAAGAGAAAATAGTCACTGTTGGGCTTTTTTAGCTAGTGTTGGAGGTCCAGGAGAGGTCATCTGTTAAATACACACCCAGAAACTTGGTGCTGCTCACCCTCTCCACAACAGCACTGTTGATGTGCAGAGAAGGGTACTGGGTGTGTGCTCTTCGAAAGTCCACAACAATCTCCTTTGTTTTCTCTACACTCAGAGAGAGAGAGATTGTTGTCACTGCACCATCTGGCTAGTTGGAACATCTCATTTCTATAGTTTGTCTCATCATTGTTGCTGATAAGACCCACCACAGTTGTGTCATCCACAAACTTTATGACGCAATTGGTACTATCCATTGTTGCGCGATCATGGGTTAGTAGGATAAAGAGAGGGGGGTGTTTAATGGGACTGTGCTGGATGTGTTGCTGCCGACCCGAAAGAAAGTCCAGCAACCAGTTGCACAAGGATGTGTTGAGGTCAATCTGGCCCAGATTCTGTATTAACTGCTTTGGGATAATGGTATTAAATGCCAAACTATTGTAAAACCTATGAAAAGCATTCTTACATAAGAATCCTTTGTTTGGGAGAGGAATGAATGAAGGCCAGTGAAGACCACGTCATCGGTAGACTGTTGGCCCCATATGCAAACTGGAAGGGGTCCGTGGAGAGGGGGAGGATGGTTATGATGTGTTGCATAACTATACGTTCAAAGCATTTCATGACAATAGGAGTCAGTGCAACAGGGCGATAGCCATTAAAGCCGGATAGGGGTGTAGTCTTGGGGATATTGTGGTAGCTTTAAAAGTGGGGAAAACTGCCTGGCTCAGGGAGATGTTGAAAATGTCTGTGAGGACATCTTTGAGCTCGTTTGCACAGTTCTTAAGCACGTGGCCAGTTATACTGTCTGGACCAGCTGCTTTGCGGGTGTTGATTTTAGAGAGGGATCTCTTCACACTGGAGAAAGACACAGAACCTGGTCGTCAAGAGGAAGTGGAGTTTTCTGTGTAGATGTGGATGCTTCAAAACATGCAACGAAGTTGTTGAGTTTCTTTCAGCAAAGAGATGTCACTGTCACAGGACTGTGGTGGATTTTGTAGTCTCCTCATGTCTCTGCTGTCTCTAAAGTTATGGGCTATCCTCCTGGCGTACTGTTTTTGGCCTTTCTGATACCCCAGGACAGGTCGGCCCAGGCTGTTCTCAGGCCTTCATCACCACTGGCTCTGAAAGCAACATTTCGTCAACCATGGTTTCTGAAGCTCGTATTGAGATAGTCCTGGTTACAGTTACATCATCCATGCAATTGGTGATGTAGGCAGTGACTGTCTCTTTGTATTCCTGAATGTCAGTGGGATGGTTTTAAGTGGCCCTTCTGTGGGTTGTGTAAACCAAGTCCAAAATATTTCCCCCCTTATGTTGGAAAGTCAATATGTTGATATATTTTTGGAAATACAGACCTAGGGTCTGCATGATTGAAATCTCCAGCCAGAATGAGAAATCCATCTGGTGTGCTGTCTGTTGCTCGCCAACTAAACTACATTACCCACTGGACTACCAAAAGAGTTGTTACCTGTTGCAAAGAGCCTCTTCTCAATATTATTAACTCGTCTTTATCTTTAGGTCATGTCCCAAGACCATTAAAGCTGGCAGTTATTAGGCCTCTCATTTAGCCTGGATGCCAGCCTGAACTCCGCCCACAAAATTTTTTGGTCGGGAAGTTCAGTCTGGACTCGATCCATTGAGGAGTAATTATGATCAGGCAAGAAATTAACGGGCCAATCATATTGCCAGGGCGGGCTTTATACGATGATGGACAGATGGTTTGCAAGGACATAATCATCACGTTATCAAAGAGCGCTTGTCAAAGATGACTGCAGCTGGAGAATTGAGATGTATAGATTCCGCTGTCGCGTCTTTTGTAAAATAAATCAACAGCGCATTCATTTTAATAGACAAACAGAGAACTGCAATCAAGGCATTTGTCGATCGGAAAGATATTTTTGGCGTCCTTCCAATGATTCGGGAAAAGTGTAACTTATCAGCTGGCTCTGACGGTCGTTAAGAAGATGGGACGTAATGAAAAGCCTGTGGTCGTTGTGGTTTCTCCTTTGGTGGCACTCATGGAGAAGTAAGTAAAAGAAGCAACAATCGTTATTTAACTTCTAAAATAAATAAAGTTAGGCAACGTTCTGTATTTGAAAACTGCGCTATGCAAAGGAGTTGACTTACTGCGTTGCTCTGATTGGTTGTAGGTCTACCGACTATCCAATTGAGTGCAGAGGTTTTTTTTTTCCTGGTTCGGTTAAGACACGCCTCATAATCAAAGCCCTATGGAGTGGTCTCAGACTCATTTTCTTATTAGAAAATGACTATGACGAAGTCAGGCAACCTCTCATTAAGAAATCACAATTAAATCCAAATGAATTAGCAAATCACAGACCCATTTCAAATCTTCCATAAATAAAATATGAGTGTGTTAAAGATATAAAGTACTGGATGACCTGTCATATTTTCTTCTATTCAGATAAGACTGAGTTGTTACTGATTGGACCAAAAACCTGTACTCAGAATCTCAGAATACAATTTGCATTTAGAAGGATGTACTGTTACTTCATCCTCTGCAGTTAAAGACCTGTGTGTTATATTATACAGCAACTTGTCTTTTGAAAAACAGCATTCTTCCACCTCAGAAACATTGCTAAGCTACGGAACATTATCTGTTCGCCTTTAGACTAAATTACTGTAATCCAATACCGCCTGGTTGCGGTGCATCCTCAATAAACAAGCGACAGTTAGTCCAAAATGCAGCTGCTAGAGTTCTTCCTAGGCCAAGACATTTTGATCATATGAATATGGGGTGTTGATGGCGCAGTGGATAAGACACATGCCATTGGAGTGAGAGACCCGGGTTCGAATCCACTGCGAGACACCAATGTGACCCTGAGCAAGACACTTAACCCCTAGTTGCTCCAGAGGCGTGTGACCTCTGACATATACCAATTGTAAGTCGCTTAGGATAAATGCGTCAGCTAAATGTAAAATGATCAACACAGATTTTATCATCTCTACTCTGATTACCTATTACTGCCCTACACTCCCATCATGCTCTTTAAGATCACAAAACTCAGGGCTTCTGGTAGTACCTAGGATATCTAGTCTGCACCAAGGTCCGAACTAAAGTTTACGTTTTGATACATTTTATACTTTCAGAAAGTTTTGGTTTGGTTTCACACTGAAATTATGCTAGCACTCTATATAAATTTACGCAACATCATCACCTATGAGGGCTGCATCTTGATATTGATTGGTTTAGTAAATGGATGTTTGTCTGACGTCTGCGTTTTGTCAATTCGACGGGTAACTTTGAGAACATAAACGAACAGACGCATATCGTTGCAACTATATTGTTATTTTTATGGCATAATTACCTGCAGCACCAACTATACACAAGGATAGTTCAAATTCGCCAAATGAACGTCCTCATCATGCGAACATTTTATCATCGCCGGCAGGAAAGGAAGAGAAGACTGAAACTTCTTATTATGTCTTTAGACCATACTTCCATATTAAAAACCTTGTCTCCTCATCTCCCCATGGGCTACCACGGCTCATTTTTCCTGCCACGTTTTTTGGGCTTTTTGGGAACCACCAGAACTTCCTGTAAAAGGTCTGAAAGTCCGAACCATACAGAAATGCTTTCTCACTAGAAACGAACCAAACCTTTTTTCCAGTTTGATCCGGACTGAGACCTCTTTTAGTCGGACACAATAATGTGGATATACGATAAGATAATTTATGCTAAAAACAGCACCAAGATATTTGTAATGCAGAAATATGAAGCTACTTACTAACACTTTAGCATCATATTTATTTAATCAATAAATATATCTAAACAGATGTATTTACAATAATAAAAATGAAAAACTGTACAGACCGCACGTGATCAGCACTTTAAATTACAACCAGGTGAAATCCTTGTTTGTATTGAATGCACACTAAAAATATCAGTAATAAAAACATGTTTGGTTTTCCATGACATCTAAAATTATTTAAAAGAATGTATCTTAACATCAGTGAGACATCACAGGTTTGGAAAAGGTTTAGAAACAACAAGGATTTTACAATAACTTTACATTTGTAACAGACTGATTTGACATTAGTAAAAAAAATAAACAGAAAAATTATGGCAAGTGAAAGAAATGGGAGTCTCAGATCAAATTTCCTCTAGAGGGTTTTAATTCTTACATCAAGATATTAAAATTACATTTTTGCAGTGTTTGTGTTCTGGTGTTTAGGCTAGTGACGGTTATGTTGAGGGAGGCACAGATGGGGCACTAGGGGTGTTCAGGGGTTCAGTCTGTAGCGGGTTGTTTAAAATAATGTCCTGCAGCAGAAGACTGTTGGTCTCTTTCCACTCCCTGAATTTACTTGCGGTGAGAGCAGAGTCAGCCAGTACCTGCTCCAAAGTCAGTAGATCTGCTTCTTTAGCCTAAATCGAAGACAATTTTTTTTTTGTTAAAAATAACTTATTATATAACACAGTATTGATAGCAAATTGGATGAACACAAAATTGATCAAATTAAATTAATATTAATTTGATTTCTACAAAATATGTTTTAAAAAGTCTAAATATGCTTTATTCATCCAACTCTGCTGGTACACTGTAAAAATGAATATGCTTTATCTAATCAATAAAATTGTGGCAACAGATTACAAGCAATATTATTTATTAAATTGAACAAATTAGAATTGAGTAATAGTATTTTTTAAAATGAATTCTAATTTGTACAATTTAATTAATAATATTGCTTGTAATATGTTGCCACAATTTTATTGATTAGATAAAGCATATTATTTTTTCAGTGTAGATTTTGGAATTGACATAGTTCTGCCAGGTGTCAGTAACCTCAAATTTCAAATGATTAATTTTTTACCATCGCTAAAAAAACGAACGCATAAGGGCCTGCTCACATATCGCGTCTTTCGCGCGTTCAAGTTCGTTATTTCAAATGTAGGCTCGCGGTATGCACGCTCATAAAGGAAGCTACGCTCGATTTTACGCTCGAACTTTTCAGAATGCCGCAAGCGCACCATAAGCGCACAATAGGTCACGTGACAAGAAATTTGGGAAAAGGAGAATGCGGCGCGCCTAGCGTTTTTAGGCGCTACTGAACTTTTTTCACTCTAAAGGGCCTGTTCACGCCAATTATACATTTTGAAATAAAACCTATTCACATCAGGTGGAAAAAGAAATGAAAGAACCAGCAATAATCTCTACTGGTCCTGAAGATGGAGCTGCTGTTGTCTTTGCATACCATCTTTTTTAGCACAAGCCTGAAAACGACGTTTACAAATAGTTGCAGTTCATCATCCCTTTTTTCTACAGGTATACCTGTTTAGAGACCTCTAATAATATATGTGCATATATAATAAACATGCATGAATATAATCGTTATGTGTGTTGAGACTGTAACAATATCATATTGACGAAACAGATTTGGTAAACGCTCCAGTGTATAATTGTGTTTCCACTCTGGAGAACATCAAATGTTTACATTTGTGGTACAGTTATTGTAGTAAATACGATGAGAATACTTTTTGTGCGGTAAAAAACAAAAATAACGACTTTATTCAACTATTAATTTCCTTCTCTGTTGGCCTCGAGATATTTCACGTTGTGTAACTGCGCAGCACTTCTGGGTTGTAGGTCACATGCATCACACACATGACCAGCATTGGCCAATACCCTGATTTCACGCAGCTGCCATTTTTGAAATTGAAAGCGAGGCTCCGGTGGGAAGTACAGATAGACAACAATGCCTTGGACTACCAACCTGAAGCTGCTGCTGCGATTTACACTATTGGATGTTAACATCCATAGGTATGTATATAGTTTGTTCCTGCTGCTTTTTTACGTTCTCAATAATTTTTTTTTATTTATAAATGAATTTTACTGTATATAGTCTAAAGTACGAAAGAAATGTATGTACATTTTTAGAATAACTAATTTCTACATTAAACACGACAATACGGCATCGCATTCGCGACACTCCTATGATTAAAGGCGGCACTTCCGGTTTTCTTCCCAAAGGAGCGATTTCAAAATGGCGGCTGCGTGAAATCAGAGTATAGTGAACCTACGTGTGACGTACAACACAGAAGCGCTGCACTGCTACACTACGTGATCTCGAGGCCCAAATTAATAGTTGAATAAAGTCGTTATTTTTGTTTGTTTTTTGCGCACAAAAAGTATTCTTGTCGCTTGATAAACTTAAGATTGAGCCACTGTAGTCACTATTTTAACGATGTCTTTAACTTTTTTGGGCCGGCAAGTTTCAATCCCTTAAAAGCCTATGGAGGAGTGATCCAGCTCTCAGATTTAATCAATAATATGTTAAGTGAGCCTTAGTGTGTAATGTGTAATGTTAGATGGATGATAATTCTGCTGTACAGATCAAGTCAAGGTAATCAAATCACAAAATATGATGCGACCCCACGCTTAGTACACACGCTTGGTACTATTTTTCCCCCCAACATATTTCACAGTCGATGTAAATAGGCCTTAACACTTACAGACAAAATTGTAAGATTTGAGGAAGAATTGAATTGAGGTTTATCTGAACTTCTAACCTTTAGAGTGCTGTTGAGGGTTCTGATGAGATGTATCTTCTCATTGAGCATCTGGTTTCTGCAACGCTTTATAAAGGAGGTTCGTAA
Source organism: Pimephales promelas (assembly GCF_988280905.1). NCBI lineage: Eukaryota > Metazoa > Chordata > Actinopteri > Cypriniformes > Leuciscidae > Pimephales > Pimephales promelas. The sequence continues at coordinate 5,409,799 of NC_142783.1, forward strand.
TTCCCATTTTGATGATGGTTTTCGCTCGCCCGTTGGAGACAGGCTTGCTCTTTTCAAATGCATGTACAATCTTTCCATCTCATCATCAGTTCCTTCCTGTCCATCTAGAGCTATTAAAACAATTATAACTTTTATGGCAAGGGTTATGTTTAAACCTAAGCAATCAAACTTCTATGAAAGTTTTTTTTTTGATCATAACAAACATTAATAATATCCTCCAAATTGATCAGTAGTCATGTCACTGGCTGAACAATGTCATTTCCTATCATAAATCGGTTTATGATATTTAATTGGTTCCCCAACTTGCTCACTTTCAGGTCCGGTGTCATTTGAGGTTAGCAGCGGGTCTGGTTCCTCTGGCTCTGTGGATAATGCCATATGTGTTGTTCTTGATGAGCATTCAAAGGGGCCTTGAGACAATGCAGTGATTTCACTGCATTGTGAGGTTTCCTTTATTGTGGGGTTCATTGTATGGACCACAGCTGAGCAGACCACTGTCTCCCCAGCAGTAGGTGTTGCCTGTGAGACAAGGTCTAGCCAAGACCGTCTATGCTTAGCCAGAGAGGAGGCAGAGCTGTGGGAGGTCATCGTACTGACGGGGGAGGGTAGGGTTCCAGTGGTTTCACTAGGAACAGGGGAGGAATATGGCGGAGGAAGGCTTTCCTAAATGGGAAAGATACATCAGAGTAAGGGACAATGGAATTGTCTATTATAATATATGTTGGGTGCAAATGTTTTCAAACATAGTTCTTCTAAATCAAGGGTGTCCAGTCCTGCTACTGGAGGGCCACTTTACTGCAGAGTTTAGCTCCAATACACCTGCCTGGAAGATTTTGGTGACCCTCCTAAAGATTTCAGGTGTGTTTAATTAAGGCTATAGCTAAGCTCTGTGGTTGCTTCTCAATTCTCAAATTAAAAACCAATTCATACTTCTATGACTAAGGAAGCGAGGGAATGAAATGAGGATGCACAAATAAGAAATGAGAAGCACCCATAACTAGGGTTGGGTATCGAGAATCGAGTGGAACCGGGACTAACTTTTCGTTTTTCCCGGAATCGTTCAAAAGTTAAAATTTTGATTCCTAGTTTCGATATTCACAGTCCGCCGAGCGGAAGAAGAAACCGCTGAACAACACCAACGAAGAAGCGTCTACCGGAAGTGTTGGCATAATCGCGCGAGTCGAACATGAGTACCTTACGTCGGCGATCCAAAGTGTGGCTTCACTTTTCTAAAAATAACAAAATCTCGGCAAAATGCAAAATTTGTGACAAAAGGAGTATTTTTACAGAAGGATTATTTCCTTCAGAAAGGCCGTTGGTTAGCAAGGTTAGCTAAACTTTTTTGACCCTGCCTCTTAAAAGAATCGGAATCGAGAATCGTTGGGAACCGGAATCGAAACAAGGAATCGGAATCGCAATCGTTCAAATTCAAACGATACCCAACCCTACCCATAACCTTTCCTTCGATTCCTTTTTCCTCATTTTCTTTCCTTGCATCCTTCCTAGCATCCTAAGGGGGGTGGAGCTGAGATGCTAGGAAAGGAAACGTCTCGTTATGTCGTGACGACGAATGGGGTCTCGCTTAGAAAGCCTATCAACTTTGAGTATTTAGTATTAGTACCTGTCTAACGATGTACTGTATGTTCATGCTGAAATCTTCTGGATAGAGTCCCGCTCAGAGCAGGATTGAACACACTTGTTCCGTATCTTAATAGTTTCTTTTTTATAATGCCCCTTTTCCATTCTAATAATATCATTGAAGAATACCATTAACCACAGTGATGGTGACTAAAGTAAATATTAAAGATGGCAAATTTTATGGTGTTATGTTAATTTTATGGCATGGTGTTATTTATTGAACAACTCCAATCAATGTGTAAATTCTGTGTTAATTTAACACTTTAAGCTGTTGTGTGAATGCAGACAATGTGAAAACAGTGAAACCTGAAGTTTGTATTAATCTTTGGCCGGAGGTCAAGGACACATGTATTGTGCAACTGTGAACTTGCCTGGTGAGCAGCAGCTGATGGACTATTCACAATTTCTACAGCTTGGGTGTGGTGCTCAGTATAGGGTGGAGGAGGTGTGTCTGTGGACTCCTCGTGATCACTGGCCTCACTGTAGCATTCTGTGCAGTAGACAAACAAAGATGCCAAAAAATTCTAAGGAATGCTTGTAACACTAGTAGACTTACAACTTACCAGCTGTATGACCCTCTGTGGGTTCATACTGAATAGATGCCAGACCAAGTTTATTTAACCATCTGAAATAACAAAACATAAGTTACTGACAATGACACAAAATGACAGTTTATACAAGAGATTATTAAAACTGTCTAACCCAATTTTTTTTTATAAATTCATTCAAGTTTCCTCAGTATTTAACCCCATTCATCTTCCTTTCCATGTGTCGCACAAGCAAACAAAAACCAAAGACAGGTCAGCAAACTCAATGTCAGCAAAACCAATCACACAAAATGAATGAGAGTAGCTTCAGCTCTCTTGCAGGGGGGTCACCCTTGGCAAACTGGTCCCAGGTGAGAGGCCAGACCAAGAGTGATTCAATACGTTCCCTAGAGAATGTGATTTGAAAGTGATCTGATAAAAGAGTGAAAGACCATGACTGGTAGAATGAAACCAGGGCACTCTCCTGGAGCACCTGATAGCCAGGTTCTGGCTCAGTCGGGCTCAGCCCACTAGAATAAAGTGGGGCCTTTTCCTTGTGGGATCACCACCTGCAAGGAGAAGCCGAGGAGGGCCCATACACACAGGATACTGTGGCACCAGCTCGATATGGTTGGCCTCACCTCCACACAGCTCGAGGGCTGGAGCCAAAGTCCTGGATAGAGTTTGAACTAGTCACCCAGGGTGATAAACAAATTCCCTGACTCTGCGCCACGGTGTCACGTGCAGGAAAGACTGTGTTCTGTTTACGTTATGTTATTCCTTCATCCCGAGGAAGGCTGGAGACACAGAGTCTGAATGGGTTCTGTTCAAAACTGACATTGCGAGATAGGCTGCTTGGAGCTGTGGCTGAAAGTTTGTTAATCTGACAGCAACCCAATGAGAATCCATGGACTTTTCCGGCCTCAAAGAGTTTGTAGCAAATGGCTTAGTTGAGGGAAGCATTGCCTGATGCAGAATTTGCTAACCTCACCTGTTGATATAATTGGGAGGGTGAAGGAAAACCTTTGAGGATCTTCTGAACCCTGAGGATAATATCTTGAAAGAAGAGGCAGGGCTGGAGGAATTGGGAGAGTACTCAAGCATTTTCTGTTGGAAGTCACTGAGGAAGTTAAAGGTTCAGAAGTGGCAAGGGGCCAGGGCTGCCAAGATTCAATATACTGAAGAAACTGAAGCCCCTAGATGTAGTCAGAATAGCACCTGGAGATTGGAAGGCAGGTGTGGTGGTTCCCATATTTAAAAAAAAAAAAAGACCGGAGGGTGTTTTCTAATTATGAGGGTTTTTGGACTTGGATAAAGGCTTACGACCATGTTCCCAGGGCTGTGTTGTGGGGGGCAATAAGGGAGTATGGGTACCAGGGCTGCTTATGGGTGCCATCCGGGCCTAATGACTTGACATGACTTAACTATCTATATCAGTAGTTTATACAAAACATTACTGTAACTACTGTAAATACAACCATGGATGTTACTAAAAAGAATATGTTTTTTTTTTTTTCAAACTGATGTGTCAATGGGCTTACAACTTCATGTCCACATTGTTGTCAGCTGCAAAGTAGAACATCATGACTTTGGGATGGCAAGCTTTGATCGCACTGTGAGAAATACAAAAAAGTGTGAAGGGTTTTTTCAATTGAAAGATATTTTATAATCATCATGGTAATGAAAAAAAAGAACCATGTTATATTCTAATAATTGAAGGCCCTTTCATTTGGAAAACAAATATTGTTTAGCAATTCAAGAGGAAATGAACAGAAATGACAATGTCACTTACTATTTTTTCTTACATTCCATTGCTCTGTCAATTACAAAATCAGTCAAATTTATGAAGCCTTCTGCTTTTTCAGCCTGGGAAAAAACACAAAACAAAAGTTTTTTTGTAACATGTCCTTTCTTCCCATTATTATCAAGGCAGAGAAAAAACTATTAAAATTAAATCCTAAATCCTTTTTTACCAAGATTAATGCTAAAATATCTAAGAAAAAATGTTGTGCTGACCTTTATAAATAATATTCAATTCATAGAAAAAACAATAGCATGATAAGATGTAGGCACATAAATGGCATTCGGATACTCACCACTTGATTTGTGTACCAGTACAGAGAGGTTTTCTTTAGAATAAACCAATACTTTTTCCACTTAATTCCCAGAAATCCCTTCCCCTCTTTTTTCCTATAGAGCCAGCCCTGATGGTCCACTGGCTCCAGATCTTTTACTGAAACTCTCCTTCTGCTCATTCTTAGACTGCCTATTAGAACAAATGTTTAAATGCCACAATAAAACAAAAATGGTGACTCTGGAAGAAAAAAAAAACACAACTTTTGAGTTGTTTGTGCAGTGCAACACATACCTCCACAATTCTTCTTTTTTGACTTCTGTCTGAGAGACACCTGAAGATAAATGCATATGTAATATGGTGATATTATAATGACCTTGTCTTGTAATCATGATTTCTGATACTTTCACACTACAATGCAGAATATGAATGTACAATAGGTTCACAAGAATTACCGGATTGTACTCATCAGCAGCAATTTGGGGAGCCAGAGAAATGGGGAAAGAGGCCTGGAAAAAGACCAAAGCAGACACATTCGGTGATCATTAGGATCAGTTTCAGTCAGAGACTTTGACAGCACTTTGTTTTACAGCCCTGTTCGGCATGTACATACTAAGTATTTACTAAAGCAATTACAATAACTGCTAATAACTAGGTATTAACCCTGAACCTGAACCCTAAACCTAACCGTAACCCATTTTAAGTCCAAGTATTTACCTTATATTATTCAGTACTTTTTTGGGTAAGTACACTGCACACCATACATACTTTAAAATGAAGTGCAACAGTGCATTCAGAAAGTATTCAGTCTATCTTTATCTATAGCATCCCATTACTTTTTTGCTATTTTGTTATGTGGTAGCCTTAAAAAAATCCACACCAGATTTGTGATACTTTGGATTCTGAATTTGGGCATTTTCAGACAATTTTCTCTGCAGATGGGATGGGGACTATTGGTGGAGATTTTCAGAGATGTTCATTGAGTTTAAATGGCTCGCAATGTCTTAGCTGTTGCAAGGTAAACCTTCAGCCCAGTCCTGAGCCCTCTGAACAAAGTTTTTATTTTGCTGCATTCAACTTTCCTTTATGACCAGTCCAGATATTTCGCAGGTGATATTCAGTGCCTAGTTACCTAGACATGACAGATAACCTTGAGGCTTCGTCTACATTTGAAAACACATTTGAAAACAGTGTTTTCATTTCAAAGCACTCTCATCCACACCAGCGTTTCCAGAAACTTCTGGATATGTTGATCCAGTAATATGTCTTGGCAAAGCATGGTGACGTTGGAAAACACTAAATTCACCTTATTGCGCATGCATAAAACCTCTTAAATGATTATTTGAAGTTAGAACTTATCTAATATAAACTTATCAGTTTGTGGCAGTAAATGAAGAGATGTCTTATCGAAGTTCAGCATGGAGTACCACAAGGCTCAGTACCAGGAACGTTGTTATTCACTCTCTACATGCTACCCTTGGGAGATTTCATTAGGAAGCATGGGATTCATTTTCCCTGTCATGCTGATGATACTCAGCCCCTATATCTCTTTGCTCCCCGACAAAACTTGCTATTTCAAGAAATGAATGCTTAGCTGATATAAAAATGCTTGATGCATTTTCAGCTGTTATACCTTACATTTCCAGGTGTGTCTAGGTATTGTCCAATCAATTGGTATGCCACAGATGAACTTCCGTCAAAGTATAAAAAACAACTAGAAGATCATCTAGAGAAACATAATGCACCTGAGAAATCTAGTGTCTGAATACTTATGTCAACGTGATATTTTAAGTTCTCATATTTTTTACTGGTTTAATTTGATGTCTTTTTTTTTTAATAAAAAATGCAACTTTGCAAAAATGGATTTTGCTTTGTCATCATGATGTACGGAGTGTAGATTGATCTGCATTATGTGGCATTGTCACAGGACTTGTGATTAAAATGTTCTGAGCTGATATAGAAAAGCACATTGGCACAATGAAAATTACAACACTTAACTGATATCTAATACAAATTGTGCATATAGGAAAGCTACATCAGTATGCAAACTAAAAGACCTAACATCATTTAAAACACTGACATGAAAAACTGTCACAGAATGTCACAACCTTTAAATATATTATGTAATTAATAAAAATGTATTCACAGTAAAGAAGACGCAAGCAAAATGAAACTTTCTCAATTTCCTCAAACTTCACAAGTTCCTTTTAAGGTATAACAGAAGAGCAGACAATTTGAAGGAGCATTTTCTTCACATTGCAATATGTACCTAATAATTATCCAAAAAGGTTTGCTACCATAGAACATGCTTTAAATGTACCTATTCAAGTTGCCTATATTGTAACCATAAAGTTAAAAAAGTATATTGTAACCATTCAAGTGTCAAAATCTGCTGTCTATTTGTCTATATCTAAGAAATCAAAGTAAATATGTAGATGACATCATTTAGAAGAGACATTTTAAGCTCTCAAGCCTCCAGTTGTCAATAATACTGTTACAGTATATAATATAGTATTAATACATTATCTGATTTACCCGTTCACCAGACTCTGTCCTTCCACCTCGATTAATGGACGTGCACATTGCCGGATCATTTTAGAGAAAAAAGAACTTCTGCTTACGCAAGAAACATTTCAAAACATTCTCCACTTCTTATTCTACACACAAATAAGGGCAGTAAACACAGTCACATGAACATGTCTCTAGTTCTGTTAATCAGACTCCTTCTATATTTAAGCCTGAGTTTTCCTTAGCCCCTTGTCTAGTGCTTACTTTATGTTATAGTGTGTACACTCTAAAATTCTGGGTTGTTTTAACCCAACTTTGGGTCAAATATGGACACAAACGTTGGGTTAAAAATGCAATGTAAAAATGTAACCCAATGGCTGGGTTTGTCCATATTTGACCCAAAGTTGGGTTGAAACAACCCAGCATTTTTAGCGTGATTAGGTATTGATTAAAAAAAATGTATGCTTATATGATACAGAGTAAATGGCTAGAATTTAATAATCATAGAATATACAATTTAATGAAGCAAATCAAATATTTTCACATCCAACATCTACCGGTATTTTGCTGAAATGAAGACTTCAGTTACCAGAACTAATCACAAGAGGTTCACCAAGTCCTCAAACTCCAGAGGTTAAAGGGGTGGTATAATGCCCTTTTCACAAGATGTAAAATAAATCTCTGATGTCTCCAGAGTGTTTATGTGAAGTTTTAGCTCAAAATACCCCACAGATATTTTTATATAGGATGTTAAAGTTGTCACTTTTTGAGGGTTAGCAAAAACGCACTGCTTTGTGTCTGGCCCTTTAAATGCAAAAGAGCTGCAGCTCCCGACACAGTGGGCGGAGCTTCAATAGCGTGCGTGTTAGCAGCTTCGATTACCTCACAGACACATGCTAAATGTCAGAAAGTGTTCTACCTTTTATGTTTAAACCGGAGTCAGACAAAGATATGTTGCTGATGTGGAGTCAGGATAATCTATAAATCACTTGTATAGACCATTTCACAAGATGTAAACAACACTGGTCCAGAAGCACTTCCTGTTTCAGTTTGTAACTGTTTTCTTTATTTCACATGTAAAGAAAACATCTTAAAGATGTTTGTTTAACTTTTTGATTCAGTTTTAAATGTTTTGTTGGTTGTATTTTATCCCAGCTTTTATGTAGTGTTAAAAAACTGAAACAGGAAGTGCTTCTGGACTAGTGTTGTTTACATCTTGTGAAATGGTCTATGAACTGTTGTGAGATGCACACAGCGTGACTACAACTCCTTTTCCTCTTCTCAACATGGACTGGGTGTCCCGGGGAAGGGGTTTATATAAATTTTAGGGTTAGTGATGTTACTAACCCAGGAGGAAGCTTCTGTAGTTCCTACCAGCCATTTGTTGTAGTTCTTAAAAAACATTTTCTTTAAAAGCAAATATCTTCCTTTGCTTCGAACTTTGAGCATTGTAACTTTTGCAGATGTGGTTTATGCTCAAACAGCAACAATACACATTTCATATGATTATGAAATCATAATCAACAACCCCTTTAAGATTCTTCTAGCATAAAAAATCAAATCATACTCCATATTCCATACCAGATGGGGGCAGTATACCTCCAGAAAGTCAAACACATCTTCAAACAACACGGGCCAGCGCTGTCTTGCTGTCTCTCCCTCGTGCATAATAATCAAATCAATTGACATGATAGTAAAAGGTTGGAAGGCCGCAGTTTCACGTGGAACATTTGGAGATTTTTTAGAGACTAAATTATAAAGGCCGTCTCATAGACGCCTGTCTCAAGCCGGTGCATTTCGACGATATGGGAAAATAAAGCCCAGACTATTATTTGAAGTTTTACGATATTCGTTTTCTTCGTATTACATTTTTATTGTTAGTTTGAATTAATTTGACAGACAGCATTCACTGATGTTGACCAAGCTAGCGCCATTCAGAGCTGCCAACTCTCACGAATTCACCGTGAGACTTTTCACTTTTCACACGCTCTCACGCCACACATCAAGTTTGTCACGCACAGAAAAGGACACGGAGACCGACAGACTAGACGGAGCAGGTCAATTATGATATATAAAAAAATCTCAGCTCTCAGATTCTGTCAATTTTATTACGCAATTCAAACAATAAATACCGTTTTGGTGCTTGTAAATGTTAAGGCCTCATTATGCTTCTGCGTCAACTCCACGGCGTAGCTACGTCGTCACTGCTACGGCGTCGTGGCCGTTTTATACTTCTGCGTGAGGTTGTGGTGCATCGCGGTGCATTTCACCGCCAGAACGCTAGGGGGGTTCGCGAATCTCTTTGGTTCCGTGCGCCGCGAGCGAAAGAGAGAGAATGTTGTTTTAGCAGCTGCCAGCTGGAGCTAATCGACGTTGAATAACAAGACGACACAAACTTTATCCCCACAGAATCAACACGGATGTCCAGGGCACGTTCCACCCATAGACAATAAAATAAAGGTTCCACCCGAGCTGCCATAACGATACCTGTTCGGAATGACTTAAAGGATTTTTTCAGTCTCCACATGGAACTGTGCTATGCAGGATAATGTGTCCCGTGGCAGACTTGGTTAGTACTGTATTATCAATGATGTAACCGTGAACATTGTATTGAAAATAAACAACAAACTGTGTTTCAAAACAAACGTTGATTTATTGATTGATTGAAGTTTATTGCGAGCAAAAAAGAAAAAAAAAGAATATAGACATATATATTAACAATGAAAAAAAAAACAGTTTATTTTTAGATTAATTCTTTATTTACTTTTTTATAAGAGTATTATAATTATCAGAATGAGGGTGCAAACGTTAAAAATAGCGCTAAAAGCGGGAGGGGGAAATCGGAAAAGCTACACTCCTGAATTGATGTATAATCTGACCAATCAAAGCCCTTGCTGTCTGCGTCGCCTCGACGCGTAGTTACAAATTTTTGGAGGTGCACGTCGAGCTACGGCGGAGGGGTCGGAGAGGGGTTCGCGTCGACGGATAGGGGTCTGCGGGGGTACGCCGTCGATTCGACGCAGAAGCATAAAACAGGCTTTACACGACAGATCCCTAGCGCACGTGAACCGATCATCTCTACTAGCTAATGGTAAAAGAACATGAACACTGTTGAAAGATACAGTATGCTACAAATTACCAAAATGTTCCTCATGCATAATGTCGACCAATAATTATGACCAATAATTATTATATCGACATAATGTCGACCAATAAACTGAAATGTAGTAGTGGGCTGTACTTTGCACACGGTTGACATCAGGTTCAAGTACACACACAAGCCGTGCGAGTTACTCGTGTACATCAGTTTGGCTGGTGTTTCTGTTGCCTGCCCGCATACCGCCCCCCATGGCCAAAACTGGTATTACAACACCTGCCGAGCCGGGGCTAGTAAGCACAATAACTTGTAATTTTTTTAATGACATCATCAACCTTATTTCTTCTCACTCTTTTGATGCGTGTAGCTCATTTTTTGGATATTTTAACCTCAATTTTTTCCTCAATGGCACCTTTAATGTACCAGGGACACAATATTACCAATAATATTGTGATATTGTCAGTGGCTGTGCTTTGAAAGATATTGGTGAAATGCGGAATGTTTACAACCAAATTTCTTCCTCTCATAAAGCCCATTTTCCAGTGTTTTTTGTAATTATTAACATTTATGTCTCAGCAGAAATGGTGTCCATGTGATTGAGAAAGCCCTATCTCTGCTGTCTCTGACTTCATGGGATTAACCAGAGGATCATTTCTCACAATGTCCTGTTCAGATGATTGTCACACCACTTAAATAAATATCCCCCTGAGGGAAAGCCATGTCGCTGCCTGACACAGAGGGTTCATTCTTTGGCTCTCTCTTTCTCTCTCTTTTTTTTTTTGAGTCGCGTGGGGTTATTCCCCTTGCGTGACCATGGAGGACTTACAAGATGGTGTTCTAAAGAATCTCACGTGGCGTCGCGGTTTTAAATGGCATCCGCGATGTGTGTTGAAGATTGTTTTTTGGCAATTGGAGAAATTGTTGGGCAAAATACATTTGATATTTTGACAACTAGAAAACCTAGCCCTTAACTTGATTGCTCAGTTCGAACCAGAGTTTGACTGCTCCCTTTTCCCTGCTGGTCTCGGTTCTCAATATATCATTTGGGTTCATTCACACTGCCAGTGATTTTCTGGAATCTGTGTGTCCGTTCACACACATCACGTAAAGACTCTTGACATCAGATTGTGATGTATAATGTCTCTGCAGAATCTTAAGTTTGCATATGATCTGTGATTTCTCTCAAATTATTTCTGATTCGATCGTAAACGAATGCATCGCGTAACGTTCCACTAAGCAGCCGAACAATCTCAGCTTGTCACTTCAACACACCCCTTACGCCATTGGTCCTACCTTTTGTTCACACAGGGCGTGCTCCGGGACTGATCCCAGCAATATTATAGGTCCCCATCCCGGGATCAATCCTGTTATCAATCTCGGGATGTGTTTGCATTCATACAAAAGCTACAATAGTAATACTCGGTGTGTGAAAGGGGCTCAGGTATCGGCTATGAAGGAGAAGGTGCCAAAATGGATATTGCTTGGGTCACCGTGGCTTTGCCAACATATTTTGTTGATCCTGGAATAACATTCCTGTCTGAAAATTTTGTCCTAATCCTATCCTTTGTCCTAATCGAAAATCACAGGGAAATGATATGTGAATAACACTGATGTATATACCGCCGCCGACTTGAAAAGCTCTGGTGAAGGACGCCTGTCTAAAATTACGAGGAAGCTTGTTGACGCTTTGGGCGCTCTGACGTAGCGGGAGAAGAGAAGTGTCATAATATGAAATATAAACAGAAAAAGCAAGCAATATGGCACTAGAAACCTTTTATAATGACAGCATTTTTATAACCGTTTTGGTCATATTTGGTTGGGGAAAAAAACGAATAATATTTATAATATAGAATAATTACCTATTATTATTATTTGCATGTATTGCAATTGGTCAAATCGGTGTCACCGTGAGCAAATGAACTGCATTCCCGCTTAAAACGAGCGTTCGTAAATATTTCCAATAAAAGTTGTGCTCATCCTCAAAATGTGTATCACTGGATCATTATGGAAGTTGTTATGTTTGGAGCTGCTGTATTTTATTTTTGGAGATGGCGTCGAACTCAGAAATTTTGGGTTCATGACACCCTCCAGGACCTTTTATCTATATGCAAACAACGTCATTTCATAAATGATAGGGAACCCAGCATCGGAGATTATTAGCTTCTCCTCCATTTACTCAGAACTCAGACTGATCCCATGAAGTAGCGTGTGTATGACACGCGGCACACGCCAATTCGTATTTCCATTTTTGGCGCGCTATCAAGACGCATAATCGCTTTTCAGCGTATTTATGAACGCCGTTGACTTAAGGTTATTACTGTATATACTTTGTATAAATATATGACTTACCTCAACCCTGTCCCTAAACCTAACCGTCACTGGGGTTAATGCCATTTATGACTGTTCCCTTGCCATCTTAGGAAAATAAAAGATCGCTCCCCAGATGTAGATCTACATTTTGCTTTGTTTCGCGCAGACATTTGACGGCGTGTACAGGCACGCGGAATCACTCGGACGTTAATGGCGTAGACATATACGGATACACGCGGATAGCTCAAAATGCGTAGAGATAACACGCCACTTTCGAGTCAACATTATGTTTACGCAAAAGTCATGATGTCATGTTGCAGAACTAATGTTTTGGTAGGAATGAAAGATTACATTGTATGTTTCTCCGGAATCAGCGGGTGCGATATTCCAATTGGTTGCTGGTGTTTTGCCGCTCAATTGCGTCACAGCTCATTACCATAAGGTTTAGCTTCTTTCAACTTTCTGATTGTCGTTCAAAACGTTCAAAACGCCCAAAACACGTCGCCGATGGATGTGACGCTCCTTGCAGCTGAGAGAGGCCAGCTTCCATTGAAAATGAATGACTTCCGGTTGCATTAGAAACTCAAGTTGGGAGGTGGTGTGTACGTACAGTAACCCTGCTTGTAAGCCTAAACGTGACATAAACTGTAAACTTCCCTTAAATCTGATTGGTTGATTCGAATGGTGTTCCAGGATCAACAAAGATGTTGATCCAGGAACATGTTGTAGGCTACGTGTTGAAATCACTTTCAACCAGAATATAAATAATGGCACTTGGAATCCATTTCTTAAAGGTGCATTGCGCAAGTCTCTGAGTTTTTGCAGAACTACGCCCCCCTCTGGGCGACAAGCAAAACTGCAACCAGAGGTGTGCACGCTCATGGACCACACACACACACGCACGCTTGCACGAGCTGTTCATAAGGAGCATCAGCCGCAAAGGAGCATCAGCCGCACACATCTTTTGTTTACATCAACCCGGTCTCATCCCAAGACGTCATATAACTGACGTCTTGGGACGTCTTTTGACCATACGTCAATATCCGCCTTTTTAGGGCCCCCTTAAACGTCGGTAGATGAGGTTATGGGATCCTAACTCTACCCCATACCTAAACCTAACCCTAAACCTAACCCGTCACCTAAGTGACGTTAAAGGTAAAGCGTCAGTTGTATGACGGCCCAGGATCGCCATCTACCGACGTTTAAGGGGGCCCTAAAAAGGCGGATATTGACGTATGGTCAAAAGACGTCCCAAGACGTCAGTTATATGACGTCTTGGGATGAGACTGTGTTTTTTACATGCTTACAGTCATAATGTCTTCAGAGGTAATAAAATTAGAAATCTGCAAGTCATTTTAAATATATGAAAGGAAAGGTATTTGAGTAAAATGAGTTTGAGGGTTCACACTCGCACAGCATTCACAACACCCAAATGAACAAAAAACTCTCTCCATGTTGTGGTGCGGTGCCGTTCACCATCTGAGATCACTCATGCTTGTTATGTTAACATTGACAAGGATATAGAAACAGAAGTATATTTGACATAATCTTCATGGTTGATGAAAACTAGGCACTCAGTTGAGGATCACTCTGCACAGAAGGCAGCAACAACACCCTTAAAAGTAAAGGTTTCCCCATCAGCATTATGAAGAACCTTCAACATCCATCGCACAAAATCTTCTTTGCAGTGGAAAGAGATTGTTTAGATTATTAAAATATTCTTCACACCAAGAATATTTTGGAATATTTTAGAATATTCACATATTGAACTGATCTTCGAGGAACTTAATGTTCTTCCACTGCAAAATCGCCCTTTTGAAACCTTTATTTTTAAGTGTGAATGTACAGTTCAGAAAAAAATGAAAGTTCACTTTGTAGGTTCAAGATATAATATGTTTGAATGTTATTAAAATAATAATGGCTGCCCTACACTGTGTTTTGTATGCGTATTAGAGAACAGTTTGGGTAAACATGCATCGTGCATGGATATTCGGATGACCGAGTTTATATTAGCCTGAGTGAGTTTGGACATGTTTAACATAAACCCAGATACAAATATTTAGAAAACTGTAGAGTTCAGATATTCCCACATAAGATGAAGATTTTCAGCTTCCTATCTGCAAACTAAACCGATTCTGCCAAACTGGCAAGGTTGCACTAAAAAGAGATCATGCCAATCAGCAAGCATGAAGGCAGCTCCCTGACACCTCTACTTGACTGTTTAAACGATGTCAAAGCGTGGTTAGCACAACATTTTTTTAAATTAAATGAGAGTAAAACCGAGATCATGCTTTTTGGCCCCACAAACCCCATGATAGATTTTGGCAGCCTAAATGACTTTGTGCATACTGTTATTACTAATCTGGGGGTTAAAATTGACAGTGATTTTAAATTTGATAAACAAATAAATGCAGTTGTGAATTTAAAAAGTTAAACCGTTCTTGTCTTTGAACAGTTTTGAACAAGCTATACATGCTTTTATTTCCTCTCGATTAGACTACTGTAATGCACTCTATACCGGTATAAATCACAACGCACTTTCACGATTACAGTTAGTCCAAAATTCTGCAGCATGACTTTTAACAGGAACCAAAAAGCGCGCACACACAACGCCAATTCTCGTCTCATTGCACTGGCTTCCTGTTCGTTTTAGGATTGATTTTAAGATCTTATTGTTTGTTTTTAAAGCTGTAAATGGACTGGCCCCAACATATATTGCGGACCTCATTCAAATTTATGCGCCAGCTAGGTCACTGAGGTCGGAGAGCCAGTTCCAGCTCGCTGTTCCTAAGACAAGACTCAAAACTCGAGGGGACAGGGCTTTTTCTGTGGTGGGACCAAAACTTTGGAACTCTTTGCCCCTACATGTTCGAAATGCCTGGACGGTTGAGAGTTTTAAGTCTCGTCTAAAGACACATTTTTATTCCTTGGCTTTTAATCCCGCGTGAGTTGTGTGGTCTTTTGATGTCTGTTATTATTTTACTGTATTCTTGGACTGAGATGTTTTTATTTTGTTATTTGTTTTCATTGTATGCTAATTGATTTGGATGTACAGTATGAATCATCTGTGCAGCACTTTGGAAACTTCCTGTTTATAAAATGTGCTATAGAAATAAAGTTGGATTGGATTGGATTGGATCATGTACAGATGTGGTTCTTACCGCTTGAGAGAACGACCAGGATCGCATGGCAGTGTTGCTGTACCTGCTGGGGAGACGATGAAGGATTTAATACAGGAACAGGCTTAGCAAATAAACTATATCTGAAAGCTTAAACAAACATGAGGTTATGTCAAGTAGAAATCACTTGTGAATGAAATCCATTTGCTCGAGTTTCCTTAACCTCATATATTTTCGTATGTTTCTATATACAGTACACTGTGGTTTATGAGATTATCTTTTGTGTCTGTGTAAACTATACCAAATTCTGACTCTACCATCTGAATGTCTCAACAGAAATCGAGACTCATCAGACCAGGCAACATTTTTCCAGTCTTCAACTGCCCAATTTTGGTGAGCTCTTGCAAATTGTCGCCTCTTTTTCCTATTAGTAGTGGAGATGAGTGGTACCCGGTGGGGTCTTCTGCTGTTGTAGCCCATCCGCCTCAAGGTTGTGCATGTTGTGGCTTCACAAATGCTTTGCTGCATACCTCGGTTGTAACGAGTGGTTATTTCAGTCAAAGTTGCTCTTCTTTCAGCTTGAATCTGTCGGCCCATTCTCCTCTGACCTCTCGCATCAACAAGGCATTTTCGCCCACAGGACTGCCCCATACTGGATGTTTTTCCCTTTTCACACCATTCTTTGTAAACCCTAGAAATGGTTGTGTGTGAAAATCCCAGTAACTGAGCAGATTGTGAAATACTCAGACACCAACAACCATGCCACGCTCAAAATTGCTTAAATCACCTTTCTTTCCCATTCTGACATTCAGTTTGGAGTTCAGGAGATTGTCTTGACCAGAACCACACCCCTAAATGTGTTGAAGCAACTGGCATGTGATTGGTTGATTTAGATAATTGCATTAATGAGAAATTGAACAGGGGTTCCTGAGTATATACTGTCTGAGAAAATGTATAATAATCAACCTTCACATATAATGGTTACTGTTCCAGATCTTGGGGTTGTCTCTTTCTTTCTGTCCATCATGGGGAATTGAAACCATGTCACCACACTATTAAAAGCCCAAAGAGCATCTCGCATCCTGACAGGAAGAGCTGATAACATTTGAGCTAAGATTCTTCCTGGGCTTTTGCACTGGCTCACAGTGACTGTGAATCTGGGATAGAGGCTGCTCATTTAGTTCTGCACCCACCTGTTGATGAATGCGTTGTTGGAGACCCAGTCAGGATCCTGTGGCAGGACATAAAGAACAGTCAATATATGCTTCAACATGGACAAGGCCACCAATCCTTACTGACTTTTCTGTGCATTTAAAACAGTTTTTGCTGAACAGTGAGTTCTTGTAGAAGCTGATGACCACCCTTTACAAGTTACAGTTTTTGCTGACTAATTATGTATATATTTATACATGTACATTATGTATCAATCAGATAAAACACTTTAAGAGATTCTAGGCAAAAAAGTGTTATATTCACATGCATCACTCACAAAACATGCCTCATATTTATTTGTGCATTATATAATATAATATATAGCATAACATAATATAATAATTCAAAGAGTGAATTCACATTCCTTACAAAGCTAGAGGACATTGATTGTTACTTTGTTCTGTAAAGATCAATGCATTTCTTCAATAAAAGTACAATTCATTGAGTGTTTTGCCAACAAGTAATTTTAGTTTTGTGAAAATGCAGCAAATATGGGGAAATGTAAAAGGTCAGTATGAATGAATTGTTAGGTGAAAATATTAGGGTAATTTGGATTGATAGAGAGCAAAACAAGTTAGACAGACTGTAAAACCTAAATGTAAAAGGAAAGCAGCAGAGAAAGTGCGAATGAAGTTGTACCATGCCACAACTATTATATTTTTAAGATCAGTACGTCTTGGACAAGTGTCACAAAAAATGCATTGTGTTTTGGCTGATTTCATAAACCTTTACAATACTATATTACATCATGCTTTAGTAATGAAAAACCTGCTTGTTTGGGTAATCTGTGTTGGTTTGTCACGTGTTTTAGTTCCCTGTCCTAGTTTTCAGTTTGTTTCTATGGATTCTCGTTGATTTAATCATCATGTACACCTGTCATTCATTTCATGATTGATTTGTTTGTATTTAAATTATTTTTCTTTCAGTTCATTGTCCTGTTCCCTTGTTCATTATTCTGTTCGTGGTTTCAAGTGTGCTTTGTTCTGAGTTTTGTTATTAATAAATCTTTAAACTGCTATGATTGGATCGGTTTCTCATATTTATATATTGCAACCTACGTATTATGGAGTTAAATATGTAGTAAATGCCAAAGTATTACCTATTACTGACGAAACAGACAAATTATGCATTAAACAACTAAATAATTCAATGAAGACAACGTAAAAATATCTGGAATAGCAGCTTTAATGGGCAGAAGCAACTAATGTGGTACAAAATGGTTCAAAACTCTGTGAATAACAATAGATTGGATTGTGCATGATCCAGATATGACAAACTACTGATAAAAAACACAGCATTAAAAAAAAAAATTACCGCTGATTTATATTGTGTTATTTGGTTCATTTTTTCTCTATTTTTTGAAGCTGTGCTATTTTCCCTTTAAATATAATTTAATATTTGCATTGCTAAAAAGCATACATTTTACAGCGACAAGCTAGGACAGCTGTCATAACTGATTCACCCTTAAAGGGATAGTTCACCCCAAAAACAAATAGCGATAATTCACTATTGATTTCCATAGTTTCGTATATGTTTGGAACAACTTGAGTAAATGATGACAGAATTTTCATTTTTGGTTGAACTATCCTTTTAATTAAAAACGTTATTATTAACCTTAATTATATATATTTTTTATTCTGTGGAACACAAAAGGAGATTTTTTATTTTGTCTGAGCTGCCCTTTTCAATACCACAAATAAAATAAAACAAATAAAATATTTTCATATCCCAAGTCCTTCTAACGCATCCACTTTTGTGGTATAGAAGAGTTTAAACAACCGGCAAAACATTCATTTTTGTTTACCATGGAAGAAAGAAAATACAGATTTCTAATGACACCGATTTGTAAATGACATCAGCATTTTAATGAAAAATGTTACAAAAAAAAAAACGTTTTCAACATGCAATAAGCATTTGAAAAAATAAAATAAAAAATACTGTCAATATAGTATACCCATGTTATGTTCCACAAAAGCAAGGCACAACACCATAAATTCAAAAAAGATTAAAAAAAAAAATTAATTTTACTTTGGCGTAATGTAATGATAAAAAATCTCTCAAAATAATTTACTCACAACTCATACTCCTAATACATAAAGGAGAAAACACAATGGGCTCTATGTCTAAGGATGCTCGATAACTTCCGCCGATCGTAGAGTCCAATGCAATACCGAGAATTTACATTGAATTTTATACTCCATGGTTATACTAAAGAAACGTTAGTCACAAAAACAGACAAAACAGATACCCCTCGTTGTGTTTATGCTTCTTTATAAAATTATATTAAATAAACATAATTATATATAAAATTACATCTAAATGTATGAAAGTTTCGTTTCAAAGACGGGAGGACAGTAAATATTGAAGACTCTGCCATAATCCCGTTTTCCTCGGTTTTCCTCCGCTTTAATCTCCACAACCGGAAATGGACGAGCATCCTTGCGTCAAATGCAGAATTTATGCGTGCATATAGCCCATTTAACTATGAGGAAACTCATAGAAATTCATTAAAAAAAAAGTTTGCTCAACCCTCCAATTACATCTATTGAAGGTTACACATCCAAAGCAAAAGACAAGAGAAACAACATCATGCATTTGTTTCTCTGATTAGATATCAGTTGACTAAACTGTTTGGAAAGACATGGGGGAACTGGAAAAAGCCAGCCAACTCTTTTTAAACCAGATTATTTTTTACCAACCATAAGTACCACTATTACATAAACACTTTGAACTTCATAGATACCACTGTAGAAATAGCTGAGGTAGATATACATTTTCAAATGGCATCATATACAAATCAATACCGTTGCATACAAGTAAATCTTTCTGAAAAGACAACCGAGTAGACCAGAGATAATGCATCTCATTTCCCCCCACACGTGTTTCCAAACATACATTTCTGAGGTTAAATTCTAGTCGTTTTAGACACATTAAGGCAATCTAGTCAAGTAGCAATATAGGCAAATAAGAGGCACAAAGAAATATCCCGAGAAAAGGAGAGTGAAAGCATGAGAAAAGAGTCACCGCACACAGCTGGAAAAAGGGAGAACGGGAAGCTGTTAGTGAGTCAATAGCTTAAGCCGTGTGATCCAACTGACCAGTAGCGAGGGCTCCGCGGGAGGCCGTTTGGGGGAGGACGTCATGGGGGTCTGTTTGACTAAGTCCTCCTGATAAGGAATGGTGGCGCTGTTGTGTAGATCCGCACTGCCGAGGAATCGGCTGTTCCGCGAGTAGTCCGTCCCGTAAGCGGGTCTTTCGGCTGTGAACTTGTACGACGGGTCCGAGGCCTCCTCGGCGATCGTTGGTATTCGCTCGTTGCTGAGGTATCTGTACGGGAGATCTTCACCTACAACAGAAGATTCAAAAATCCATGTCTTAAAACATATTCATGTTTCAAACAATTATTTGGTATGAAATCCACTATTTGCAGTGGGGGTATCTTTCTTGAAATCTGTGTAATAAGGTTCCTGTTGGTAGAGTTTTGCTTTTATGAAAAGTGAATTTCATACACACTATGAAAATCAAAATGTGGGGTTGGTATGATTTTTGAATGTTTTTGAAAGGAGTCTCTTATGCTCACAAATGGCTTCAAATAAATCAATTTTTTTTTTGATAAAATATGCAGTAAAAATGACTAAGAAAACAACTATGGAAAGTAAAAAAAAACTGCATTTATTTAGATTTTTGGGTTTTGACAATATAAACACCTTTACGGTCACTTTTGATCAATTTAATGCATTCTTGCTGAAAAAAAGTCTCAATTCAAAGGCCTGTTCACACCGGGATGAATTTCGCGCGCGATATTCACCGACGTTTAACGTGACTAAACAAAGGGCGCCAATGTGAGTGTGCACACCGACGCGTAAAACGCGTCATTTTTTTAAAAAACGCCTCGGGTTCGTTTTTTGTAGTTTGACGCATCACGTCCAAAATTATCTGACCAATGAGATTGGCGCTTTTGCTCACGTGTCTGGAGCTTCTGAAGTTACAGTAAAACACAACTTGGGGGCGCTCAAACACAAAACGGTCTTGCCGAGCACACATACGGAACGGAGAAGATATACACGCCAAGTAGCGTCGCCGTCTACACAGCCAGGAAGAAATAAGACGAGGAAGATGCAAGGCAAGATGAACATAGAGCTGCTGTTCTCGTTGGCGCTAGAACATAAAGAACTAAATATGCTAATATATAATAACACGACAGCAACTACAAACATCTTGATAAAAGAGAACTGTTATAGAGTGGTATTGCAGAGCAAATTGGCGCCATCTAATGTTAGGGAATGAAGTCGCATTGTCAGCGAAAAATCGCTTAGGTGTGAACAAAAAAAACGCGCTGAAAAACGCTGACGAATAATGCGCGCTGATATTTGTCCCGGTGTGTACGGGCCTTAAAGGTCCCCAGATAACAGGTTATTTTCCTGGGTTGCCCTTATAATGCTAGTATTTATATCGTTTTTACCTCTTATAACCAGAGCCACGTCCAAGTGATCTGAGGGCGCGGGCGCTTTGGTCTGCGAAAGAACCAGAAGTGATCTCTCGCGCGTGTACGACACTCATTATTTACAGAGATTTCAGAAGCGTTACCTTTCACTGTGAAGATCTAAACATATTTAGATATACAGGAAATCGCAATGGAAGACGATTTCAATATATCAACAGACAACATTGCATTTTTGTCCCAACCATATTTAGATCACTTCCGGCGCTTTTCGGCGCTTGCGCAGACCGAAGCGCCCGTGCCCTCAGATCACTTGGACGTGGCTGTGGTTACAAGAGGTAAAAACAATATAAATACTGTTTTCTCACACAAACCGCTCGTTTCGTGTCTTAGGCCATCAATGTGTGCTTACATTTACGAGTCATTAGATCTTGTTTAATTTGGACTTCTCTGTGCATGCTCTTTGAGGTGGTGACCATAGACCTGCATTATATGACTGACAGACAAGAACGGTTTGACCTAAAAATTTCAAAATTGAAACTACTGTGGAAACAAAGACACCTACATCTTGGATGCCCTTGAGGTAAGCTAAAACATACCAAAAATTGATTTCAAAGTGAACTATCCCTTTAAGTTGTTAAGGTGTATCGATTAGCTTTTGCTCATTATTCCAGTGTTTTCTAGGTAAATTCATGCCAAGTAGTAATTACTGTAATGTAATCTAAAGCCTTCACGTATTTGTAGAACTTGTAATTACAAGTGTAAACTCGAGAGCTACGACTTGGCCACAAGCACGATTCGAAAGCATACAGAGCTTTATTTATGGTAATTACAACATGGCGTGAATGTAGCAATAGCTCTACTTGCTTTCGAATCAAACCTATGACCTTGGTGTTGCTAATGACGTGCTACTAGTTGAGCTACAGGAACATTATGCTATGTTACTTTGCACAGTTTCATCATGTCCCTTCTTGGTATCCTTGCATGTGAAGGTTACTGGCTTTATATAGTCACTGTACAAAGTTAAATTTTGGATTTTGGGTTAAAACACGTTAAATGTTTAAGTGTTATATACACTAGGATATAAGAACATTATTTTGCACCCTTTTCTTGTTTTTTTACAACTAATGGGACAAGAAAATAATTACTTTTTGGAGCAACAATAATATTGATTCTTATGGTGTGTTCACACTTGTAGTCATCTTTTTACCAGCTAAAAACTTATAAAATGTGTAAAGGAATCAAACCAGCACCATGAAGTCCTCCATTACACGCACAAATGAAGATCTGCTGCAAAAAGACGTGATTCTGATGCCTGTACCGATCTGTAATGGGCAACCAGGTATGCTTGAGCATTTGGTCCGTTTTAGGTTCTTATCTTGTGACATCACGTCCTGTTTTTAGGTTCGGATGGCAGCGTTCAGACTTATTTAAATGAACCGCACTAACAGAGCAAATGCACCAGAATTCAACCAAACCTGCCAAGAGTGAACACACACAAGTTCTCCAGTAAAATTCCTCAAATTCTCTGTCTGTCACAGAGGCCTGGGAACTGGATTAGTTAATGTGGCACGTGTTTTGTGAAGGTGTCCTGTACCTTTCCGTCCTTGAGTCCAGGGCTTCGCATACAGGTCTGCCACGCTCAAAGATGTATCCACTGGCATAGACAGAGGTCGCTGTTTACCTGTGTGTATATTCATGAAAAACAGATGATTACAATCACACTCAATGAGAACATACAAGAGGACCTGGCATGCCAAAGGAATTCTTTCATTTAAGATACACTGCAATGATCCCATTCCCTTTATCTATTAGAACAGCATCCACTTTTGTGATTTTAAGTAAAAAAAAAAATATAATAAAAAAAAAAAACTTCAAGTCCAAGAAAGAACCTTGGTCAGCACTTTATATGGTGCTATATACTGTACAATTTGATGAAAATCATAAAACAATGGTTTCATTTCATTTATTTATAAAGCACAAATAAAACACAACAGAAGTTGACCACCGTACAAAAGAAGAATTATAAAACAAACCACACACAATACATTAAAGGTGGAATACATACGATTTTTGCATTAAAATATCCCAAAATCACAACGCCAGTGTTATATTTTTAGTTAAGATGATAACTTACAATATTCGAAATGTTTCAATCAATGTTTAAATCGCGAGAAAATTGAGATTTTAACCAAGGAAACGGGGCGTGTGAGCAGGGGTGAGCTGGGAGTCGCCAGTAAATCGCGTCATATCCGCATTACCTCGGTTTCCGCTCGTACTGCGTGTAGTCCTGGACAAATGCGGAAGTTGCAGTTGTGCGTTAGCGTCTATCAAGCAACAAACGTAAGCTTGTTTCGCGCATTTGTTATGGAATGGAGCACAATTATTCTTTAGCGATTGCACCTGGTTCTGTCGACAAAGACAAGTCTCATGAACGCAAACGTCAACCAAACGACCCAAGAAGAATTTGGGACAAGAGAAATAAAACCAGCTCAACATCGGTGGCATTTCCTAAATGGAGAGAACTTTGTGAAAAACTCGAACTAGAAAGAGACGCCGATCTTGCATGCGTTTTATTTGACAGGTGAGTAACACCGTGTTCTGTATTCAAATTTCATGTCAGTAAATCATGCAAAACAATTAGTATTATTGTTAGAATGTCTTGTTGTCTATGCATATGATGTGAAAAATCGTAAGGTCATATTCACCGCGAATACTTCTCGGAATGTGAACTGTTGGCTGTATCTTAGAAAACGACGTTTATCTGAAAATTGTTTCAACCGTCCCGGCTCTCCCCTAACATCTGTGATAACTAATATACTTTACTTTTCTTGCGGTTATTTCAGTTTAATGAAAAACAAGCATGTCATTAAACGCAACAGATATAGAAATCGAACTTTATTTCATCCACGACAACTAATTTCCGATTCCCGTCTGACTGATTTATACTGTCTATGATTTATCCACGGTGGAGTTGAAAACAACAGTTCCCATCATTCCGCGTTCCTCCACGGCGTCATCAAGCAAAGCCGTTGTTGTTGTTTTGAATGTAGCGCCCTCTAGCGGCATAAAATCTTAGGTATTGTAGCTTTAATAACAGACAATAAAACATTAAGTTTGGTTTGATAGAGACCAAAGTTATGAGTGTAGAAAAAATAACAATTTATCTTAGATTTAAAATCATGTAGAGACGTTGCAGACCTCACGGATAAAGGAAGACCGTTTCATGTCATTGGACCGGCCACTGAAAACGCACGATCGCCTCACAACTTTAATTTTGATCTTGGATATGACAGTATAATGCTGTCTGAGGATCGCAAGCATCTTGTTGACTTTTTTACATTTACCAGATCTGACAGATAGGATGGTGCCAGACCAGTCAAAGCCTTAAAAACTAAAAACAAAATTTTAAATTCAACTCCATAACACACACAATAGTATTGGAGTAATGTGTTCTCGTCTACGAGTCCCAGTTAAAAACCTGGCTGCGGTATTTTGGACCATTTGTAGCCGAAGTGCAAGAAATTCAAGGACATCAAAGCTCGTACATCAGTTAAAAAGGCAAGCAAAGTTTCTAGGAATTGCTTGTCATTATGTTTCAGAGGGAGATAGATTTGGGTGTCATCTGCATAAAAATGAAAAGACACTCCATGCTTCCTAAACATTGAGTTAGCATGTATAGTGAAAATAAAACGGGAGCCAGCATAGACCCTTGAGGAACACCACAGGTAACTGGTGCACCAGACAGTGGTGGAGGAAGTACTGAATCTCAGTACTTAAGTAAAAGTACAAATAACCAGATAAATATTTACTTTAGTAAAAGTTGAAGTAACACAATGACAACCATACTTAAGTAAAAAGTAAAAAATACCTCATTTTAAATGTACTTTAAGTATTAAAAGTAAAAGTACTTGCATAACAATTTATTCTCTTCATGTCTATTTTCTAATGATTAATAAAACATTTAATTCTATTATAATGATGTTCAATAATGATGGAAACAAATTGTTGTCACCATTTCTGAAACAAGCTTGCAATTAGGCAATATGCACATCATGCTTATCCTTACTATATGTTAATAACTATGTTTGGCAGAAAATGTGATTAATTTATGGTGTAATTCTGAACCTCTTGGCTTGCCATAATCCTAACCAAACGTATATTACACACGATGCGTTTCCTATGCACGTACAGGCAAATTTTCGCGTATAAATCGCACGATAAACACACTGCGTGCGAGACGCATTTAGTGTTACCTTGTTGATATATCTATGGCAACCAAACGTCACTGGTGAGACAAACGTGCAACGGTCAGATTACGTTTTGGCAGGGGAAAAACTGATCAGAAAATGTAACAGAAGTTGTAGAAATGTAGTGGAGTAGAAAGTAGAATAATTGCTGCAAAATGCAACGAAGTAAAAGAAAAAAGTATGCACTATTTATTCTACTTAAGTAAAGTAAAGAGACGTGAAAAATTTACTTATGTAAAGTAACAAAGTATTTTGTAATCTTACATTCCACCACTGGCACCAAATGATACAGCACGACCAATAAACACTGAGAAGGTTCTACTACTAAGATAAGACCGGAACCAGCTAAGTGCAGTTCCTTTAATGCCCACACACTTTTCAAGACGTGATAAGAGAATGTCATGATCAACTGTATCAAATGCAGCACTCAAATCTAAGAGCACCAACATTGCTGAATTCCCAGAGTCAACAAATAATACGAATTGGTTGTTTTCAAATAAGTGATGGAGATGAGTGATTCCCTTTTGTTGCCAAGATGGAAAATGTGTTGGTTTATTGCATAATTGAAAATCAGGGTTGAACCAGTTGGGGGTGTGTCTACATGATGTTAGTGGTTAATTGTTCATTTTGTTTACTTTCCACCAGGCAAGTTAGAGTTGATGCAATTGTAATATTATTAAAATGGGGCATTTTCTGAATTGATTTTGGTAGAAAGACTATATTTGCTATGGTTTTGTTCTAATTCCATCAATGAATTGTTATGATTAGTTTTATGAATCCGTTTATATAAATATTGTAGCTGATTTGCTAAAAAGTAATATTGAAAATTTGGAGCTTCTAGGCCGCCTTGTGATTTTGTCTTTTGTAATTTTTCCAGTGATATTTGAGGTGTGTTATTTTTCCAATAGAAGTGAGAGGTTAATGAATCAAGTGATTCAAACCATTTATCAGTGGGTGTTGAACATTGGGTGGAAGCATTGAGAACAGATAATTGACTTGTGGTAAAGATTTCCTTTTAACTGTAGCAATGCGACCGAACGACAAAATTGGAAAAGTTCCAAAAGTTAAATAAAATATCATTTAAAACTCTTAAAAGTGCTGACTCTGTACTGTGTTTTTTCCTAAATCCAGATTGGAATTTTTCTACGATAATGTTTGTTTCCAGGAATTGCACAGATACAGCATTCTCTAAGATTTTTGCAATGAAAGGTAAATTTGAGATTGGCCTAAAATGTGATAAGACCTGGCTTCTTCAACAGAGGTTTCACCATAGCATGTTTGCAAAAGGATGGACCAATCCCAGAAAGGAATGCTCTTATTTATAATTGCTAGAATCCAATCCCCAACACAATCAAATACCAATTAAACAAAAGGTTTACTGTAAATCTGAAATACTGACCATGTGATGAGGATCTTCCTCTTGGACGCATCTGCACGTTGACCTCGACCGGGTGAACAGACATTTTGTCATAGTCTGCAATTGTGAAGCGCCGGTGGCTCTCCAGGTCCAGGAAGGAGTTTGGGGACTCGGAGCCTTTAGGTCTGGCACTGACACTGCTGTATGAGCCATTCCGTACTTCCCTATAACAGCGGACAAACGTTTATTCAATCAGCAGGAACGATTAAATAATGTAGTTACTCTAACTTCAGAAATACAGAGCCTGGGAAAGCCAGAAATCTACAGAAAAGTACTGCATTGGTACCAAGTGATGGAATACGATGTTACTTTAAAGTCGAGAATCGTCAAGTATACTTGATTTAAAAAAAAAATATCCTCACCTGTGTGGCACATTCCACGACCGGATGAGAATCCATAAACCACATTATTAGACCATTTTCTAAGGCTGCATAATATATTTAAAAGCATTTAAGAAGTCTAATATTTAATTGTTTGTGCTATTGTGAGATCACTTTAGCATTTCTATCGTAAAGAATATTCAAGATTAATTGGACATTTGAATTAAATGTTGTTAGAAAGTACTGGCTAATATAAGGTAAGTACATGGAACAGGGGTAGGTTCAGGGTTAGAACTAGTTATTAACCAGTAATTGTAGTTACTAAAATAAGTACATAGTATTTACATGGGTAACTGGACTGTAAAAGGAAGTGTTACCCAGTGTCCTTGGGTGTCCTGATAAGGCGCTTTAAATAAAATGTATTATTATTATAAGGGACCTAAAGTGTGCCAAGAAAACATCCCCCACACCATTACACCACCACCACCAGCCTGCACAGTGGTAACAAGGCATGATGGATCCATGTTCTCATTCGGTTTACGCCAAATTCTGACTCGACCATCTGAATGTCTCAACAGAAATCGAGACTCATCAGACCAGGCAACATTTTTCCAAATACTCAGAGCGGCCCGTCTGGCACCAACAACCATGCCACGCTCAAAATTGCTTAAATCACCTTTCTTTCCCATTCTGACATTCAGTTTGGAGTTCAGGAGATTGTCTTGACCAGGACCACACCCCTAAATGCGTTGAAGCAACTGCCATGTGATTGGTTGATTTGTATTAATGAGAAATTGACCTTTCGCCGGCCCCTCCCACAAAATGGCCATTGTCCAATCACACATCATAGCAACCGTTACTGTGTGAGCTGTTCCGTCAAACAATAAGCGGTGCGCCCACGGCGTTTGTAAATCGGACACATGATACCCCGAGAGATTGTCTGGAGAAGTTGTGTTTTTTCCCTTTCCAAAGTCCAAAACACAACGCGAGCGGTGCCTAAGATGTATTAAACAGTGTGGACGCCCCAATTCCAGTTAAATGTGTCGAACATGGTTAACTCGTCTCGCGTGCAGCGTGCGTGCGACTGAGATTAGTCAAAGAAGCACGGAGAAAGCAGATCAAGAGGATCCACAAAGGACTTACTGTACATTTTCTAAAGGGTTGTTGTTAACATACCATGATATTCTCTGGGAAAATGAGCAGCAGTCAGCTAAGTCAGCAGTGCAGCACCGTAGACTACAGTTTAGAGGACGTTCACAACGGGGAAAGCATGAAGCTTACATGACAACATCAGTTCATATATCAATATCGTAACGAATAGAAATAACCTTAAATAACGTATGGTTCTCTGCCTCTTTCCGTCTCTTATGCATAACGTTAGTTACTTTTTAAACACGAAAATCGCATTCAGCATGAGCATGACACGCAATCGGTTGCTGTGGTAATGAACAACCTGCTTGTTAAAGCGAACGTGTACTCCTGTATCGGAGGCAAAATGAATAAATATGCAGCGCAAGTTATATATTTCGAACTCCAAACAATTAGCCACTGAACCAGTTTATAAAATCTTCAAGGCTGTGCTGGTTGCATTTGAGGTAACTTAGCATGGTCATGGGGTTTTTCTGATTTTTCTTGAGACTGGTAAGCATTAGCATCATTAATAGTAGTCGTGTCTCATTCATTTCTTAATTTTATATTTGGAATAAATCCCTCCACCGCATACCGTAACCCCTTTTGCTTCGATCTTGCTTGATATCGTGGAGGTATTGCTCCAAAAAAGGTCACCGACACGCACGGGAATACCCTTTGCCGTCATGGCAATCTGTCGCGCTGCCCGTGTTTGACCATTTGTTTGACGGAGGTAGCAGCAGTAACTAAGGGGGGCGGGGCTCGGCGAAAGGCTAATTGAACAGGTTTTCCTAATAATCCTTGTGAGTGTATATACTGTATATACATCATCCAGCTCAGTTCAAATCTCATATAATGGTGTCAATTTAGGCAGATGAATATTATTGTTGAATATTCGTTTTAAAACAAAGATGGCCTTGTGTCATTTTTATATATGTATTTTAAGTTCACTGGACATTTATTTAAATTTTTGGGGGTTGTAATGACAATACACCTATTACAAGATTACCAAAATAATCCTTAGTGACAGACGTAAATATAATTATACTTTGATACAGGCAATGTATGGAATGTTTACTATAATAAAAACACCATGATATTTACAAGGTATTTGAATGCCACATGTTCCAGAGGTTTTGGCTTCAGGCTCACCGTGGAGTGTACGGCACTGAGGGAGGTGGAGGGATGTACAGGTCCAGTATGGCAGGCTTGTCCTTTCTACTGCAGAGTTTGGCAGATTCTGGTGACTGACTCTTACTGGGAGATGTGGAGCTCTGCAGAACATGAGGGAAACCTTTGGTAAAACATTTCTTCACAAGTTAAAAGCCACATATCCTCAAGACATCACTAAATGTAGCAACATTTGTTCAAACAAAATACTTGGAAATAGATTGATTATATGTATACAGTATAATATAATGATTCATTATATTTTTTTATACCATGGTCTGGGTGAATACTCGATTCTGATTGGCTGCAGGGTGTCCGTTAAAAAGTGATAGAGGACACCTAGTAAAGTAGTTCTGGTGAAACTGCCTGTTTACCATTCGAAATGAATAAATAAATGCGCTGCCTACAACGGCTGTGAGTAACCATAGCAACAGGCAGTCACATGCTCTATCATCTAACGTTAGATATTATAGCCTAATACAACAATGAGCGACTTCGTGCTATTTCTTTTAACATTTATGGAGAATATGGCAACTTTGACGACTGGTATGCTGCTGAAGAAAGAAAAAATGTAAATAAAACGGAGAAAATTACACCGCTGCTGCTCTGCTCCATTGAACTCTATTGGTAACGACGTAACTTGCGACCATAGTTGGATAACGATGCTTTCGTGGAAACGCACCCCTGAATGAGACCCTGCGGGAGTTTTACGCAGCTGTCCAGACAACCAAGGCAGGAGAAGGCTTAACGTTACAGCGTTTCAAGCCTAAGGAGCCTGAGGCAAATGACCCTCTCTTTGATCTGATTAATTTATTGCCCTCTATAACGTTAAGCGCAAATCGCTGGAGCTCAGAGCTAATTGTTTTTTTTATTGTTGTTTGATTAATTGTTTTAGGTGTAATAAAAAAAACTATGCCTACCTTTGTGTTTCATGAAAAAAAAATGCATTTGTGAACCTGAAGGGATACGAGCTAAGCGGACTATAAATATCTCCGGTTGTTAGATAAACAGTCAGTCAAGTTATTATTTGTAAAAACTAGATTTATCCTAATTAAAATATAAACTAATGTTTTAAAAATGTTTTATTTGGCAAGTGACCATGGTATAAGCGGGTTAATGCCCTCCGAGGTGTCCATTGTCAGGTTTTAATGGACTTCGGCGGAGGCAACCGTCCTCCGCTGCGCGTCGGCCGGTTTACGCCTCGCCGTCGTCCATTAAAACCTGACAATGGACACCTCGTCGGGCATTAACCCTTACTTAAATGATACAACAATAGATCAACTGTTCAAACAATATTAGACATTTAAGTGTGACCACTGTATAAACCGAAACATGGCACATACACCCAGTTTTTTTTTTCAATATTACTGTTTTTACTGTATTTTTGATCAAATAAATCTTTGTGAGCATAAGAGACTTTTAAAAAAAACATTAAACTTTTTGACCAGCAGTGTATATTTGGTCATATAGTATAAAATGTATATTTCATGCATGTTTTCTTAAATTATTCTTTTTACCATCAGAAAACACAATTCAGTTCACTTGTGTGTTCATGTGAGGACTGTTAATGCGTTATGAATGACACACCTGAGGCACGGGTGGTTTCCAGCGCATGTTTTTGAGAGGTGCTGGGGTAAATCCTGAGGTTCCTGTGGGTCTTTTCTTTAAAATAAGTACAACACGTTTAGGGTCCTCTCTCAGCTTGGCCACCAGGTTCTTCAGCTGCCAACCCACCTGGAGCAAACAAGCACAAGCCTTTAATTCTGCTCAGGCTTTTCAGATTCTCATAGGCACAATCCCGCAGAGAACGCACTTCTGAACATTCATTTTTCACAAGTATGACTAATCGTGAAGAAATTGATCTTAATATAGCAGACGGGGTGCAGAGAAATGACGTAAACACGCATTCATTCAGTACTAAAAAAGTATAGATGAAAAACAAAAAGGTTTATTTTAACAGAAAATATCATTGTACAATACAAAAAACGTGTGCGCATAAAGAAACGCTTACCACTGTCTGCTGGTTGACCTGGATGACCTCGTCTCCGGCGTGGATCTTGTGTGTCAGATCTGCTGGAGACTAACGGGACATTCTATAAGTGTCTGTTTTCATTCAAATATATTTCCATTCTGTTAAAACCATTTGTAAATGTTGTGAACAAGATGCAATCCCTAACCCCTTCACTAAATATCGAAATAATTAAATAATAATAAAACGATTGCTTAATAGAAATGGGGTAAAATTGCCCCTAATGAATTAAATTAAATCACAATGAACAGAAATAAAGGCACAACATACTGTATAACCATGCACATAATCCAAAACCATGCTATACAAAGTAAGAGCATGTCTTCTAAAGAACAGTGTACGTTATATGAACACACGCTATATTAAGTTCTCAAATTCAATTATCAAAACTTTTTACATATTTCTAAAATGATAAACCTAGTGTTCATTTTCATTAAAGGGTTAGTTCACCCAAAAATGAAAATTATGTCATTGATTAATGACTCTCCCTCTACGGAGAGTTTAAGATAATTTAGAGCTTTCTGTCCCTCCATTGTCCTTGTCCAGAAAGGAAATAAAGACATCATCAAAGTAGTCATGTGAAATCAGTGGGTTAGTTGCAATGTTTCGACGCATCGAAAATACATTTTGGTCCAAAAATAACAAAAACTAGGACTTTATTCAGCATTGTATTGTCTTCCGCTTCTGTTGTGGATCCGTGTTCAGTGACACGGCTGACGTGTGTCTGGTGCGGCTGAGCTTCGGTTACAGTCTGAGGGAGACGCACGCTGTACAAAACGATTTTCACAAACATGTCTAAGGATTTCCACACAGAGGAAGACTTGCATTTTTGCCCAGCCATATTTATTTGAACCCGAATACACGGACGCACCAGACACACGTCAGCCGTGTTTTACATGAGGGAAATGTATTATTGAAAATTGTTCACAAACCTCTGAAATGACATTTATGCATGTGTAAGACTAAGATTAACCCCTTAGCTGTCACCCCCCTTTTTGAGAATGGGGGTTAAAATGCACTATTCAAACTTAAATGGTTGTAATTTAAGAATGCTTTGGAATATATACCCAAGTTTGTTTTAAAGAAAACACTCAGCAGAATATTGCTGAAGTGAAAACACTTCAAAAAATGAAAGTATGAAAAAGTTATGAAAGTTTAAATTTACAGTAAATTAAATATACTGTACTATATATTTTTTATTTTATATAAAATATATATTTTATAAAATATTTTTTACTCTAAAATTTCTATAAAATCAAAGCCATACATCTTATCAAGTTATGTTCCAAATTTGAAGTTGATATCATAAAAATTGAAGTTCCCATGAGATTTTGTTTAGGCGTAGTACCAAAAATAGCCACCGGGTGCCATTGAATTACATTGAATTTAGTTGTATACATTTTGCTTTAATAAATTAATACATTTCTGTCCAAATATCAATTCTGTCACAAAATTTGGAATATCAGTTTTGTCAAGATTAGAAAAGGTTTTGATCATTAATTATGAAATATAATGATGCCCAAAAGGGGAGGAGCCTGATAAAATAAGTACCGTTTCTATGGTAACGCAACTTTCAATTATAAAACAGTTTTCACACGAAGAATTCTGAGTTTATAAGCTTTCAAATGATACCTAATTTATGATAACTACTAAAATATGTGATATAATAAAAAAAGGCGATAAAAAATAATATTATATTTTAGAGGACAATAAATATAAATATTATCATTTTTAGAGTATAATATTGTACTATAATTTTTTTTTTTATTGAAAAATACTAGATTATATGTTTATTATGAACTTTTAGCATAAAAACAGAAGTTTCAATGATTAAAAGTGGGTTCATCAACTTTTTGTGACAAAGGTCAAAACTCCTGTTATGATGCAGATTTTTTGAGGTGCACTCTTGTCATAAATTCATCAATTACTCTTCCTACATAATTTTTTAACACAAAACAGGGGTAGAATATCTATTTAGAAGTCTTAGACCTTTCCAACAATATATAATTTGTCATAATTAGATTAGGATTTAATAGAAATATACGTAGTGAAGTAAAGTTAGGCGTCCCGGTACCGGGACAGTGACAGTTAAGGGGTTAAAGTGGCTTGTATTGCATTCAAGATATAGATTTTACAGTATCAGTTCATGCATTCCCAGGAATGCAATCTAATTAAAGAAGAATATGTAAACTTGACATGCAACATTCTTACTGAGGCCTAACAAACACTGGTGAGTCTGCAATCTAACAGAAGCCCCATCTATTTATGAGTTTGTTCATTTAGACTCAACATTACGTGCACACAGAGGCTAAATTCATCTTAGCCATTGACATCAAAAAGCGAATAGTGATACATCAAATGCTTTTGTCATTAGAGCCCTTACTCACATGTTCAGTGGTGCCAGTGATGACGTGAAGCCCATCGTAGGTGGATTTGATGTACATCCCCTGAGTAACAGGAAGACAAGGAGAGAAAACGTTAAAAACAACAGAAATAGAGAGAGAACAGCACCATATACAGTTGGTTGGCAGACAGGAACCTGCAGACATAGAGAGAAAATAGAAGTCTGATTCATATCCTATGGGATAGTTTCATTCTCTGACGACAAGGAACACCGTCTTGGACCAGCGATAAAAAAAAGTACTAAAAGTTCAACATTTTCAGCAGTGACTAATCTGAATCCCTCTGATTGGCCATTGCGTTCATGAGCTCAAAAGAAACGTGTGATTGGTTAGAAGGCTCCACAGTGCAAATACGTTAAAAATAAACCTGATACAACATGAGCTGCTCTAATGTAATGGCGCAACCAACACTTTTCATTCCTTTTCCACATGATTTCACTTTAATTGGAACAATCGCCACACTGTAAAAAAATATATCACAACATATTTTCTTTTGTCAAATCAACTTTATAATAATTTATTTAGTTGAGATAACTTATTATTTTGAGTTTCTGATGATTACATGAATCTCCTTCATTGTATTAACTCACTTTTTCCAGTTCAATCAACTTAAAATTTTAACGCAACCTAGGTTACTTAGTTTTTTAAGTTAAACCAACAATATTTTTTTACAGTGTAGTAATCACAACATTTTTTCTTTTGTCAAATCAACTTAAATCATTTATTTAGTTCAGATAATATATAATTATCAGTTTCTGATGATTAAATCATTCTCCTTCATTGTATTAACTGACTTTTTCCAGTTCAATCAACTTAAAATTTTAAGGCAACCAAGTTACTTACTTTAAGTTAAACCATCAATATTTTTTTACAGTGCATAGTCTTGGCATAATTTAGTATTAGCCCTTGCTAATTTCAGACCCTGTTTGACACTCTTTCTTTTTTGTTACATGGAAATCAAAAGGAAACATACACTCTAAAAAAATGCTGGGTTGTTTTAATCCAATTTTGGGTCAAATATGGACAAACCCAGCCATTTGGTTACATTTTTAAATGACATTTTTAACCCAATGTTTGAGTTTGTCCATATTTGACCCAAAATTGGGTAAAAACAACCCAATTTGTGTGTAGAGTGTACTGAAGAAATTTTCCTTGCAATACATTAACTGATGCAAAAGCACCATTAAAAAGAGTCTAATATAAAAGCAGTCCACATAACTATAATCATAGACTTCTGAATTTAAATTTCATTGATTGATAGTGTTGGGACGACATCCTGGTCCAGACCAGACAACTAAAATGAAACACTGGCTTTAAAAGTTCAATGATGTCTGGAATCACTTTGATAATGAAAATATAGTTAAGTGCAAGATGCACATTATAATGAGGATGATAATAATACACTTTTGCAAATTATTTGTGCTTGAGTTGCCCTTGTTGTGTTGCTAGAAGTGTGCATTCACAACCATCAACGTCAAGTCCATGACACTAATGTGCTTTTGTGTAGATTAAAGTTCTAATATTGAGTTTAATATATGAAGAGTTCAGATGCAAAAGCCTCTAAATGCCATTTGAAATTTTCTTCTAAAATGACCATTTTTATCAAGCTTGTATATTCAAGTTCAGTAATTTCACTTAAATGACAATTAATAGGTAATCTTCATCGCCATTTAAGTGAAATTACTGAACTTAAATATACAAGCTTGATAAAAATGATCATTTTAGAAGAAAATTTCAAATGACACTTAGAGGCTTTTGCATCTGAACTCTTAATATAATATAATGGGATAGTTAACCCACTCTATTTGTTCCAAACCTGTATGACGGTCTTTCTTCTGCTGAATAAGAAGACATTTTGAAGTATTTCAGTAACCGAACAGTTGATCTATCTGACTATCTCTTTAAGTTAAGTTGTGTATTTGACTAGAATGCAACAGTTCAAGTTCACTTATGCGTTTGTGTCATTTTGTGTAGATATAAAGAATTTGTAATATTATGTTTTGAATATATAATCTTATTAGATAATCTAGAATTATTAGTTTGATTGAATTAAATGAGATTAACCAGAATATATTAGTGTACTATTTAAAAATGTACTTTATTTTAAACGACCATTCCTTTTAGATGTTTCTCATATTTTTTTTAAATGATGATATATAATACATTATAAATAAATATGTTTTAATTAAAATTATGTACTCGCTTTATTGATCTATTGTGTACTTGAAAGGAAAAACGGGCTAAAATGCACAACCCTAAAACTTTCTTTATTTTCTCCTTTTGTGTGTGAATGGCATGAGTGTGAGCAAATGGTGAGAGAATTAGAATGTTGTTGTTATGACCCGTTTGAGATGCCGTTTACAGGCATAACATAAAAACATTCTGAATATAAATAATGATTATAAGTAATAATTCTCACCAATCCCTCTCCTGGTTTGATGTTGGTGAGTTGAACTTCCTCCAGACACGCTGATTGGCTCATGAGAGGATCAGACGTGGTTCTCACAGTCTGGTCACAAATACTGTTCAACACCTTTGACTGGAATTAAGCAGAACAGAGTGTTCAGAAAAGTCGTCTTCAAATTCTGTCACTCAAAATTGATTCCTGTGCATTTCTGTTTTCCAGAGTCTAAATGGACTAACATGTTAGTTGTAACAACAAACACTTATTTTAATTGAATTTAATGCAAGATCTGTGCCTAGAAAAACAGATATCTTAGGTTTACTTTAAAATTCCATGTGAATCAAACCAAGCCAAGCACATAAATAAACCACAGGGCATGCATAAACAAAGTGAACGCTATCCGGGCTTTGATTTAATTTTCCGCTCAGTGCACAAGGACAGGAGCGCCAACAAACTGAACCGTACATTCTGGATGGAGAGAACAGCATTGAACAACGTGGTTTCATTTGATTTTTTATCGCTGTTGGAATTGTTTCAAAATTTAACCTAGATTTGAAGAGTTGAATGTCTTGTTAAATATCTCTTTTTAATTTCTATATAGACTGTAAAAAAATGCTGGGTTGTTTCAAGCCAAATTTGAGTGAAATATGGACAAACCCAAATGTTGGGTTAAAAATGCAAGTTAAAAGTTGAAGTTGGGTTAAAATTTAAAATGACATTTTTAACCCAGCATTTGGGTTGTCCATATTTGTCCCAAATTTGGGTTCAAACAACCCAGCATTGTTTAGAGTGTATAGCTATAGCTATAACGTGAAAATACAAATAATCTACACTACCGTTTAAAAGTTTGGAATAAATAAGAAGTGTCTTATACGCAACAAAGGTTGCAATTATTTGATCAAAAATACAGAAATATTGTGCAATATTATTACAATTTAAAATAACGGGTCTTTATATTTTAAAATGTAATGTATTCCTGTGATCAAACCTGAATTTTCAGTTCCATTACTCCAGTCTTCAGTCACATGACATGATTTTTTTTTAAGTTGTTATATGGGGGTCAATTAATTATTTATCCTTATCAATTTCAAAAACAGTTTTGCTACATAATATTTTTGTGGAAACCCTGATGCATTTTTTAAGATCGTAAAAAAAAGTAAAAGAAAAAAAGGAAAGTTCATTAAAACAGCATTTAATTTAAACAGAAATCTTTTGTAACATTATAAATGTCTTTATCGACAAATTTGATCAATTGAATACATCCTTCTAAATAAAAGTATTAGTTTCTTTAAAACTCTTACTTAGTTTTTGAATGGTAAACTGTGGTAACCTGTATTTATTACAGTAAATAGTTATTTCTACACGATTTAACATAAAAATGAGTTTAGCTGGTATAAATTGATATGTTCAGGTTTATGTAAAGGTTGGTTCAGTGATGTTAAATCATATTTTTTTTAACTTAAAGCTGTTATTTTATATGTTACCCTCTTTAAGTAGTTTTTAAGTTATTTTTCAACAATAACAATAATTGATTCATGTGAACTAAAGACTAGAGTAATAATGACAATTCAGAGTTACCATAAAAAATAAATTACATTAAAAAATTGTCAAATAGAAAACAATTATTTAAAATTGTAACGATATTTAGCAAATTTATTTTTTTAATCAAATCAAAACTTTTTTTCTTAATTATTCCACACTTTTGACCTGTATTGTATATTTGTTTTGTATTGCAGACAGCTCATTATACTATCAGCTTCTTATGAATGGTCTGCCTTTCTCTCTGCCGCAGACGCTAGACAGTGAAGGAATGCAGGGCTCATTCATGCTTTATGTGTGTGATTTTGCCAATCTATTATGACTTAGCGTGTGCTTGCATGTCAATTCCAAACTTCCTTCACCCTTCCCAATATGCACGCATGACTGCATGTGTCCACATTTCACTGCACTTAAGGGTTTTAACTCTTTCCCCACCAGCTTTTTTAAAAAAAAAAGTTGCCTGCAAACATGCAATGTTTCAAAAAAAAACAAACAGCCCCTCTGCTTTTAAACAAACAAACAAAACAAACACATTTTATTCCAGCGTAATGCTTTTTTTTTCAACACTTGAAACAATTGGTAAGTTTTATAAAAAAGCAACATATTGATGAACAAACTGAGAAAATCATGTTTTTGTTGAAGACTACGTCTGGATCGGATTCAGAACGATGATCAAAACACAGATGGAGTAGATCGAGTCCATTAACAGCCCCAAAGCTTCACAGTCCCACAGCTCGTCCTAGGTCGCCATTTCATACAGTAACATTATGCAGATTTATATGCCGTTTAAAGGGATTCTTCACCTCTGGATAGATGAATGTGTTTTTAACCCTCAGGTGCTCTTCGTTTCGGAGTCACACTTGTTATCTTCCCGGTCAAAAGTGACCGGACACCTAAAAATGAAACTTTCTCCATCCCAGTAAAACCAATGCAATTTATTTTTGTTCTATAATATTTATTCTTTTTAATTTAGTATTTTGAGACAATTTAATTGAATTTATTCTAGGCCTTCAGAAAAAAATATTTTTTGAAGAAAATTAGCACCATCTGGTTACAGTATATAGAAAAAGCGTAGAATCATGGTATAACCACTAGATGGCATGTACAGCTCTCTATGGAGAGGCATGTGAATTCCCCAGCTGTTTATGAACACATTTTTTTTTTTTTTTGTTGTTGGTGGATTTGTATATATAGTTGAAACAATCTCAAAAACTATTTCTTATAATAAAAACAAATATTCACAATTTTTTTCTTTTTACAATTTCCTATTCATTTCCTATGGGGTCATTTTTGACAAGTGTGACTATTTTTTTTAAGACCACTTAGCATGCTCAGATCATGACCTCAATTTATTTGTGTGTTCACATACATAATGCCATAAAGGTCACCAAGTTTCGTAACATTGCGATGAAGCTGTGATTTTTAAAAATTCAAAACATACTTTTTGTAATCAAAATTTATTGGTGTGTATGTGTATAAAAGTGTGTTTGTATGTGTGTGTGTATTGGTGGGTGTGTCTGTTTTGCACTCTAGATGTTGTAGAGTGTCACCCCTTTCTTGCGGTGTACTTTTTTTTTTTTTTAGAATTGTGGCCGATTTGTAGATTGTACATACAAAAATTCAGAGAATTTTTTTTTGTGTGTCAATTTCCCATTCATTTCCTATGGGTCGTCATTTTTGACAGAAGAGCAAAAGTGTGACTCATTTTTTTACGACCACTTAAATTGCTTGAATCATGACCTCAATTTTTTTGTGTGTTCACATACCCAATGCCATAAAAGTCACCAAGTTTCGTAATTTTTTGAAGAAGCTGTGATTTTTAAATATTCAAAACAGATTTCTTTAAATCACAATTTATTGGTGTTTTTACTGTGGCGAGCGGGACGAGTGAGGCCCGCGGGAGAATGGCACAAGGCCAGTGGCGTGATTACCGATGAGCGACACCTGTGAGACACACCGGTCTCGTATCTCTCACGGAGGAGCGGGAATTTTCTTAGCAATGTTAAAACACATCAACCGATCACTTGTTTAGCGTTCATGTAAACACTACATTCAGACTTACCAATCAGAATGAATTCAGTTAGATTGAAACAAAAGTTGTGCATGTAAACAATGAATGGCGACTGCAGAAAGCAAAAGCTGAATCCCGGACATCAACGGCCGGACATGTCCGTGAAAAAGAGGATGGTAACCCCTGCTACTCAGCTTTCTCCACAGAACAAGAGCCTGTTAGCTTAGCTTCCAAAAAAAGATGGCTGACACTATGTGTTCATTCTGTGAGTGAGATCCCTCTATGGGCGGGTTGAGGACATACGGGACAGGCCCTACTACTGACTGTAGTCAAAATGAAGATTTTTGCATCATCGGAGGATTCTTTCCAGACAAAAAAAATACATAAACCTCTCGTCTCAGGGGGATATGAGGGTGGAAAGCATGGTAAGGGACTGTTCATTTTTTATTTAAGGGGCCACCGGAGGAGATTTGAGGTCTGTAGCCAAAAAAGACTTGACCCTCCCTTCACCAGCAATAATTTTTTCTACTGTATGACCCTCCAAAATGATTGTGAAAAAAGGCATGAACCTTCCCGATAATTTATTGATTACTTCTGTACTGGTTTGCGCTTGGCAAAGATGTTCAGAAAGCCATAGTTTTTTTTTTTTTTGCAACCATGATAAATGACTAAACTTCTGCTTTCTCATCTTACTAGGGCTGTAAAACAAATGACTTGATTTATATAAAAAAAAAATAAGAAATGCAAATGCAAACAGATACTTACAACATCCAAAACCTTCTCTTCCGTGTCATACACAGTGCAGTCCTGTGCAGGAAAGAGAGAAAATGTTTGAAATCACAGTAAATAATAAAAACAAAAAGTTCAGATTCAGGAATGTATAATTACAGAGCAACAGTGAATGACCTCCAGCCTCAAATAAACAGCTTTCAGTCTTGAATCACATCTCCATGTCCACTCCGAGACAAGATAATTACACAACACACTGTGGGAATCCACCAATGTGAGGGAGAGAGAGAGAGAGAGAGAGGGAAGGGAAACCAGCATCTGCTGCATTACGCATAGAAGGGGAAGAAACATTCAATAAAGGCTGTTTTAATATTGCTTTTACACACAGTGTTTTGAGAAAATGATGCATCCGATTTGTAATTTGCATGAAGTGTAATTATTAACGTTATTTCGGGAGGAGTACGCCCATCTGATCTTATTAATACCAGCCTCTTACCACTTCCCATCGTTAGTTCTTTCTTCATCCCTCCTTCTCCCCTTCTCCTTTTGGACCATATTTTTCCTGTGTAATAGCGGGGCAATCAGAGTTCGAGTACAATATCCTCTCTGAGCCCCTCTATAGCGGACAGCAAGCCAAATCTGTTTACCACTTAGGCTACGCTAAGATTATATGGGCACACGAACTTGTGAAATGAAGCAAAATTCATAACCTTTTTGGGACAATTGCAAATTGTTTGAGTTTGGAGAAATATGTCAAATGTGTGTACCAGACTCCTGTTGAAAACACTCATGCTGTTACTGATCATTGTGAGATCCCTACCGGCTCCACTTACTCTCTATAGACCATTTCACAAGATGTAAACAACACTGGTCCAGAAGCACTTCCTGTTTCAGTTTGTAACTGTTTTCTTTATTACACATGTAAAGAAAACATCTTAAAGATGTTTGTTTAACTTTTTGATTCAGTTTTAAATGTTCTGTTGGTTGTATTTTATCCCAGCTTTTATGTAGTGTTAAAAAACTGAAACAGGAAGTGCTTCTGGACCAGTGTTGTTTACATCTTGTGAAATGGTCTATAGAAACTCTTGGTTGATTATGTCACTCTATCAACCACTCTCATTCCTTAACTCTATATTCATTCCTTATCAATCATGTGCGCTCAGTTACTGATCCACAGGAAAATCGTTTTAGTGTGTTTTTTAAACTAGGCACAAGTAAGTAAGGAATAATTAAAAACAGGTCCATTGAATTGATCAGAAAAGATACAGCAACCACCAACTGAAGTGCAGTTACACCTTGAGTGTGTTTTATTTTTCTAATAATTCAAGTGCCTAGAGTCAATTATTCCATTTATAGTATGGTTACTACACTGTAAAAAATGATTTTTTGGTGAAGTAAATATTAGTGAAAAATAACAATGTAATTTACATGAAAAAGTTAGTTCAGGCAAGAATTAAAAAAAAAAAAAAAAACGAAGTCAATTCCATATCCGACTTAATTCAAGCGAGTAGAAATGAAAGTGTAAATATCAACTCAATAAAATGAAGTAAAAATGGTAAACCAAAACCAAAAATGTTGGTTTTAATTTGTCAAAGTAATATGGAACTGTAATGCGTTCTTCAATATACAGTATGTACACATACAATTTTATTTATTTATTTTTTTCCCTGTATGCTGTTTTAATTGTTAAAGCCACAATATGTATTTTTTCTGCATTAAAAATAGCAAAAATAACTGTATCTATGTTATATATTTCTGTTAGATATGTACTTACATTATCCCGACAGTTTCCACCAAATTTCAAATACGGAGAAATTTATAGTTTAATTCGAAGACACGGGACGTTTCTTTATTTCCGTTTCGTCGCCCGTCTATGGCGTCATATAACCTTTGACTCCTCTATTTTCTCTAACTTCCTTGCGGAACCCGGCGAAACCGTCAAACACAAAGGGGAACACTGGACTACCGCCAATAAAGCAAAGAAAATGACGAAGAAAAAAAAGTAGTACGTATTTTTGTGTGTGTAAATCACAGACACGCTGTCCCCGGTGCTGCTCGCGCATAAAGCGCTCCCCGTTCACAGTAACCGTGTCGTCTCATTCAAATCAGTCAACTGTTGCTGTTAGCGAGCCGCGCACATTGAATACTCATATGAGTCAGGCTGCAAATGTACGTGCCCGCTTCAGCGCGCTCATGCTTACTAAATAAACGCCTTACCTCCGGCGCCGCGCACTTACTACATTCCCTTTAGCACATAGTGGATGAATAACGCAAACCCAGTCAAACGTTTGACTGCAGTATCTTATGTGCTTTATAATCCGGTGCGCTCTATATATGAAAAATGTTCTAAAATAGGTCATTCATTGAAGTAGCGTAATATTAATATTTATATTCGTCTGTATAATAGTTATGGACCACGATTACGCTTTGCCTGCACGTTCTGCTGCTACAGCCAGCTCATTAGCTAAAGCTCAAACGTACCTGAAAAATATGACCCGAGGTAAACATTGGGGTTGCATTTAAAGCTTCTTGACAAGCTAAATCTACAGAGAGATGCCGTATATCCGTATATTTTGTGAAACGATGATGTCATGTCATGAGCTGAGCTGGTTGTCATTGACAGCGA
This sequence comes from Pimephales promelas, assembly GCF_988280905.1. Taxonomy (NCBI): domain Eukaryota; kingdom Metazoa; phylum Chordata; class Actinopteri; order Cypriniformes; family Leuciscidae; genus Pimephales; species Pimephales promelas. Next base: position 5,452,750 of record NC_142783.1, read on the forward strand.
CAACAACTCCCGTGAGCCCACGCTCTTTCCCGACGTCATCAAAGTACGTCTTTTGTTATTATTTTAAACGAGTGACCCCTGGTGGCCAAAAATCGCATACTGTACGTTTAAATTAAATTTTAGCATGTCTGATTAATTGAAATCATTAAACTTAAGCAATATAACAACAATTTATACAAATTTTAGCAAAAATTATATTCTTAGGTCCCTAAGAAATGGGTTTCGTTTTTTCTCAAATTCCATTTTATTTTTTACCTGAATTCTGTTTTTTCCATTGTATTTTTTCCTGGATTCCATTTTAATTGTTTTTGTTTTTTTTTTAAATTATTATTAGAGTTGAATTAAAACGTCACAAAACATGATAAACGTATTTGTTACCTGTTATTTTTAATAATAGGATATATATATAATTTTTATTTATTATTATTTTTTTGAAAATCTGTGTTGTTAAGTTTCAGTTTTTCTGGATTTAAGATGACACAAATAAATTAATATTTGTTAAAATAAATAAAAAAAGTGGTTTAAAACATCAGAAATAAAATCAATCTTTAAAATAATGAAACGAAAATTAAACAATATTTTTTTTTTTTGGCAAACACAGTGCTGCAAGCAGAGGTTTACTTTTCAAATGAAACCATGGAAGACAAATTGTGTGATTACTCCTTTAAAATATTTTTGTAATAATTGTATTATTATTTTGAGAGGTACTGTACAATAGTAATATATCTCTGTCACAATTTCTTCGAGTTAAACGAAACTTACGTTTGTGCATGTATATCAAGATAGTTTTATAAAATTAAATGGTAAAATACTGGTGAATTGACTCTCCAAGCAACTCTGGAGATGAAGTTCAAGTCCTCATATAGTGCGATGGCAGAAGCATCACATCACATGTGCTTGACGTGGTCAAAATCATTCATTAACACTATTCTGACCACGTTTTCCACATGATGAAATCATAGGGCACTACATAGTCAGCCAAGAATAAAACCCAAACCATGTAGTCACTCCACAGCTTCCACAGAATATTTCATTTCCCAAACAAAAATCTATTCAGGGCTGTCATAATGTTACAAGTCTCTCAAATTCTCAAAAGACATCCTACTGTGTGAAACCACCAAAACAAATTCACGAAAGATATTTGGAATTTCTACATTAAAAACTGGTACTGATCAATCTGCCGATGTCAAAAACTCAAACTTAACATTGAAACATACTATTAAACAATCTAAACATGAATAGCCAAGGAAGAACGAGAGACAGGAGAGAGTATGTACTTATTAAACCAATATCAGCCATCTTGAGGTTTCTCCGATTATGGCAGCTATGAAAGTGCAGTGAGAACATCTTGCAGAAGGCAACCACAAGCAAGGAAGATAACATGGAGGAATGTTGGCAGCCATGTTAAAGAGCATCCTGGGTTGTGTTAAAGAAACTGTAAACTCAGAAGCTGTGACTGATTTGTTGTGGGGTCTACTTATTACTGTCTGAAGTAAATCCCCCAAAGCAAACACAGCAAGACAGCACACGGTCAGATAACTAGCTTCAGACATGGATTGATTCCAGCTTTTCAACCCCCACTGTGAAATACAAGAGATCTTAAAAAATGAACATGTGCGTCCGTCCTAAAAAGCCACACTGACCTGTTGAACTGTGGTGGTCAGCTCCAGACACAACTGAATGATCTTGTTCTTGGTGCTGGTGAAATCACTGATTCCCGTCAATGGAGTTCTGCAGACAGTGGAAATGAAGGTTAAAGACAAATGTCACACTGTGTAAAAGATCAAATGAATACAAGCACAGGACAACACACTTCTAGCACAGGATTTTCTGATGTGGCCGTACAATAGCAAAGGACTTTATTTCCATCACTGTGTGTCTGGATTTTCTGAATCGGCGGTCATAAAAACTGAAGCTGGGATTTGAACACATTACCATGTCAGCTCCATTTAGTGCAGTCAAACTCTTTTATCCAGACAGATCAGAAGAACAACAACATATAACTTGAGAAAATATCACTGAATTTCTGTGGTGAAAACATCATAATAATAGTACCAGTGGCTTTGACTTTGAAGGAATGTTCTGAGTTTAAATCAACATCTTTTGTGTCATAATATCCACAGAAAACTGCGGTTCCGCTTCACTTGAAAATCAAAGTAAACAGGGCCTTGCACTTCAAGGGTTTAAAAGCAGAAATATAAAGCTTGTAACGCTTGCATGAATTCTTTCTTCTTATTTTTTTTTTTTTCAGAAAGAAACAAATATTCAATTTCTTTTTGCTTTTGGACTTTTTTTTTTTTGGGTGGAAGAACATCTAAAATGAAACTAGACTAAACAAATTCTAATTCACATCAAGCATAATTTCTGAGTTGGGAATTTTCCTGCTTTTGCCAGAACATGTAGCGCAATAAATAAATAAATAAAGACAGCGGATAAGTAATTACATTAAATAAATAGTATTTTAGTTTAATGAAATGCTCCGTCAAACCCAAAAAATTCCTTTAAGATAAGTTAGCTCACTCTGTGTCCATATTTATATCGCCCTTGGGCCATACTTCCTAGTTATGCAAGTACTATAGTGTTTTACTTGAATAGAGACCCTGACTCTGTTTGTCAAAATGGAAATAAAGCAATGCTACATTTTGTCTGTTGATTGGATTCCATTTCTTCTGCATTTTGCATCTCCAGACCAACTGAACTCTTAATGTTCTGCACTACAGCTGTGTTGAGCCATGCTTCTATGAAAAACACAATCGACACTTTTAATTTTGAGGAAAACAGCCGGCTTAGTTAGGGACACGTAATATTGAACAATTATATTGATCTGCCTGCACTGACACCATTATATGAGAACTGAACTGAGCTGGACGATGACATCACTGTTTTCTCCACAGTGGCTTTATACATTCACCTAAAAGATTATTAGGAACACCACACTAATACAGTGTTTGACCCCCTTTCGCCTTTCAGAACTGCCTTAATTGACCCTTCGCTAAGCCACGCCCGAAAACCGCCACTGGCCAATCATGTCTTAGCAACCGTAACTATGCGCGGGAGGTCTGGCAAGCTTTCGAACGAGGGAAACATGCTGAAGCATTGTGCGTATGGATTGTGCAAATCTGATACCGGTGTACTAAAAGTTTGGACGGGGGAGAGTTGTTTTCCTTCCAGAAAATCTAAAAGCCAAGGGGAAAAATGATTGACGTGATCTAGCGTCTATGTGCGAGACCCATTCACAACTACACTGATAAATGTCGACATGGTTAACAAAAACACCCATTGCTTGGAAATATTGACGGTTCTTTGGTCATAATGATAACGTAAAATAAGACGATTAAAGAGACAAGACAAAGGCTCACTGACATACTTTAAAATATATTTCAGCATTTTGTTACTCAACGTCCTACTAACGTTACCCCTTAACTTAACCCAATCCGATCGCGGCTCTCCCGGTATTAGTGTTATTCCACAAGATTTATTGATAAGCTGTTTGATTTATAATTATTAAGATTATTTTTCACATACCCTGCTGTGTATGAACATAGCTGTTCCTCGATTTGTGTTTCCCATTTGAACGGTCAGCGTATGAGGCGCTGCTGCTTGCGCTGGGACTATAACGTTAGGCTTTAACTTTAATTTTTAAGAAATTATTCTCTAATTGGTTGCATATAATGTCGTGAATATATCCCTCGAATGCATACTGTAGTCCCTTTTGTCTTTCTCTCTCAGATATTTCACTTGTTCGCCGAAAATTACTAATTATCTCATTGAAATGTCTGACACCGGGTGCATCCACACTATAATAGATGGGCCAGCCGCGAAAGCTTGACAGGCGTAGCAACAGTAACTAGGGAGGGCGGGGCTTAGCGAAGGGTCAATTCTACGTGGCATTGATTCAACAAGGTGCTGAAAGCATTCTTTAGAAATGTTGGTCCATATTGATAGGATAGAATCTTGCTGTTGATGGAGATTTGTGCACGAAGCTCCCGTTCCACCACATCCCAAAGATGCTCTATTGGGTTGAGATCTGGTGACTGTGGGGGCCATTTTAGTTCAGTGAACTCATTGTCATGTTCAAGAAACCAATTTGAAATGATTGGAGCTTTGTGACATGGTGCATTATCCTGCTGGAAGTAGCCATCAGAGGATGGGGACATGGTGGCCATAAAGGGATGAACATGGTCAGAAACAATGCTCAGGTAGGCCGTGGCATTTAAACGATGCCTAATTGGCACTAAGGGGCTTAAAGTGTGCCAAGAAAACATCCCCCACACCATTACACCACCACCACCAGCCTGCACAGTGGTAACAAGGCATGATGGATCCATGTTCTCATTCTGTTTACACCAAATTCTGACTCGACCATCTGAATGTCTCAACAGAAATCGAGACTCATCAGACCAGGCCACATTTTTCCAGTCTTCAACTGTCCAATTTTGTTGAGCTCTTGCAAATTGTCGCCTCAAGGTTGTGTGTGTTGTGGCTTCACAAATGCTTTGCTGCATACCTCGGTTGTAACGAGTTGTTATTTCAGTCAAAGTTGCTCTTCTATCAGCTTGAATCTGTCGGCCCATTCTCCTCTGACCTCTAGCATCAACAAGGCATTTTCGCCCACAGGACTGCCCCATACTGGATGTTTTTCCCTTTTCACACCATTCTTTGTAAACCCTAGAAATGGTTGTGTGTGAAAATCCCAGTAAGTGAGCAGATTGTGAAATACTCAGACCGGCCCGTCTGGCACCAACAAACATGCCACGCTCAAAAGGACTTAAATCTCCTTTCTTTCCCATTCTGACATTCAGTTTGGAGTTCACGAGATTGTCTTGACCAGGACCACACCCCTACATGCATTGAAGCAACTGCCATGTGATTGGTTGATTAGATAATTGCATTAATGAGAAATTGAACTAATAATCCTTTAGGTGAGTGTACATTGTAACCGTGAAAAAAAATGTTTGTGGTTTCTGGAGTAGCTGCACAGTAAAACTATGATTTTTTTAAAGTAATTAAACAAAGATTATGTTATTTCATCATTTCTACTTCAAAATTCCATAATTACTTGGGAAATTTACTAGCAATTTCTGAGTGAAACATTTTTTTCAGTGTTGAAAATCAGTCGCGTATCAGGGTCCACTTCAGCAAGGATGCTGTCTATGTAGGGAGGACATAGCAAGGCAGCTAACTGGGATTTTGAACAAAGCATCACAAAAATCTCAGCCTTCATGAGAAAGATGAGGTTAGCTGTGTGTGCTCAGACTGGTTAGGAAAGAAAGGAGGATTGTATCTGGTTACAAATGTCTGCCCTGTCTGGAAAAATCTATACATGCTGCTCATGCAAGTCTAAGTTCAGACTCTGCAGTGAATATATGAGCTTCCAGAGGTTTACCAGCAGTAAAAGCTCCTTATAAATCATCAGTACACAACACAAGCCTTTTACATTCTTAAATTCCCAATGAATGCCTCTATACATAAATAAGGTAACATAAATAACAAAGAAAAGATGAGTAGGATGAGATGTTTATACCTGTCCAGCCAAGCCAAGAGGCTTTTGGCTGCTCCAATAAGTTCAACCACAGAGGAGAGGAATTCATTCGGCAGCTTGCTAGATGTGTTGCTTTCACACGTAGGACTCTTCCTGCGTTCTGATGTTGCATTGTGAAGGCTGTTGGTCACAGCTCTCATCTTCAGCACCAGATTCTTCAAGTTATCCGTTTCCACACCATAGTTCTGAGGAAAAGGCACAAAATTATATATTACCGTAAAGCCCAAAGTATACTTGTTTTTAAGTGTGCTAGGACATGCGTACAGTGTGCATGATGTAAATATCGTCATCAGTACAGTACATGCTTACTGTACACGCACAGCATGACTTTTCGAACCGCATGCTAGGTTATGCTTCACAATTAATCAAAGTAGAATCAAAATCATGATTTGACTTGGTGCCATAATGAAAACACAAAGGCTGCGATTTAATTGAATGAATGCGCTGCGTGTTTTAGATTGAAGCAGCTCAGTGTTTTCAGCGTCTCAAAGAGGCTTGGTTCACAGTAAACATTGCTCCACATGAAGTCAATTCATCCTCATTTATATAGCACTTTAAAGGGCACATATCATGCTTTTAAATAATTCATTTTTACATATAAATCATACCGTTGTGGTCTATATAAAACATAACTGCAATGCTTGGGTCTGAATTCCTCATTATTATAGCTCCACAGGCCCCTTTTCTGATGTGCCTCTTTGAGCGACCCGTTTCAAAGCAGCCCCTTTAAATAAAAAGGAGATGCGTCACACCCCGCCCGCTCTCCAGGTCGATTAGTTCACAGTCAGTTCAACTCCCCGTTCGGCCATTATTGTAGTTTGATTAGAGATATACGATTATATACGATACCTTCAAAGAACATTTTTATTCACACGTTAATAAAATGTCAACAACAGAAGACTTGTCCTTCAAGCCTTACATATTCGAGCCAGAGCGAGCGAGTTGATAAAGACGACGACGAACCTGCAGAACAACCTCTTCATTATGGATGTATTGGTATGTGAGTTAACTGTTTTGTGTTATTAGTGAAATTCCACTATTTCTCTTGTTAAAACAAGCACACTGACAAGATAAATGACTACGGTCTAATCTTACCATAAACAATCTGTATTGATAATATGATACGTTTAGAAAAGCATCAGAAAAACGCAGCTAAATGACCATTGATGAAACTCAAGAACAATAATACTGCAGACGTGTAATGTTAACGTTACTTCAAAACAAAAACAAAGAAAGACAAAGGTACTGCTAAACCATGACCACCATGTGTTTTAAGAAAGTAAAGTACTTTATTTTTATTAACGATATTTACAGCTTATCGAAATGCTCTGTTCGTCGTCTCCAAAGATAGAGGAATTGACCTCTCATTCAGACGAAGTCAATCCGCAAACCCTTCTTTATACTGGCGGATGTTGTTGAAGTGGGAATCCTTGAAGTGCTTCAGGTCACTAACGTACATCCAACAACCAAACATTTTGACTTGCCCTCTCTAAACTTCTGCATCACTGAGCTCGGACTACAAAATCGGAGTGAGAAATAATAATGGCGGATTGCTCGAAGTGTTGGGCCGGTAGTAATGTCCTTATTTGGCAGTTCCGCTGCAAATACGGTGACGTAATTCCTCAAAAAACGTCATAGAGAACAGAAAAATCTGAACAGGTTGAAAAATATGACCAAAACAGAATATAAAGATATAAACGAATCACCTGAAGAGAACAATTTCATCTTTTCTGTACTTATAAACACTCCAAATATACAACAAAATGCATTTAAGGGCTAAAAAAGTGGATTTTGCATGATATGTCCCCTTTAACAATGTAGATTGTTTCAAAGCAGCTTCACAGAGATAAACATTTAATTTAAGGTAACAGTTTTGACTCGCTAAACAAACTACTTGTCTTGCCTATACATTTTGATACAGAATTTTATTTTATTTTTTCTCCATCTCTGCCTCTGTGAACCGTCTCCCCATATTTATAATACGAAGCGCTCATCAACAAAAGAGACGTTTTTCCTGCGTTTTTTTTTTCTCAAAAGGAAAGTTTGATGCTTTAATGTATGAACATGATGAAGATAAGACTTAGATTTTTTCCTAAATCGTCCAGCCCTACTGAATGTACGCTCTGTGCGCATGTACATCTTTTTTTTGTTGTTGTTGTAGTAATTCGTTTATCCACAAGGCGGCCAAAACACCTTGTGTTACATTTGAAAAGAAACGGAGACAGAACAACAAAAAAAGATGTCCAAATTGGTGAGAACTTATGCAACTCCAGTTTAAACGAGTACACAGTCATTTTTGTTGTTTACGGAGAGAAATAGCAAAGACACTGGACAAAGGTGAAGCTATCTAGTGCGCATATGTCGAGCGCCTGTGTTCACGCATGCTATCAAATGGAGTATACTTTGAAAGGGTTTATATTCGGCTGAACGCATATGCTTTCAGCTATACGGGCATGTGATCAAACCTTTACATTTTCACTATTGTGATTAATTGGAAACGGATTGGTTTTTGATTGGTTACAATTGCATATAGGTGGTTTGCAGTCACGTGATTGTGTTGACGCGCGGAATGCAGATGGAGGGCAAGGAGTGAAGAGCGCAATGCACAAGAGGGAGGAAAATCCGTACTGTACTACTTTAGACGCTATTACAAGAGAAATATATGAACAGAAACTCGAAACATATGTTGGACATGATCCTTACGTTATGAAGAGGACCGATTTTCGACTGAATTGAGAGATTTGCCTTCCATCGAGGCTGTAGATATCAGCAACTAACTCGTCTTACAGAGATACTTTGACTTTACAAAGTTCGGAAACTGGTACGTTACACAAACAGCCACATAAATGTATTTAAACACCTGAATAATGTAATTATAAGCCACATAAATAATGTATTAACTCACATTTGACGAAGTGATCACTGCGCACACACACAGGCATTTTCCCATTCGGCTCCTCCCGACCGCAGACGTAGGTTTGCAAGGCATTTTTCCCAGTGTTTTTCTGTCAATTTCTTGTATTTTCCCCCCTTATGAACAACAACTTTTGGCACACGATAAAAACTCCTCGTGGTTTGATCGATTTGAGCAACCATAAACGACGCAAAACATTGGCATTTTGAGTGTGTTATAGTGCTTCCTAAATATAGAAAATCACTTCCTGCCCTCCATCTGCATTTCGCGCCATGGCGAGACGTCACGTGAAAACAAGCTATCCACAAGTTTCCTACGCCCCATGAGGCCTTGCGTCAAAAGTGGGCGCGACTTCCGGTTGGAAGTAAACAAAGCGCGATTTGACATGCTTGACACTCGTTCATTCAACAGTTGACAGTCATTCAAGTTATAGCGATCCAAACTAGCTAACGATGTGGGAACACAACCTCAACGAAATTAAAAAAGGTGAAATAACAGTACCTTTACCTCCGCAGTAGTTGATTGGGAGTATTATAATAACATTATTAATAATCAATACTCATCAAGGCATGGTGACAGACAGTTGTGCGAGCTGACAAACAATTAAAATAAAAAATACACACTTAGTCATTGTGCTTTAGAGTTTATTCAAAATTATAAATGAATGTGCTGCTTGAATACATTAACTGGCACATTTGGTATTCTGTCAACACAGGCTTTGATCCTGAGTTTAGGTGTAACATCAGTAGAGAACAGCCAATCACATGCTGATAGAGTTTATAGAATATTAAGAATTTAAACAAATGTACACAGGAAGATTCGTCGTCTTTTGGGAGGTGATGGAAACTACAGTCGTTGGCAGGAACACTCTGATTTCGTTTTCAGCTTATGTTCAAAACAATCCCGTTTAAGCCACTGAACTAGTTTAGTCCGGTTATACATACAACCGCAAACAGCACATGTTGTCCCTGAGCTCCGTAACGACATCTCTCATAAAGATTTGCGTCTTTAAATAGTAAAATAATTCTCCGAAAAACAGCTAGCCTCTTCGCTAACTAACACACAAAATACCATTGGAATGCTACTTCCGCCGCCTCACCGGAAGTTTCACCCACTTTATTTTTTACAGGAGCGCCCCTCGGAAACTTGTGGATTGGGTGATGCCTTATAGTTCGCCTGGATAGAGTCGAGGACTGTATGTGGAAGTGCAACACTGTTGAGGACTACTGTGGGTACACAGAATGTGGTCATGGATTCAAAACCAGTTGACACAACACAACTGACAGAATGGGACAGAACACAGAGGTCTTGACATGCTTTTGAAAGCTTTTTCACTCGACACTGTTTTAAACGCAGTGCTCATGGTGTGAGATGCTGAAAAACAGCAAGGCACAAAGAAGCGGCGTCGACCAGATTCATCACCACCTTCCCAACACAAGTAATAAGCTGATTTATCTGTCGAGTTCTCGATGACCAACATGCCCACTTCAAATCCATATTCCACTGTTTTAAATGCATTCAGTGAGCAGCTAGAAACATATTTTCCTTCTTTATACAGATTTTTGTTTTAATTTTATTATTAGTTAGTGATTCCCGCATGGCATTGACTGTGAGAGAGCAATAAATCCAATTGCTTCATCAGCAGTGAAAGATTCTTCGGGTTCAATGCACACCAATAAGATTAGCATACTACACAACTTATTTCTCTTCTGTTTTTATTGTCCTTTTACAGGAAATTTGTAAATGAAAATTGATGCTTGACTTGCCCAATACTAAGTATTTATTAGACAATTCATATCCACTTCTGGAATGCAATGAATGTAGGCTTGTTCAGCAGACGCAGCAAAAAGCAAAGAGACTGTATTACATACATTGAAATTTAATCCACACTTAGAAGGCATCGTTCTTGGTGTATTAAATTCAACACCTCATGCTCAACTGTTACATGATGTAACGCAATTGGACCGTTTAAAATGTCACAGCCCTATTTAGACTCTAAAAATTGTTTGGCAAAATGTGCGCTGCTTGATTTAGCTGCTAAACCTGGCATCCCCCGTGCTCTACTTTTAAAATCTTGGAAAGGACAAGAGCATTCCTCCTGGTCTGGCAAATCGCAGTTTACAAAAGTACTGTATCTAAGCCAAAACTGCTCATCTCTGAAAGAAAAAAAAAGAAAACAAATCTACTTCAGGTTGATCTGCTATGGTCTCTAGAAAGGATATTTTACCCATAAATAAAAATGATACCATCGTTTGCTTACCCTCATCATATCGCAAATCAGTTTGTGGCCAATTTTGCTCGCACATTCATATGTATGCCTCAGAAAGTGCCAAGTTCGATGTCAATAACATCAAATGTACTTGGTTCACATGCTTGCATCTCATCATTATGGATGTAAAAACTAAAGCAAGGCTTTTTAAGGTATAATAACAAAGATGTAAAAGAATAAATAACCAATTTGGGTCATATGGCTTCTTATTTAACGCCATGTAGGGCTGGTTTTACACATGGCTTAGATTAAGCCAGGATTAGGCCTCAGTTAAATTAGGACATTTAAGTAGCTTGTATAAATGTGCTTTAGAAAAAAAAACAAAATAAAAAAATAAATAAATTCTGACGTGCATCGTTAGAAAAAACAATGGCACCGACATATTTTAACATTGTTTTTTTTTTTTTAGGATACTTTGATGAATAGAATGTCCAAAATAATATAAATTATAAATGAGAGTAATAAGATTAAGATTATAAACGGATTTACTGTCACTTTTGACCAATTTAATGTAAGAATTCATTTTTATTATTATTATTATTTAAATCGCAGTGTATCATAGAAAACTTTCACAAAATATTAAGCAACAAAAACAGTTTGGGAGTAATGGTAATACTGGAGTAACGATGCTGAATATTCAGCTTTAATCACAGGCAGTGTTGGGTGTAACTAAATTACTTTTCCCTTGAAAATGTAAAGTAAGGGATTACTCTGAATTTATCTGTAATTTAATTACAGTTACTTCTGATGTAATTGAAGTAAATACTGTGTATAGATCAATCCGATCTCACAGCGATTCGTATGCGTTTTATGAGGTTTTTCGTACCGCACTCGTACAAATTCATATGAATTACTGTAAAATATGTTTGAAAAAAGTGTGAAATGTCATGAGATCAGACATAAAACAATAGTGGGTTTAACATCAAAATATATTGTCTGATGCTAAAAAGTATGTTTTTATAATGTAACCTCCTCCATCTTGGTCTGTTTAGGGATAATTCATGCAATTTTATAGTATTTATTTGAAAGAATTAAAACAGATTCATGTCTATCCTTATATTATTCAGCTGGTTGAGATTGATATGGGACATTGAAAGTAATTAAATACTTTTTAGAGAGAGTAATTAGTACAGTAATCTAATTACACTGTTGAAGACGTAATTAGTAACTAGTAATTAATTACTTTTTTAGAGTAACTTACCCAACACTGATCACAGGAATAAATTGCATTTTTTAATCTATTTAAACAGAAAAATCTGCACTTCAGCCTTTGCATATTAAACTGCTCACATTGCCAATTCATGAGCATGTTCATTTGAGAACATATGCAGTTTCAACTCTGTTTCATGGATCCTCTGAACTTCACAGTCACGTAACGCTCCAGAAAGACAAAGCTAGACAGCGTGATTAGCTTACGCTGCCTTCACACTGGCAGTTGAAATCAGCTCCGTAATACGCAATACGTTCCCAACGGACGTCGTACTACACAGTGAAAAGCATCGGACGCGGGTAGAACAAAAATGGCGGAGAGATTAAAGTTTGATTCTGTCAGTTCTGTATGATCTCTCTGATTAGGGTTATGCTGCGTGAGGAAAGTTGCTCAGGACGTTGACATGTCAGGTCGGCTAAAAAATGTGATATAGTGGTCAATAGTTCAATGTCTACCTTCAATTTAATTGTATTAACTGCCCTTATAAACGTTAGAAAGTCATGAAAATAAAAAATGACATCACAACTTATCGTTATAAAATCAATATTTATTTTATTAAAAGTTAATAATTCAGGTTTGTTTATCAGTACCATAGCAACGGTCAACTTCCGCTGGAATTGTCGGATAGGAACCGTCCGTAGCTTTTCGCAAGAGTTCAAATTTTTGAACGCATCCGGATGACCAACGGACACGATTTTCTTCGCACCGCACTCGGTCGGACCCGTTTCGGACCCATTCGCATGCGGTCTGCGAATCTCCATAGGAAATGAATGACTTCCGGTCGTTTCGCAGCCGCATCGGAGCTGATTTCAACTGCCAGTGTGAAGGCGGCGTTACTGTTCAATTCTTGTCTACTGACTAGAGGAACTTGATTCAACATTAAAGGGATAGTGATTTTTTTTGTGATGCTTTAGCTTACCTCAAGGGCATTCAAGATGTAGGTGTCTTTGTTTCCACAGTAGTTTCAATTTTGATATTTTTAGGTCAAACTGGTGTTGTCCGTCAGTCTTATAATGGAGGTCTATGGTCACCACCTCAAAGAGCATGCACAGAGAAGTCCAAATTAAACATGATTTAATGACTCTTAAAAGTAAGTACACATTGATGGCCTAAGACACGAAACGAGCGGTTTGAATGAGAAAACAAACAAAACCGAAGCGGCCATGCCCTCAGATCACTTGGACGTGGTTGTGGTTACAAGAGGTAAAAACGATATAAATACTGTTCGTTTTCTCACACAAACCGCTCGTTTCGTGTCTTAGGCCATCAATGTGTACTTACATTTATGAGTCATTAAATCATATTTAATTTGGACTTCTTTGTGCATGATCTTTGAGGTGGTGACCATAGACCTCCATTATATGACTGACAGACAAGAACGGTTTGACCTAAAAATGTCAAAATTGAAACTACTGCAGAAACAAAGACACCTACATCTTGGATGCCCTTGAGGTAAGATAAAACATACCAAAAATTTATTTCAAAGTAAACTATCCCTTTAACATCAGCATGACAATATTACACTGGTACACAAGTTAACATTCAGAAATGATATAAGTCCTGAAATGAGAGCGTGTTATAACTCCCCAAGGCACTTTGAGGGTTTATATTTATCAAATGATAGGGTTAACTACACCTGATATGGTTTGAAGAAATTAAAGATTGGTTTCCTCCATCAGGGGAAAGTTCACAGACGCTCTCCCAGATGGAGGCGGTAATGTGTTTCCTGTTCAGCATGAAAAACACTTTCTGCATCCAACACTTGGCCTGAGCGTCTCTGATATCATTTCCAGTGCTACGAGACAATAGGAGACTCTTTCCATCGAGGAGACGGCTGTGATTTAGGGACAAAACAGATGTATAAGGTTTGGGGAGATGATCTGGAAAAATCATTAGGAGTCTCATTCCAAACCACTAATTCTTCTTAGACAATGATGCATTTCGCAAAATGTGTTAATTGACATTTGAGGAAATTCTTGAGATTCCATCCATATATTAGTACATTATGAAGATTTATTAAAAGGGTTTGTTCACCCAAAAATGAAAATTATGTCATTAATGACTCTACCTCATGTCGTCCCGAGCCTGTCAGACCTCCGTTCATCTTCAGAACACAGTTTAAGATATTTTAGATTTAGTCTGAGAGCTTTCTGTCCCTCCATTGGAAATGTATGTACGGTATATTGTCCTTGTCCAGAAAGGAAATAAAGACATCATCAAAGTAGTCCATGTAAGTTACAATGTTTTGAAGCGTCGAAAATACATTTTGCTCCAAAAATAACAAAAACTGTGACTTTATTCAGCATTGTATTGTCTTCCACTTCTGTTGTGGAATTTGCGTTCAGTGACACGGCTGACGTGTGTCCGTGTATTCGGGTTCAAATAAATATGGCTGGGCAAAAAAATGCAAGTCTTCCTCTGTGTGGAAATCCTTAGACATGTTTGTGAAGATCGTTTTGTACAGCGTGCGTCTCCCTCAGACTGAAACCGAAGCTCAGCCGCACCAGACACACGTCACTGAACGCGGATCCACAACAGAACCGGAAGACAATACAATGCTGAATAAAGTCGTAGTTTTTGTTATTTTTGAACCAAAATGTATTTTCGATGCTTCGAAACATTGTAACTAACCCACTGATGTCACATGACTACTTTGATTATGTCTTTATTTCCTTTCTGGACAAGGACAGTATACCGTACACATGTTCAATGGAGGAACAGATCTTAAACCGTGTCCTGAAGATGAACGGGGGTCTGACGGGCTTGGGACGACATGAGGGTGAATCATTAATGACATCATTTTCATTTTTGGGTGAACCAACCCTTTAAATGTCCCTCTGGATGCTTGATTATAATTGGTCAATCAGGCATTTTGTGGTCAAGTATTTGGAATACTGGTGTGAAATTACATACACGACACGTATCCACAAGTTTCCTACGCCCCATGAGGCCTTGCGTCAAAAGTGGGCGCGACTTCCGGTTTGAAGTAAACAAAGCGCTACTTTGCATGCTTGACACTCGTTCAATCAACAGTTGACAGTCATTCAAGTTATAGCGATCCAAACTAGCTAACGATGTGGGAACACAACCTCAACGAAATTAAAAAGGGTGAAATAACAGTACCTTTACCTCCGCAGTAGTTGATTGGGAGTATTATAATAACATTATTAATAATCAATACTGATCAAAGCATGGTGACAGACAGTTGTGCGAGCTGACAAACAATTAAAATAAAAAATACACACTTAGTCATTGTGCTTTGGAGTTTATTCAAAATTATAAATTAATGTGCTGCTGGAATATATTAACTGGCACATTTGGTATTCTGTCAACACAGGCTTTGATCCTGAGTTTAGGTGTAACATCAGTAGCGAACAGCCAATCACATGCTGATAGAGTTTATAGAATATTAAGATTTTAAACAAATGTACACAGGAAGATTCGTCGTCTTTTGGGAGGTGATGGAAACTTCAGTTGTTGGTAGGATCACTGTGATTTCGTTTTCAGCTTATGTTCAAAACAATCACGTTTAAGCCACTGAACTAGTTTAGTCCGGCTATACATACAACCGCGAACAGCACATGTTGTCCCTGAGCTCCGTAACGACATCTCTCACAAAGATTTGCGTCTTTAAATAGTAAAATAATTCTCCGAAAAACAGCTAGCCTCTTCGCTAACTAACACACAAAATACCATTGGAATGCTACTTCCGCCTACAGGAGCGCCCCTTGGAAACTTGTGGATACATAAAAGATTCTTTATCTGTGCTTTTAGAAGAACCTTTAACATCAATGGAAACTTCCCATTGCAACAAAAGGTTATTTAAAGTGGAAAACGATTCTTTAGATTATTAAAATGAGAAAAAATGGGGAACCCAAAACAGATTTGTGACCATTGTCTGCGTTTGATGCTATAGGGGTCTGGGCACAATTATAGCATTCAGTGCTGGACACTGCGATGTACAATATCTTTTACAAGCACTGGCATGACCATCAGTCAAAGCCACCAAGACATTCTACCTAAGTATTTCCATGTGTTCCTATCAGGTCCTTGAGTTTTCCTCCCCACAGAACACACCTCCACAGAAACCAAAATCTTTCTGAGCCACATTGATTTCCTGGTTTCTTTTTCTCAAAATCATACTGTTCTGGGTGGTAAACAGCATTATTATTCCAAAGCTTGAATCCTTAAAGGGATAGTTCACCCTAAAATGAAAATTCTGTCATCACTTACTCAACCTCAAGTTGTTCTAAACAGAGTTTATTTCCTCTGTTGAATACACACAAAGGCGTTTTAAAGAATGTTGGTAATCAAACAGTTGACTGTGGATTCCATAGTAGGAAGAAAGAAAAACATGGAAGTCAATGGCCACTGTGAACTGGTTACCACTCACTAAAACCGTATTCACTTTATAGCCCTTAATCCTGTGAATGTGGGCACAGAGGACTCAGGTGTGATCCTAATTTTTATTTATTATAAATGTTATATCACTGTCTTTGATAAAGTTTGAAAGGTATAGAGAGGATGAAGATTATTAGTTAGGTGATAGTTTATTTATATATTTTTCTTTTTTTCTCTCTTATGTAATTTTTTTTTTTTGAAGATGTATATACACACATAGGTAGATATGTATGTTGTTTTTGTTTTTGGTGTTTAGAGACAAATAGATCAAAATATTCGGTCAACCGGTTAATTAGTTATAATTAGTTGAAGATGGGGTAGGATTGAATAAGCTTATGCTTCTTCCTACTCCTTTTCGGACAAGTACAAGTTAAAAAAAAAAAAATTGTTTTTTTTTTTCTCTTTGTTTTATGTATTGTTTTTTTTTTCTCTACATGTTCGAAAATAAAACTTTCATTCATTAAAAACTTTCATTCATTCAAAGTTTTGTCTATCCATTTATGGTGTGTGTGTGTTTTTTTTTTAAATGTATTTACTTCAAAAAGTACCATATTCTCTATATAAATTATACTTATTTTTATGTTTTATTTTTTAAATTTTTTAACTACATTAAAATATCATTCCAATAAGTTCTTAGAGCTAAAATCTAAAGATGAAGTGACTTTGCTTTCACCTGGTGTCTTATTTTGGCTTATTTTAGAGTGCTCTAAATTACAGTTTTTCCCATTCATTTATTTTTATGGGTGCCCATTTTTGACCCAAATACAAGATTAAGGAGTTTTTTTTCCCCACCCACTTAACATTGTAGAATTGAGTAAAAAAAAAATGTGTGTGTTCAGGAGGCAAACTTAGGAAAAGTAACCAAGTCTTGTATCAAGGATCAAGGGAAGTATTTTTAAAAAATAAATCAAAACTATTTTGCCCACATTTGTCCAGAATACGGTTTTAGGGTTAAGCTGATTTCTACATGGATGCTCAAATGTCATGTGACTAACTACCAATTTCTTTTAAATTAGTAGATGAATGGGAGACAATACTACTACTGACTAATCAATATTTGTAGGCCGGGATTAGCGAATATAATAATGAAAGGATTGCATTCAATCAATCACCATTAACCAATATAAATACTGAATATTTTAGGGCTGTTGATTTCAGGCATACATTTAATTAATTATTTATGGACAAATAATAAGATTTAACACAGTTATCGCATTCGCCCCAGACCTACGTAG
Source organism: Pimephales promelas (assembly GCF_988280905.1). NCBI lineage: Eukaryota > Metazoa > Chordata > Actinopteri > Cypriniformes > Leuciscidae > Pimephales > Pimephales promelas. The sequence continues at coordinate 5,470,321 of NC_142783.1, forward strand.
GTCATCTTACATTTCATACAGTTGATTGGCGACGAACATGAACATGAAACAGCTCACTGTGTAATGAATCATATAAAATGCAGGTAAAATATCTATAAAATTCAAGATATCGGGGCAATTTTTTGTGTGGTATAGATAAGCGATTTCACTAGTGCAAATAAAGTATGTAATAAATAGGTAACAATTTAGAAGCTCAACACAATCATACTAACCAGAGCACAGAGGAGATCTACGGCCTCTAAAACCAGTTCCTGATGGCCGATGCGGGTAACAGCCAGTTCCTCAAGGTCCTGATGGGAGATCTTCAGAAGCTGTTCTCCATTAATCTTCTCTCTCTCAAAGTTGTGCACATACTGCTGAAGACTGTCATCCAGACCTTCACAAGAAGAAGAGAAAAGAGACAGAAAACATTTTTTAGAAAGGGTAAAGAATGTCATTTCTGCGCCACAAACACACAGTTCAATGTTCTGATAGTGCCACATTTTTAGTCAAGTTTTAAATGTCTTAAAGGGATAGTTGACTTTGAAATTAATTTTTGATATGTTTTAGCTTGCCTCAAGATGTAGGTGTCTTTATTTCCACAGTAGTTTCAATTTTGATAGTTTTAGTTCAAACCGTTCTTGTCTGTCAGTCATATAATGGAGGTCTATGGTCACCACCTCAAAGAGCATGCACAGAGAAGTCCAAATTAAACAAGATTTAATGACTTGTAAAAGTAAGTACACGTTGATGGCCTAATACACGAAACGAGCGGTTTGTGTGATTAAATAAATAAAAAAAGTCATTAAATCATGTTTAATTTGGACTTCTCTATGCATGCTCTTTGAGGTGGTGACCATAGACCTGCATTATATGACAGACAGACAAGAACAGTTTGACCTAAAAGTATCAAAATTGAAAGTACTGCGGAAACAAAGACACCTACATCTTGGATGCCCTTGAGGTAAGCGAAAACATACCAAAAATTCATTTCAAAGTGAACTATCCCTTTAAAAAGTCTTCTAAATTTGACAATTCTGAAGAATGCAGATACCCTGCCGCTTTCAGAAAACCATTTGTAGGCCTGTTCTCTAAAACCTGCAGGGTATCTACATTCTTCAGAATTGTCAAATTTAGCCTATAAAGCCCCATTCACACCGCCAGCGACTTTGTCGCTGTATGTCGCTAGGCTCTGTACTGAGAAGTCTAATGTTATTGGTAGACTGCACGTCTGACCATATCTATACAAAATACCATCACAAGTGATATATACAATTTTAATTTGACTTTTAAGGCTAAAAAGAAACAGTATGCTGTTGGGAGAGTGTTTTTATATTACCACAGCAGTGTTCAGTGGATTAAATCATTCACTAGATCAACGATCCATCAATCAACAAATTAAACTCATTCATACCGTCATAAATTATTAAAACGTCATTCCAATTTGACAAATAATCAATTTTCTTTTCCCTAATAGTCAATGCTGGGGAAATTGTAAAATGAACTGCAGCAGTGCTAAACGTGCATCATAAAATTACAACACTCCAACTATAACGTTAAATGTATGAGTTAAACTCACTGAGAATTTTAATAATTTTGTATTCAAGTATGTGTTTACAGTCAAATCATATAAAACAGTGAAATCGTCCTCGAGCTCATCTGTCTTGCCTGCGCTTGACACAGTGATGCATGAGCTCCACTGAAATCTTCTTTCCTATTGGTTGTCCCACGCGATAATCGCTTCTCATTTGCATAAAGTTGAAATTTCTCAACTTTTGTCACTTGTCTCTTGTCGCTTGACACGCCCACATTCTGTCACCAACGGTCACTGTCGCTCGTGTCGCCGGAAGTCGCCAGCGCTCCATTGAAATGATTGGGATCATGTCGCTGGCGGTGTGAACGGAGCTTTACACTTTTCAGGACATTTAACACTTGTACAAATTCAATTCGTATATCCATACAGAACAAACCAATACAAAATAAGTCACGTATCACAGATTCTTTTAATTGAAAGACTGCTCTAAAAAAACGTAAGCCTGTAGAACGAGCAACAGCGCCGCATTTTGACTTTGAATAGAGTGCTTATGTTCATTTAATTCCATCATTTCCCTTTTAAGCATAATAACCATATTAGACCATACCTTGATTCCCTTTTCTACAATCCCTAAAATTAAGAAATCCTAAAATGATATAATTTCAGACTTTTTTGGCTTCAACTTTGATCAAACAAGGATACATTGTACAAAAAAAAGTTGCGTACAGGCAACAGTGCTGTCGAAGGAATCCCCATTCACACACATTTTTAAAAACGCTGTATTTAGCATAGTTGGCACCCGGCTGAACACATGATACATATGCATGATGTCACCGTTTTCAGAAATTTGCATTTTTGTTGTTTACACAGGCACAAATAACAGAATCGTTTTCAAAAACTTTCACTTTGAAACTTGTTTTCAAAAGCTTATGTTTTCAGGCCCCAAAAACACTGTTGTCGTGTAAATGAACAGTCAAAACGCATAAAAAAGTTTTGGGGTTTTAGTTAAAATTGGTGTTGTGTATGTGAGGTAATGCAGCGCTATTTAATCATTTTAGATACATTTGAGTGTGTTAAAAGTGTTTATAATGCTACTCTGTGCATTTGCTCGGCATCTACTATATTAGACACCATGTGGTAAATATGATACTCGAGGTAAATCAAGAAAACGAGATTTAAACAAAAAGAGATATATTACCATGATTCGTTTTCTGTCGATGAGTGTATGCAAACAGTTGCTAACCTGTCTCATTATATATTAAACCGTCTTTGGTGTTTCCATTGTTTCTACAAAATACAGTATAACCGGAAATCGAGGGTAACGTGGGGATGATGTCATTGATGGGCGACGCACGGTCATGGTTTGTGTCCTTATTTCTCTGGATTTAAAAATTCTTAGAAACATTTGAGAATGTACACAAATCATAATGTATAACATTGTGGTTTTTGAATTTTGATCCAAAAAACTTGCATAGTACGCCTTTAATACTGTAATGTGCTGCAAGGACTGCTAAAAACAGTTATGGGGGAACAGTGATAAAACATGTAAAACTTGAACGCACTGAAACCTTTTCAGAGTTGAAAAATTAATTTGGGTTCAAGAAAGTTTTTTAAAAGAAATATTTTAATAATTTTTCAGAAAAGAGCCATTATATTGACCAAAAACGACAGCAGAAACAATGTTAAACATTTAATTTTGAACTGCTTTTTGAACATAAAAAACCCAACGATATCATTAGAGGTCAACCAATTATTCGTTTTTTGCCGCTTATTAGGCACCGATAACGATTGCTGGAACAATGGGTTATCAGCAAAAACCCATACAGATCGTTTTTCCCGGTTGTCATTAGACAGTACGAGAACGGCATCTTAAGGCGAAATTAAACTATCACTGACGCCGCGTGGAGTTTGTTTTGACATGTGAGACTGAGAGCGTGACAATTCAAATACAGATTTAAAACAGACAATGAAATGGTACGTATAAAGCACACCACCGTACGTGTTTTCGCATAATTATTCACATAATTATGAAGTCATTCATTAGTTTTTACTGTATTGTTGATCATATAAATGCAGCCTTGGTGACTATAAGAGACTTCTAAAGTACGATAGAAATAAGGTTTTCATTAGAAACACGCTTCTTTCCTTGACACTGCAACAGGTGTGTATAGAGCTTACACAACGTTGTTTCCACCTGCTAGAGTTTACACATGTGTGTCAAGCTGGTTAAACAATTGACAGTTTGTTGTTTTTGCAAAGGGTCACCTATAATTACAGCAAGCCAACCAACAGCTCAGAGGAAACTAATGTCAGCAGACTGGTTTAGCTGGATTCCTTCAGGGTTTCGCTGCCTTGTCCAGTTTCTTTACGCGCAGATCTGTTTGGAAATGTTGGAGTATTTCCTGCCTCGGTTTCCTTTTGATGTAAATCACACGAAATTCGGTTTTTAAAGTAGGATTTGCTGACTTAAGGGACTTATGTCTGATTCTTGACATGAGCATCCAACCCCCCCACGGACACACAAAGCCCTCAGTCACCCCGGCTGCAGCACCAGTGAAGGACGGTCCTGTGGGACGAGAGGGGGAAGGGGGTTTACTGTTCACCCAGTCAAAGGCACTACAGAGAGAGCAGCTGCAAAGGTCTGGCCCGATGCCCTCGGACTCGACGGCTTGACAGCCCAGACAAAAATCACTGACCTTAATATTCAATACACAAGCCCACCTTCATTTATCTCTGGAAATCTCAAACAAAGTTGAGGCTCTGCTATATCAGTGAATTCCCTTGTAAATAAAATAAAACAAAGTATACAAACCCAATTCCATAAAAGTTGGGACACTGTACAAATTGTGAATAAAAACAGAATGCAACGATGTGGAAGTTTCAAATTTCAATATTATATTTAGAATACAACATAGATGACATATCAAATGTTTAAACTGAGAAAATGCATAATTTTAAGGGAAACATAAGTTGATTTTAAATTTCATGGCATCAACACATCTCAAAAAAGTTGGGACAAGGCCATTTTTACCACTGTGTGGCATCCCCTCTTCTTTTAATAACAGTCTGCAAACGTCTGGGGACTGAGGAGACAAGTTGCTCAAGTTTAGGAATAGGAATGTTGTCCCATTCTTGTCTAATAAAGGCTTCTAGCTGCTCAACTGTCTTAGGTCTTCTTTGTTGCATCTTCCTCTTTATGATGCGCCAAATGTTTTCTATGGGTGAAAGATCTGGACTGCAGGCTGGCCATTTCAGTACCCGGATCCTTCTTCTACGCAGCCATGATGTTTTAATTGATGCAGTATGTGGTTTGGCATTGTCTTGTTGGAAAATACAAGGTCTTCCCTGAAAGAGACGATGTCTGGATGGGAGCATATGTTGTTCTAGAACTTGGATATACCTTTCAGCATTGATGGTGCCTTTCCAGATGTGTAAGCTGCCCATGCCACACGCACTCATGCAACCCCATACCATCAGAGATGCAGGCTTCTGAACTGAGCGCTGATAACAACTTGGGTTGTCCTTGTCCTCTTTAGTCCGGATGACATGGCATCCCAGTTTTCCAAAAAGAACTTCAAATTTTGATTCGTCTGACCACAGAACAGTTTTCCACTTTGCTAGAGTCCACTTTAAATGAGCCTTGGCCCAGAGAAAACGCCTGCGCTTCTGGTTCCCGTTTAGATATGGCTTCTTTTTTGACCTATAGAGCTTTAGCCGGCAACGGTGAATGGCACGGTGGATTGTGTACACTGACAATGTTTTCTGGAAGTATTCTTGAGCCCATGTTGTGATTTCCATTACAGTAGCATTCCTGTGTGTGATGCAGTGCCGTCTAAGGGCCCGAAGATCACGGGCATTCAGTATGGTTTTCCGGCCTTGACCCTTACGCACAGAGATTGTTCCAGATTCTCTGAATCTTTGGATGATATTATGCACTGTTGATGATGATAACTTCAAACTCTTTGCAATTTTTCTCTGAGAAACTCCTTTCTGATATTGCTTCACTATTTTTTGCCTCAGCATTGGGGGAATTGGTGATCCTCTGCCCATTTTGACTTCTGAGAGACACTGCCACTCTGAGAGGCTCTTTTTATACCCAATCATGTTGCCAATTGACCTAATAAGTTGCAAATTGGTCCTCCAGCTATTCCTTATATGTACATTTAACTTTTCTGGCCTCTTATTGCTACCTGTCCCAACTTTTTGGGAATTTGTAGCTCTCATGAAATCCAAAAGGAGCCAATATTTGGCATGGCAATTCAAAATGTCTCACTTTCAACATTTGATATGTCATCTATGTTGTATTCTACATATAATATTGAAATTTGAAACTTCCACATCATTGCATTCTGTTTTTATTCACAATTTGTACAGTGTCCCAACTTTTATGGAATTGGGTTTGTACTTCTAAAATGTGGAAATAATATACTTGGAAAACAATATGCTTGTAAATGTTTTTAGACACTTAAATTGCATGTTAGTTTCAGTGAAAATGTAGTTTATTATTTAGGGGTGTAACATACACAAAACTGACGGTTCGGTTTTCCCACGGTTTTAACGTCTCGGTTTGGTTCGGTTTAGAAAGCTAAAATTGCTTTATTTATTTATTTTTTTTACTGTGGTTTAATGAAAAAAAAAATGTCTTTAAATTAATTAAATTACAATGAAATGTTTTGCAAGGATAAAAAAGAGCCGCACATTACCATAACATAAAAGAACCCAGACTTTTAGCCTAAATTCAGATGCTATTTATTTTTTAGATATAATAATCAACACCCAACACATGTATGAAAACATGTAAACTGAACGCAAGGCAGTTTTTGCATTAACTTTACTCTAATTTTTACTCTAATTTGTTATTGAAAACAATATTGAGAGTTGCTGTCATTTTCATGAAAGATAACTTAAACATACATTAAATAGCAAGATTAACAGGTTAAGTAAAATATAATATATAGGCTAATGTAGTACATTTATTTAGTTCATTTCTCTAGGAACCAACAAGTTGTAGACACTGAAAGACTTCTGAGGTAACGTTAACGTTAAATATAATGCTAATGACAAGCTAAGCTGTTTTATTGACGTCTTTCCGCTGCTGAAACACTAATTGCGTGATTACACAAGTTATGATGTCTTTCAGTGAGTTTATTGTATCTTTCAACATGCCTTCAGTAGCCCATTCATGTTTATTCAGTACCTGAGGAAGAGATAGTTGCGTTTACTCGCACTTCGTGCTGCCACTTGAAATGAGGATTTGTCACGCCACACCAAAGAGCGCCAAAACGGCATGTATTTTTGGAATTTCGTGATCAAACAGTCAGAAGTTGAAAGATTACACGTTGCTTATTATTATTGGTGTTAATGGTGGTTGGGCTACAAAACTGAATTCGAAGTGTAGGTCCAATGAGCCAGGCTGGGCGGAGCCGGGGTAGCAGTGGGCGTGGCTTGCGCCATGAAAGTATCGAGATTCGAATCGTGGGTTCTGTATCGCATTTTTTCCGGTTCGGTTTGAATAACATTATTACAAATTATATCTAATTGATCATAAATGCTTCTCAGCAGCAATAATGAATAATAATAATACTTCTACAGTATTTATTAATCTTAATGTTAATCTTAACAAGTACTAATACATTTGTAAGATCAAAAGTTAATGCACTGTGAACAAACATTAAAATGTAAGAGGCTAACATTAACAAATGCTGTTATGTGAATGCTGTACATATAAACAGATGAAATGTATTAAACGTTTCTCTATTTCAACATTAAATTGACGCTCCACGCTGGAATTCCCGCTCTGCTTCTGTGAACAGTAAACTTTGACCACATTTGATTGGCACACAAGTGGATATTCAATACAATTAAGCACACTTCTCTGTCATAAGAGTTAACAATAACAACAGACATGAACTGTCAGCGTTCCAGGGTTGATGATGCCAATACCAATGAAATTTCACAGCAAACACTTAAAATTAATAAAAAGGTAAATATCAACTTTTTCAACCGTTTTAAAGAACAAAGAAGCTAAATTACGAATTAAGAATGGTTCTTGTTGTACTTGTCTAACATACAAGGTCTAGTAGGCTGCATTACACTCAGAAATTATGTGCAGATTTCTACACATTCAGTTTACCTGATCACATTCACTTAACAGTGGTAAAAATATGGTATGATCTCTACAATGCAGACCAATACCAGAGTGTACATTTATATACACACATTATAGACCTCAAAATAATTTAAATAAGAAAAAAATAGAGCGTTCGGTGAACAAAGAGAGTGTGACATTTCCTCAAAGAATGAAGTCATGTCATTATAAAAGCTGTTACTAACATAACTGATGATCCATCCTAAAATGCATGTAACTCAATACTCAAAAACAGTTAATCCTGAGCGCAGCAATGACAAATCCTGGTGCTTCTTGTTCTATAATCAATCTATTTTAAAGGGGTTATAGCTTCATTTTGCCTCTATGTAAAAGTGCATTATTGATTCAGAGTTGTAGAATCCAGTCATAAAAGTGGAATTTACAGTATAATGTGTAACGGAATTAGCTAATTTTGGATGAATAAATCAAAAGTAATTGCATAAGCAATATGGAATGTGTCTGTGAATACTAAAGTGCAAAAATACTGCTATTTAATTTTGAAGTCTGCATGTTCTGTGTGTTTGATTTTTGTCTTTATTACTTTTTGTCAAATGATTTTAAAAGAACCATAACATCAAATAATTATATATTTTATACAAGTTTTAACATGTTTGCAAAAATAAATTAATTTTGAAAAAAAAAAACACCGCGTGGAGTTTGTTTTGACATGTGAGAATGAGAGCGGGACAATTCAAATACAGATTTAAAACAGACAGTGAAATGGTACGTATACAGCACACCACCGTACATGTTTTCACATAATTATGAAGTCATTCATTAGTTTTTACTGTATTGTTGATCATATAAATGCAGCCTTGGTGATATAAGAGACTTCTAAAGTACGATAGAAAGCTACATACGGTATTTAAGAACATGTCTAGAAACATAAGGTTTTCATTAGAAACACGCTTCTTTCCTTGACACTGCAACAGGTGTGTATAGAGCAACTCAACATTGTTTCCACCTGCTAGAGTTTACACATGTGTGTCAAGCTGGTTAAACAATTGACAGTTTGTTGTTTTTGCAAACCTATACTAACATCAAATAATTATATATTTTAGTTTAAAAAAAAAAAAAAAAATCAACACCTAACCTGTTGATGGGCACATGCAAGGTACAGTGTTAATTCTGTTATTTATTATTTAATAAAAATGTATGATGAGAATCTTTATGCGTCTGTGACATCGTTAGACGGAAGAAGCTGTAAAACGTGAGCATGTGAGGTAGACAAACATATGCTGCTCATTCACATACACACACAACATGACTACTGTAAAAAATAAACCATAATTTTTTACGGTAAAAAAAAAAAAACGGCAGCTGTGGTTGCCAGAACTTTACGGTAGGAACATGATTGGTTTTACAGACTTGACTTAATTTTTACATTAATAAACCATATTTCATTATCTGATGTACTGTTAATTTACCAACCTATTGAAATATTAATATCTGATTTGTGCCTTTGTATTTCACTTGACAACCACCAATCACTAGACAGTAAAAAATAACACTGTAAAAAATATTTTCAAGATTTTTTATCACAACATATTTTCTTTTGTCAAATCAACTGTATAATAATTTATTTAGTTGAGATAACTTATTATTTTGAGTTTCTGATGGTTAAATTAATCTCCTTCATTGTATTAACTCACTTTTTCCAGTTCAATCAACTTAAAATTAAGGCAACCCAGGTTACTTACTTTTTTAAGTTAAACCAACAATATTTTTTTTACACAACCCAGGTTACTTACTTTTTTTAAGTTAAACCAACAATATTTTTTTACAATGTAGTAATCACATTTTTTCTTTTGTCAAATCAACTTAAATAATTTATTTAGTTCAGATAACATAGAATTTTGAGTTTCTGATGGTTAAATTAATCTCCTTCATTGTATTAACTCACTTTTTCCAATTCAATGAACTTAAAATTAAGGCAACCAGGTTACTTACTTTAAGTTAAACCATCAATATTTTTTACAGTGATAAACTGCACAGTGTCATTCACATTAACACTAAACACCATCATGGCAACGCACATGAAATTTAACAAATGCAATAAACCTTAATTTAACAACATTAAATGTTACATGATAAACCCCAAATGTACATAACTGATTAGGGAAAAAAAACAAAGAAAACTATGAAGAAACAGTTATTTCAACAAAAATACATTAAATGTGAAATCAGTTTACGTTTTTTCACTGTAAATTACACAATGAGTTGTTCTTTTTCACTTTCAAAAACTTCAAAAACTAACTTTAATGGTATTTTACAGAAAAATTACATTACATGTACCATGAGATCCATCACAGTTATTTACTGTATATAGTACGGAAACTTTCAGTTAACTAAATAACAGTTTTTCACTTATCTTACCGCTAAAATCACGATTATTTTTTTACAGTAAACTTAACGGTATTTTACTGAACAATTAGTATATTACATGCACAATTACATCCATCACAGTTATTTACTGTATATAGTACGAAAAACTAATTAACAGTTTTTCACTCCTTTTACCGTTAAAATCACATTACTTTTTACAGTGTACGTGTTTAAATGGCAGTATTATTTTTAACACTCATAGACACTAGTCTAGGGGTTGCAAACTCTTCATCATGAAGTGACACTTAAGTCTTTGAGTTAACCACTGTGCCAATTTGTTTTAAATTGGTCAAAATCCTTTTGTTGGTTTGTTTCCAGGTTTATATTAGACTTCGAATAACACATTTCCAATGGGAAATTATTTATTAATGTGTTTTTACTGATCTGATAGCTATCAGTCAAAACGATTCCATTCACACTTGGCCACATTTAACGCAAAACGAATATCTGTTCTTCAATTGCAGCGCTATATGCTAAATAAATGTCTCACGACTGTGTGTTCAGCTTTTTCCAGTTTTGTCTGGAATGTGAAAGCACCTGATGTTTTTACGATCTGAACGCTATCTGATCAGAAAATGCTCAAAGTGACGCATGAAAGGAGTTTGCATTGTAATGTGTGTGGAATGTTTGATAGGGCTCTATAGGGCCTGGTTTCACAGACAGGGCCTAGACTAAGCTAGGATTATGCCTTAGTTAAACTAGGACATGGATAGCTTTTATAAAGAAAAAAAAAACATTACTGGTAAGCATCTTGAGACAAAACAATGGCAGTGACATATTTTAAGATACATCTGTGCAAGTTGCTTCAAGTTAAGACAGCTCAAACATGCATTTTAGTCTCGGACTAGGTTTAAGACTTGTCTGTGAAACCAGGCATAAATACTAAGTTGAATATCTTTGAAGAATGTAGGTCACATATAATTAACTATAAAACTACAACTTTTGCCTTAATACACTCCTAATTACAGTTTATTATTTAGGTAGTTGTTACTGTAAGTAGGTATTGGGTAGAGTTAAGGGATGTTAAAGGGTTAGTTCACCCAAAAATGAAAATTAAGTCATTAATTACTCACCCCCATGCTGTACCAACCCCGTAAGACCTTCGTTCGTCTTCGGAACACAAATGAAGATATTTTTTATTTAATTTGAGAGCTGTATAACTACCACATTGGCTCCTAAGGGACTGCCTCTTGACAGCCCAGAAAGTCAATGAAGAAAATGTTTAAATATCCCAAGTGACTATCGTGGCTCAACTATATGTTTATCAAGCGACGAGAATACTTTTTGTGCGAAAAAACAAACAAAAATAACAAGTTTATTCGACTATTCCTTTTCTTCCTTGTAGGCCAGAAACGAGAGTTTCTTAGATTTCCACGACGCATGCGCGAGAACTGATCTGAAGTAGTTGAAAAAGATAGCAATTCTCGCGCATGCGTCGTGGAAATCTAAGGAACTCTCGTTTCTGGCCTACAAGGAAGAAAAGGAATAGTCGAATAAACTCGTTATTTTTGTTTGTTTTTTCGCACAAAAAGTATTCTCGTCGCCAATGAGCCAATGTGGTGGTTATACAGCTCTCAGATTTAATCAAAAATATCTTCATTTGTGTTCCGAAGACGAACGAAGGTCTTACGGGGTTGGTACAGCATGGGGGTGAGTAATTAATGACTTAATTTTCATTTTTGGGTGAACTAACCCTTTAAATATTGTCATGCAGAATAAGGCATTAATATGTGCTTTATAAGTACTATTAAACAGCCAATATCCATATTAATGCTAAAAAGCATTAATATCCCCATTGACTACCATAGTAGGAAAAAATACATACTATGGTAGTCAATGGGGATCGAGATCTGTTTGATGAAAACATTCTTCCAAATATCTTCATTTGTGTTCAGCAGAACAAATAAACACATTTGGAACAACATGAGGATGAATAAATACTGACAGAATTTTCATTTTTGGGTGAACTAACCCTTTAAACATGGCTGTGGTTACAAGAGGTAAAAACGATATAAATACTGTTCTTTTTCTCACACAAACCGCTCGTTTCGTGTCTTAGGCCATCGATGTGTACTTACATTTACGAGTCATTAAATCATGTTTAATCTGGACTTCTCTGTGCATGCTCTTTGAGGTGGTGACCACAGACCTGCATTATATGACTGACAGACAAGAACGGTTTGACCTAAAATACTGTGGAAACAAAGACACCTACATCCTGGATGGCCTTAAGGTAAGCTAAAACATACCAAAAATTCATTTCAAAGTGAACTATCCCTTTAAATGAAATACACACACCTCTCTCGCTTTGTTCACGTGTCAGCGATTACCCCTCCACGCCAGCCACAGGTTGCCAATGCCTGTCCATATCGTGAATTGATTAATTGTACAGCCCTACTTTTGATTTATTAATCATATTCTACATTTTACAGTCAATTCCATTTTTTTAATGACTGGATTCTGTCCATTTCCATCCATGTTTTCTGAGTCACAGACATCACAGAGCTCTACTATTAAAGGATATGCTCCCATTGCTCGGCCTGCATGGTGCACCAGAACCACAAAAGTTCAGACTTTAAAAAAAAAAAAAACAAAAAAAAAAAACATTCCAGAACTGATAATCGTGGCGAGATTCACACTGCAGAGCCAATGAGGGCATGGGTGTTTTTTTTTTTTGGCCTTAACCTATGTACCATGTTTTTCCCCCAACTGTTTCTTTTGTCTGAGTCTTGTTAAAGTATCATGTTTCGGATCAAAACTGGATAATTACACACAGTTGGATCGGTCTAAAGTCATGTTTATTCCAATCTCAGTCTTGCTAAGAGACTTTGATGTGATCACTGATAAACCCAACACCTTGTGCTCTGAAACTAAACCCTGCACATCTGTTCTGACGGGATGTGCCCCCAGAGCCAACCCTTCTCTGAGAGTCGCTCGCACAGGCTGTGGTTCTCAGGGGTTTGATTACATGAGAGAGAAACCCCTTCCACCATCCCGAATAAAGGGCCTCCCAGTGGGAGTCTGACCTCCCTCTCCACACAAACTCTGTGCTTTCATACGCAGCATGTACAATAGCCACTGCCACTGGAACTCTCTCTCTCAGCCTATTGAGATTTCCAGTAAACCTGAGGGGAATGAAGGAATGCCTATTGTTTGGGGGCGTTGACCCTTTGTGGGAATTCCACAATGGTGCTATCTCGATGTTATTGTGAAGGCAAAAAAAATCCTTTGTGTGCTCAACCTCTCATTAGACGCAACAACCAAACGAGTAAAGCAGAGAAATGCTTACTGTAAAAAAACAATAATAAATCAAATAAAACAGGCCAGTGCTGTGTGGTTTTATTTGTCAAGATTTGTTACCTCCTGAAATATTGAAGGACCTAGAAATTCTCAGTAGAGGATTATTCAATAAACCCTGCTAATTTGTTCATCATTTCATCTCCTGCTTTTCCTCTCTCAACCTCTCAGGCTTTTACATTGAAAAGGGATTTGGTGTACTATTTGCTAATATCAGAAAAACGGGATTTGGTTAAGAGACTGGATTCAATATTCCTGGGATGGAGATTTGATCTAACAAATAGTCACTTGTATTGATTGGAATACAGCAGCTCATATAACAATCAATACTGTTAATCTGGTTTGCAAATTCCCCAAAATCCAAATCCCAAGAGAAAAGAAAGGCACTTGGATGGGGTTTTTAAACCCCTCATTCTTGAAACGAGAGATAAGAGATAAAGGGAGACAAAGCTTTTAGAATGACAGGAAAAGGAGATGCTCTGGGGCTTTTGCGATCATGTTCGCCATTTTACATGAAAAGACCAAAACGAACAGGTTTTCTGAGGGTCACAAACATCACCTCTCTCAGGATTAAAGAAGTAGTTCACTTTTGAAACAACTTTTGCTGATAATTTACTCACCCCCATGTCATCCAAGATGTCCATGTCTTTCTTTCTTCAGTCGAAAAGAAATTAAAGTTTTTGATGAAAACATTCCAGGATTTTTCTCCATATAATGGACTTCAATGGGAACCAAATGGTTCAAGGTCCAGTTTCAATACAAACTGTTCAAAGGGCTTTAAACGATTCCAGACGATGAATAAGGGTCTTATCTAGTGAAACGATCGCTCATTAAAAAAAAAAAAAAAAGTGTATAAGCTCAAATGCTCACCTTGCTCTGTTCTGTGATGCGCGTTCGTGACTCTCCTGTTTGAACTCGTTCATCCAAATAAACAAATCTTTTTCGTGTCATTTGATTCATTCAACGGACGAAATGAACGAGTTGACTCGGGAAAAGATTAGTTCGTTTTGATGAACGAGTTTGAATAGGAGAGTCACACAGAACAGAAGGCGAGCATTTGAGCTTATAAAACTTAAACTTTGTTATTTTTGTACATTTTTTAAATGAGTGATCGTTTCGCTTGATAAGACCCTTGTTCATCGTCTGGAATCGTTTAAAGCCCTTTGAACAGTTTGCACTGAAACTCTCATTTGTACCTTAAACCGTTTGGTTCCCATTGTCCATTATATGAGAAAAATCTTGGAATGTTTTCATCAAAAACTTTAATTTCTTTTCGACCGAAGAAAGAAAGACATGGACATCTTGGATGACATGGGGGTGAGTAAATTATCAGCAAAAGTTGAACTACTCCTTTAAATGACACGGAGGAGGGCTAGTTCTGGGTCAGTGAGTTTAAGAATTCACATATGTATTATAAAAATATGTATTAATAAATACATATTTTCATGCTGGATATTATGACCTCAAAAGACTTTGACCATTCTATAGTGCATGACTAATGCATTGACACTTAATCAGCACCATATTTATGTAGTGAACTCGCCTGATAAAGCATTGCACGTGTGATGCAGAGCGCTGGGATACGAGTTTTGTGAAACAAAAAAAGAGATCGAAGACTTACAGAGGCGACCTGAAATGGCATGGTTCCTTTAGCAAACGCTTTTTATCTCATGTTTGCTTTTGTTAAGACTAGGCTTAGGGGAGGGTTTAGTGTAGGTGGTACATTATTTTCAAATGCGACAGAGACCATTTACTAGACATTTAATTTCCAAACTTGTATGATACTGACAACAAGCAATGTAAAAAACAGCCAGATTCATGTTCATCAGATTCATTTCAATATGAATGTGTTGCAGCCAATATTATTTTGCATAATTGTTGCCACAGGACCAGTGTTGTAGTCGAGACCACCTCACTCGAGTCCGAGTCGACACCGAGAGCAGAGAGAGACGAGTCCGAGTCAAGACCGAGTCCATAGAGAGTCGAGTCCGAGTCGAGTCCGAGACCAGAGACGGTCGAGTCCGAGTCGAGACCGAGACCACTGAGGGTTGATTACCTAATTTACTTTTATTTACTTAGAGAAATCCTTTTTTTTTTTTTTTTTTTTACTGAATTTACTTAGAGTATGAAATATGATCAGTTTAGGGTAAAAAGGCCACATAGTAGGTGGTGTTAAAAGTAATTTTATTACAATTTGTCATGCGCAGTTGCGCACTAGAAAATCACCAATCACTGGGCGTGTCAATCAATTTAAAGAAATATTTTATTAACATACATTAATAATCATGAAAAATATTTTTAATTGAACTCGAGTGGACTCGGGAATAATTCCGAGTCCTAAAAAAAAAATGTTCGAGTACGAGTCAATTCCGAGTCCAAATGGACACGAGTCCATGACAAGACCAAGACCATTAAAATATGGTCTCGAGACTGAGTCCGAGACGAGTCCGAGTCTCGAGTACTACAACACTGCACAGGACATTTTTTTTTTCAATGAGCCTGGCTTGGAAATAGATCCTCACTGGAAAGTGATTCATCTGGAACACTCTTTGTGCAGCAAATGTAGTCATCAGCACAGTATGCACATCATATTCATGATAATACACTCAAATTCGTCCACATGCCTGTGCATCCAGTTGTTTCAAAACCGATGAAATAGAACAACGATCTTCCCTGGAAGCAACAACTAAGGTGCCAAAAATGTGTGTTATGGGTAAAGAAATTCTCGTAACTTTAACGTCTTGTTTCCACTGAGTGTTACGGTAAAGTACTGTACAGTATGGTACACAATTATTTCTGTTTCGATTGTCAGAAGTTGTGAATAGCCGTGTTTCCACTGCAGGAACTTTCCCCAGGAACTAGGAACTTTGGGGTGGTACTTGGTGTGTTTACACCGCAGGAATGAAGCCCACAGAAAGTCCTTGCTGGTGAGGTAGTACTTTTTCAGAGTTCGGGAACTTTCGGGTGATACTGTTCGTTTTCTCGCACAAACCGCTCGTTTCGTGTCATAGGCCATCAATACTTACATTTACGCGTCATTAAATAATGTTTAATTTTGACTTCTATGTGCATGCTTTTTGGTGGACCCCCTTGGCCTCCAGTGTATGACTGATAGACAACAACGGTTTGACTGAAAAATGTCAAAATTGAAAATACTGTGGAAACAAAGACACCTACATCTTGGATGCCCTTGAGGTAAGCTAAAACAAAACTGCCGTGTGTGGTGTGTTAAGACTGCTCTCAACTGCTCGGAAGGACGTCGCGATCGCGATCTCAAATCGGGGATATCCAACATGTTGGATTTTTTTGGCCCGATTTCTCCTCGTATGTGATGCCCCCCGGGGAAGAACGAGCACACATCCTGTGGACTGTAGCTTGGAGCCAATCAGAAAGCGAGGTGACGAGGTGCAGAGGAAGCACCAGGAAACAAAATAGTCCATGCTCGCGTTGTCTCCACTTCTTTGACCTTTTCCGTCTGACCTGGGAATGCTCGGGAGTCAAATCGGTTCGATTGTGATGTGCTGATTTTTCACGTCACCTCAGCTAATCCCGCCTCTTTGCCCATTTTCAATTATCCGCGAGTGATGCTTAGTGACACGCTGCCATGACGACGGCAAGCTCCGCCCACTTTGGGCTTCAAAAATGTTCTCCAGAAACCTAGGGGTGATGTCACAAACACAATTTCCATTATGTCATACAGTCTATGATCACTATACCACACCTATCCAGTAAGGGTACTGTTGGCAGTGGAAATGCAAGCCAGATCAGGGTTTACCGTCCAGAATCGTACTTGTACTTGAAGCCCTGATGAAACTTAGCATGTCACAAAATTAACGGAATGCATGGCTGATATAAAAAAAAAAAAACTGGATGACTAGTAATTTCCTACTACTTTTAAGGATTAGTTCACTTTTGAAAAAACTTTTGCTGATAATTTACTCACCCCCATGTCATCCAAGATGTCCATGTCTTTCTTTCCTCAGTCGAAAAGAAATTTAGGTTTTTGATGAAAACATTCCAGGATTTTTCTCCATATAATGGACTTCAATGGGAACCGGATGGTTCAAGGTCCAAAAGACAGTTAATAACTGTTTCAGATGCAGCTTCAAATGTCTTTAAACGATATCAGACGATGAATAAGGGTCTTATCATGCGATCAAACGATCGGTTATTTCAAAACTTATTCCAAAAATGTAACTTTTCAAAGGACAAATGCTAGCCTTGCTGTATTCTGTGAGGCGCGTTTGCAACGTCACGTAGTACGTAATTACGTTCAAAAGGTCACGGGCGACGTAGCCGAAAGTACAGAGTCAGTGTTTACAAGTTGAACGCATAGGTTGAACGTGCAAACTAGCTCAAACACCGTTTACAAAAAAAGGAAAAACAACGATGTCGGACGATTTTGATTCTGTACTTCCGGCTACGTCGCCCGTGACCTTTTGAACGTAATTACGTATTACGTGACGTTACAAACGCGCCTCAGAGAATATAGCAAGGCTAGCATTTGTCCTTAGAAAAGTTACATTTTTGGAATAAGCATTGAAATAACCGATCGTTTCGCATGATAAGACCCTTATTCATCGTCTGATATCGTTTAAAGACATTTGAAGCTGCATCTGAAACTGTTATTAACTATCTTTTGGACCTTGAACCATCCGGTTCCCATTGAAGTCCATTATATGGAGAAAAATCCTGGAATGTTTTCATCAAAAACCTTAATTTCTTTTCGACTGAGGAAAGAAAGACATGGACATCTTGGATGACATGGGGGTGAGTAAATTATCAGCAAAAGTTTTTTCAAAAGTGAACTAATCCTTTAATTCTGAAAAACAGAGATTATTTATATTGGTCAAAAAAACGTCCTCAAGTAATAGCCTAGAATACAGACTAACACTTGACAGCTGCTCATCGGAAAGGAATCTGGGTGTGCTCTTTGATACCAAACTTTCATTTGAAAGTCAAATTTCTAGTATCTGTAAAACCGCATTCTTCCATCTTAAAAATATATCTAAATTACACCACATGCTTTAAATGACAAATGCGGAACGATTAGTTCACGCATTCATGAAATCAAGGCAAGATTATTGTAATGCTCTTATGAGTGGTTGCCCTGCACTCTTAATAAACAAACTCCAGCTGGTCCAAAACGCAGCATCTCGAGTTCTTACTAGAACCAGAAAGTATGACCATATTATCCCGGTTCTGCAACACCACACTGACTCCCTACTGCCCATAGTCAGCATTTTCACATGTTTGCATTTTTAAAGCTTGCACATGATATAAAAGGTTAGCATTCTCAAGTCACCAGACTACTGTTGTTGTGCGGATGAGTGAGCCGGAGCGCATAAAGGGTTTTCTGTTAGAACTGTGTCATGTAAGCGACCTCAAAGTTAATAACTAATGATCTTTGCAATGGAAGTGAATCAATCAAACCTAACTTTAGCTGGACAATAACTTTATTCCAGAGCTGCTGTAAAGCCAAAACAATCTCTGTAACTTTAAAAGGTGCAATCTTTAGCGCCCTTGTTAGCACGCCGCATCCAAAGCCAGAGACCATGGTTTGAATCCCACTCAGAGCGGGTTGAGTAGGACCGGTTACACAAAGACATTCTTATCCGCCATAACTTCTGGAGAGAAAAAAAAAAACACAAACACTTCACATGGATGATACTTTCAAATGCTCATGTTGACTGCCTCTGTTCACGTACGCTAGCAAACAGAGTACACTTTATAAGAACATGTGTTCGGCTTTACACTTCAGATGCTAAGCATTTGCATCAGAACTGAAGCATATTTTGGGCTTGCACCAGTCAGTACACTCAGCTTGTGAATGCGTCCAGGATTATTTTCCCCCCAACCCCGGCCTCTGTTTCACAGTCCGAGAAGAAACGGCTCAAAAACAAGCTACTGGAGAAAGCAAAAACAATTGATGCCCACATTGACGAGTGCCTATCCAGAGGAGGTTAAGGATAACCCTGCAACTCAATTCAAAAGAGTATGAAGACATTTTCTTGGTCATAACTCTAGTGAGCAAGCGTTAACCGCCTATGCTTGTGCATGCGTTCAAATGGAGTATACTTTGAAAGGCTTTGCATTTGTCTGTATGTCTATATGCTAACCATGCACATAAAAAGTGATACTTAAGGTGAATGCCAGGACTTTGAGAACGGTAATTCCTGATTTCATTTCATCACTTCTTTAACCATCTGGGGTTGTTCGGCCCAAATGGACCCGAAGAATTTAAATACAAATTTTTTAAAAATCACAGCTTCCTCGGAATGGTCCGAAATTTGGTGAATTTGTTGGTATTTGGTATTTGAACACCCCCAAAAATTGGGGACAGGGTGGGAATAGTCTAAGTGGTTTTATTAAAAAATAGTCACACTTGGGGTGTTCGGGTCCAAATGGACCCACATGGAAAATGAATGGGAAATTAGCAAAAGTGTGAAAATACTGAGTTTTTTTGTGCGTACAATCTACAAATCAGCCACGATCTTGAAAAAAAGCACACAACAGTGAAGGGGTGAATCTATAAAACATCAAGAGTGCAAAACAGACACATCCAGACACACACACACAAACACACTTTTATACACAAACACACCAAAAAAATTCAGATTATACATGTGTTTTGCATTTTTAAAATGCCCAGTTTGTCCATCAGATGGCATCCATCTCATTTCAAAAATGGCTTTTTTGAGGCCTAGGCTTGACTCTAAAATGAAATACAGCTTAATTTTTTTTTTTTTTAATATTTAAAAAAATATATTTTTTCTATAATGTTCAATGGGGGGAAATTTTGTCATAGTTATTGCATTACTATTATTTTTGAAATTTTCTCAAAACGCCAAAAAAGAAAAGAAAAAATATTATAAAAAAACGAGTAAAAAAAAAAAAAAAATCATGATTGGACCATTTGGACCCGAACACCCCGAGTGTGACTCTGAAACGAACAACCCCAGAGGGTTAAACATGATTCAATGAATTAACATAATAATACAATGCAGGTGGTTTGACACATTCCACTTGTCTGCACACAGAAACTAGGTTTCCATTCATAGCCAGGCCTGTATAAGAGCCGCTCAGGGATCTCACACTTGCCAAAATCTCCTCATTAACTCCTTATACAGTAATTGTTGTGGCTGAACAGTGCAGACTCAAGGCTAGGGGATGAAAGTCAGTCTGAGAGACCTGTAATCAGAAGCAGATTTGAAAACACAAAGGCATCTGTGACTGGATCTACCCTTACCAAACTCTGCCACATCATCTTCTGCCAAACCATAATTACTGAGACTAACCTTCCCATATCTTAACAACTACTTTGTAACACCCTTATTTTAGCATAAAACATGCACTGGACCACTGGAAAAGATCATAATTATGAAATTCCTGCATCATATTTCAACTTGCTTGTTGCAAACATATCCAATATAGACTGTAATCAGAGACGGAAGACAACCTAAACCTTTCCTCTGAGGAGAGAGGAATGTGTTGTAGATCTTCTTCCTGGTGAAAGGGGCCAAGACGCAGCAATGAATCGTAGAGGAGTGCTGATCCATGGGCGATGACATTATGGCGAGAGACTTCCTGTAGGATGCTCTGCGCTTCTGTTTAGATGTATTTAGCAAAATAAAATGAATTAGTGTGTCATAATAGTTAACTAATAATTAGTGTTACTACTACAAGCCCAAAACAACAGCTGTAGCCTACTATTTGGAGACTCCTTTAAGTACTTTTATTAAAGGGATAGTCCACTTTGAAATGAATTTTTGGTATGTTTGTTTACCTCAAGGGCATTCAAGATGTAGGTGTCTTTGTTTCCGCAGTAGTTTCAATTTTGATATTTTTAGGTCAAACCGTTGGTGTCTATCAGTCATATAATGCAACAAGTTAATTATCTCAGAATTACAAGAATATTTTTAATGGAAAAACGTTTTTGCTCTGTTTTTCTGAATTAACAAGTTAATTATCTCAGAATTGCGAGATAATTTTTCATGGAAAACAGTTTTTGCTCTGTTTTTCTGAATTAACAAGTTAATTATCTCAGAATTGCGAGATTATTTTTAATGGAAAAAGTTTTTGCTCTGTTTTTCTGAATTAACAAGTTAATTATCTCAGAATTGCGAGATAATTTTTAATGGAAAAAAGTTTTTGCTCTTTTTCTGAATTAATAAGTTAATTATCTAAGAATTGCGAGATAATTTTTAATGGAAAAAAATGTTTTTGCTCTGTTTTTCTGAATTAACAAGTTAATTATCTCAGAATTGCGAGATAATTTTTAATGGAAAAAGTTTTTGCTCTGTTTTTCTGAATTAACAAGTTAATTATCTCAGAATTGCGAGATAATTTTTAATGGAAAAAATGTTTTTGCTCTGTTTTTCTGAATTAACAAGTTAATTATCTCAGAATTACGAGATAATTTTTAATTGGAAAACAGTTTTTGCTCTTTTTCTGAATTAATAAGTTAATTATCTCAGAATTACAAGATAATTTTTAATGGAAAAAAGTTTTTGCTCTTTTTCTGAATTAATAAGTAAATTATTTTAGAATTACAAGATAATTTTTAATGGAAAAAAGTTTTTGCTCTGTTTTTCTGAATTAACAAGTTAATTATCTCGCGAGATAATTTTTAATGGAAAAAAGTTTTTGCTCTTTTTCTGAATTAACAAGTTAATTATCTCAGAATTACAAGATAATTTTTAATGGAAAAAAGTTTTTGCTATGTTTTTCTGAATTAATGACTTGATTATCTCAAAAAGTCAGAAAAACAGAGGAACAATTTTTTTCCATGACAAATTATCTCGTAATTCTGAGATAATTAACTTGTTAATTCAGAAAAAGAGAGTAGATTTTGTTTCCTCAAGTGAATGCAATACACTTCCAAGTTTTTAATGTAGTGCTGTCAAAATGATTGATCACATCTAATATAAAAGTTTGTGTTTAGTGTTTACATTATATATATATATATATATATATACATACACAAATATCTCCCACTCCTTACCAGAACTGCGCGATTCAACACACTACTAATACAACACACCCAGGCCTCACCCCCTCTATTCAGTGTATGCCTTGGGCGGAAATTATTTAAATGAGGAATTTTGTGAAGCGTTCATTTCGCCAAAAAAGAAAAACCAAACAAACAAAAAAAAAACAACAACTAAAAACTCAAGAGTGCAAAGAAGGCATTTCAGGGAGTTAAAAAAAAAAAAAAAAAAAAGAGCGCACTGCTTTGCAACTTTTGCAAGCCTTTTTCATGTTCAAATGCAAACATTACACACAGAAGAATGTTGAAAATTTAAGTGCTTTGGTCTAATCTATGTCTGAATTTTAGCTCTCTCCCATGAATACACAAAAAAGCTTTTAGAAACAACAATGTAACAAAGGAAAGAGGTCTTCATTTACTAATCAATCGTTGTGCACAAATAAAGCACTCTGGGGACATATTCAATGTCACTGAAGTTGTGAAAGTTAACTCCTTATACTTAAGGATGAAAATAGAGTAAATCAATACGGTATGGAAGTCTGAATAGATCCAGAATGAATACTGAGAGAACGGACAAATGATGTTATGGCTGATGTCTGTCGAAGCATGTGAAAGTTACTGCTGTATGAGTCACATGCACCAATCTGTTCTCAGTCAATGACTAAACCCTGTGATGCTGTTACTCTCAGATCTCACACAAACACAAATCCCTCTGACTGACGCACGGGAGACTGATGTCAAGCATCCACATGCATTTAGTGGGAATATGACATGTTGGACTGGTCTTTCAGCAATATGCATGTTGACTGTTGTTCCGTAATAAAAGCTGTTGAAATAAAAAGCAAATCAATTTGAAACATGTCATGATCCTGGTGTTAGAACGATTATGTGCAAGTGTGCAATAAACAAAGGTATGTTTTTCAGAGAAGGCGAGAGCAGGATTTCCCATGATGCCCTGATATAGTTCAGGCTCTTTGTCTGTACATGCAGTAACACCCTTCCTCTGTTTACCCAATTGCAGGTGCTGTATGAGGGGTATTATAATGTGACCTTTACACTGTGCAATAGGAGGCCCAATCCTTTTGTTATTGCCGAGCAGTGGAAACACACAAGAGGAACATACGCACTGGAAATCTGAACTGTTCTAAGATTTGTATAATTGTTATATTAGTATAATTATACGAATATAATTGTTATAATCTACTGATTTAATATTTATGAACATACACTTTTGCATTCTAATTCTCTTGCTCATGCCATTTGTGCTACAGACATGAATGATACCACAAATTGTGTGACTTGCAGAGGAAAAGCGAAAATCGAGGACATGTCCTTTCGAAAAGAAAATCAGGATGAAACGAAGTTCGTTTTTGAGTTTGTTCTGGGAGTTTGAAACGGCAAAGAAAACTTCTTTGCTCTTTGAGGTGGTGACCATAGACCTGCATTTTATGACTGACAGACAAGAACGGTTTGACCTAAAAATATCAAAATTTAAACTACTGTGGAAATAGACACCTACATCTTGGATGCCCTTGAGGTAAGATAAAACATACCAAAAATGTATTTCAAATTGAACTATCCCTTTAACCTCCAAGAACCATTTAGGTTTGTTCTCGCTTCTTTTATCATTTTAATAGCGTGTATCTACTGACTATAAGTAACTTTGCAAGTACATGTCAACTTATTCTATCCCAGCTACCAGTCTACTAGTACTCTACTAACACTAATGAGAGCCCAATGTTACTTATAGTGAATAGGATGTGTTAAAAGGACCATCAAAATAAAGGTAAACTCAAAGCTTTGGTAGAATGGACTTCCAATGGAAGAATCCTTAATCCTCTCGGGTTTCCTTAAAATATTGTGATTTGTGTTTTAAAGATGAACAAAAGTCTTATAAGATTTGGAAAGACATGAGGCTGAATAATTGATGACATGTTCATGAACACCTAGTTTCCACAAAATAAAGTAATTCTCTAAACAAGAACATAAGACGGCCATCAAAATCAAATTCTGTCTAGAGCTTATTTCTATGCCTTTCATTGACGAACTTGTGTGTTTATTAACAGGCATTCCCTTTGTTCCTGAGGATTAGGCCTTTTGCAGCAATGAGCCCACAGTGTCCCGTCCAACTTTCTGCCTGGCTGGGCACTCATGGAGGGGCAGTGAACTGTGTGTGATGTGCTACCTGAGGTTGCGTTTCCCACGTTGAGTTAAGCTACGTGTTTGTAGAGATCACTGCTCTTATTCTGGCTCTACTAAGCTACTGTGATCTGGGAGATTTGCATTGGGTTGCTCATTTCTGAATGCAAAATCCAAGCAGGATCACGCCTTGTCACCTCAGTGCCGTTATAAACGGAGCATGGATGCATGCAAATATCAACGGATTGTCAAAGTGGGATCAAAGGTCTCTTTACATGTGGGAATGTAGAGTGTACCGAAATGTCTCTGAAAAGATCAATGCCACACAATTTTGTGTCGTATTTTTTGTGTCTGCAACTCAGAAAAACAAAACACTTCTATACTGCATGCATGCTACAAAAATGCAGTCCCATAAAAGTAAAGAAGAGAACAGGAAATACCGGGCACCTCTTCCATGTAAACTTCAACAGAGAGTCTCCATTAAATATTTACGAGAATCTCATGAAGATGCCATATGGCGATAACAAGATCTAAGGGTTGACATATGGTGTTGTGGTAACATGGATGGAAACCATTGGATTAAAACATTAATATAATTAACAGAACCTATGGAAAAGGTACACTTGTTGCTTCAATGGCTTCTCATGACAGGTAGCCCTGCAACTAAATGTTCTTCAACTAATATTGTCGTCATTCAAGCTTACAGATCTGGTGATATTTGAGATAGTCACTGTAGAGTAATGTGCTGTTGCGTGGTTAGCATGATAACTGTGTAGTCTGTGAAAAATTAATCATACTTACAGCAAAGAAACAGAAAATGTTAAAAATGTTCAACCAGTTATCTTAACTGACACACATCTATTAGATGTCGTGCCTTGGTGGAAATCCACAAACATATTGTGAGAAGTTCCCCTTTAGTAACGCTATCCATAAAACCAACAACACACAACACAAACTTATGGTTCAAAAACTTTTAGAAGTTTAGTCACACGATTGCATTTCTGCTACAACAAAACAAAACAAAACATAAAAAAAACACATTTTCTATAGCATTGAGCATCATTGCAGTGTATAATTCCAGCCCGGTCTCATCCCAAGGCATCATCTAACTGACGCTTTTGACAATGCGTCAACATCCGATGCACATGGCACCCTTTAGCGTCAATATGAGACGCAGATATGTATGGGCCAGAAGACGCCTCCTAGTTTTCCAACCCTAACCCCACCCTAGACCTAAACCTACCCATAACAGTAGCGTGTTATATTGACGGGTGCCATGTGCGTCAGATTTAGACCAAGCGGCAACATTCTAATGTGAAAAATGAAGCCTACCCGGAAGTGCAAAAAACTGCAATACATCAGAAGTCCACTAGGGGCAGGTCCCAAAAGGGAGCAAATATCCATAGACTTCATATTAAAATGTCCAAGCATGTTTACAGTTTGGTCCCATGGACTTTTATTGTATTTTTCGATAGGTTCCCAGTGCCTGACAACTGTGAGGGGGGTGAATTTTTTTAAAATTTGTTAGTTTAGATCGTATTTCGATATAAAATGTATGACAAATAAGGGCGGTTAACTTTGATTGACAGCTGATAACGGGCTGTGCCAAGTGGAATTTGACGTCTCGGCCGTCTGACACAACACATCATACCACCTCTGTATCCTTTCTGAAACTTTTGTATTTCCAAAGATTTTCTAATATGGCGCCACCCACACCCCCCATAAACAGCCTCAAAACTGTACTTCAGAAAGTCTATGGGTGACGTCACAGACGCTTTGTCCATATAGATGCATTGTCAAAATCGTCAAACGTCAAAAAAAGGTACAATGTACTTATGTGTGTATACAATGTTGTACTGCAAAACATATACGAGTAAGAATACAGCTGCTTCTGTATCTTAATTTGAATACAACAACAGTTTTTATTAATGACAACAACAGACATTGATGAATAGAATAGACATTTACACTTGCGCAAAACTGAAGTATCTGCTCAAAGTGTTTTACTAGTTTTTCTCAACCTGGCAACCATGTTCAAGCACTAGCCTTTGTGAAAACACCGGTAAGCTTGCAGTACAAGGATTTCCAGTTTGATATTCTATTAACAGAAAAGTTTGATCAAGTCTGTTCATAAATGGGCCAGAGAAAGAGAGAGAGATTGTGCATGAATGAGTTCCCTCATTCTGTAGCAGCGTTTCTCTATTAACAGTTAAGCAGTGACTATAATTGCTTCAAAAATAGTGATGCTAGCAACTTCTTGCTGAGTTCAGCTGAGAAGCTATTTTAGTGATAAAAATTGCATGGCCGTGTTGAGAAGTTTCTGTGTGTGCAGCACGATCTGTGTGAGTGAATGCATGTACGTGATCTAAATTTAATTATCATTATTAATTATCTGGAGGGGATTGCTTAATGTTAATATGAAACCTATGCCATTAACTATATTGTTACAGTGAGGAGGGGAACTGACTGCTCTTGCAATGGCAACAGCTGTTATACTAAATACTGCTGAGTGCTGAGGTGAAAATTAGTGCAGACCCACATGATATAAGTCACATCGTGGGCTCTGTATTACATATCATATCGTGGGTGTGTTGCCCACGACACACAGCCCTAGTTTGGTGCAATACAATACACTAATCAGCATCTTGGATAGCTGGTCAAAATCAGTGTTGACCTTGAACGACTAGTTTCTAAAAGAAATGAGAAGTCTGTAATTTAAACACCCACATCATGTCAACACCAAACATTTCAAAACAGAATTTCTGATGGATGTTTTTCATGCAATTAAATGAATGGGGTTTGGACCTTTTAATCCTCAAAAATGATGCAAGAACACCATAAATCAAGTCAATGTGACTAAAACAAGTATTATACAATACAGGCATCGACTTTATCCTAGCTCTCCTTGCAAGAACAGAGGATTTGCAAGAAAAGTGGCGATAATTTGTAGATGAATTGCTTTGAGTATCATTGCATTGAATGATTACAAAAAAAACATTAATTCACAAATAAAAAAAAATTGGAATTCAGCTCATTGAGTACTTTTACTTTATTTAGGTTTTGTAACTCATTCATCTTTTGGATGTTTCTGAAGTTTTGAAAAAGACTGTAAAGAAAACCAACTGTCCCTCAACAAGTGTAGAGGGAGGAGAAGGGGAGGAATGAAACTCAATTTCGTAAGTTTGAAATTATTCACTGCAGTTTTTGCATATACAGTAGCATTCCATATAAAAGCAAATGTTTTAAAGACTTGCCATTCAACTTTTACCGTCTGTTCATGCATGTTTGTTTGCAAGAATGTGTGAGAAGGTCTGCTACTTTTCCCTGAATGTTTTATTTATTTAATGCAACTGACTTTTGTGAGCATAGAGAAATCAAATAATTTATAAATGAAGCAGTGCAGAGAAACAAAAGCCCAGACGTGAACCACTACAAGCCTTAGGCATTTCATTCAACAGAGAACTGATGCTCCTGTTCTTTTTTTTTCTGTATGTTTGCAATGTACTAGTACCGTTTACACTATATCATTGTATGTGCTCAAAGTCTATTTACATTTGTTTCAGAGTCATGAGGTATAGCAGTTGAACACACCTTGTAACTAATTGTTGTTGGTTCAAACCCTGCAACGGTTGATACTTTAACTGTCACCATTGTGCCTTTAGCAATTTATAACTCCAGGATACTGAGTCAGAACTGTCAGATAAAGGACAAATTAACTTGTGTACCTCAAATTAAGTCATTAATATAGTTGGACAGTACAAATATTGATAAATGAATGCCATTAGGATAGTTTTTAAGTAGTTTGAGCGGCAAAAACATATTTTTTTACTGAGGCGTATAAGTGTCAAAATAAAAATCAAAAAGATGTGCCAGAAAAAAAAATGCCTGTCTAAAAATCTAAACATAAATTTTATTTAAGGAAACTTTAGGGGCAATTGAACCCACACACACACACACACACACATATCTCTAGAGCATGTGTCAAACTTTTAAGGAAGCTAAAAACCTCTGATATAGCTACCAGACACTTTTAATTTGAGTTCGACAAAATAATAATTATATTAATATTACTATTATTCACTGAAAGACATTTTTTTGAACTATTCAAAACTTGAGACGGCTATATTCACACTCATACCACACCACACAGTCCACAGCTCAACCCAACATGACCTTCAGTTTTATGAAAGCATACTGTAAGTGTGATGTAGTTGTAGCATACTAGTTTGCAACCAATTCACCAAAACATAAGCCAACAGTAGCAGTTATGAGCGTGTTACATGTTTCTCTTATTGCATGATGAATTGAGACATTAAGAAAGCTGTAAATTTATAATACACATATAGACTACATAATAATTATCCATGGAATTTCAGATTTTTAATGTGTCACATCAACTGTCCACACAGATTCCCAATTGACTCTAAGACAATAAACTTTATAAGTGGAATTTGACTCCAATTCATGCAAGGACAGGTGGTCCAATTCACATTTGAATCTTATATTCACACTTCACACAATCATTATTATTACATTAATATTTCCTGATTACACAAATAATGGTCCTCGATTCGAATTCACAAATGAGTCCGATCAGATTTGAATTTGATTGGCATTCATTTCAATTCCAATTCGTCTGTAATTCACAGCTACGAATAAACAAGTTCTCAACACTGAAGAATAGCCTTTTATGTGTCAATCATTCACACAAATGGCAGGGTATAATTATCTTCTGGAAAAAAGATGAACGGTTTGATAAATCTGTCTAAAACAATAAGAACTGTGGGAGTACTCCTGCATGACAATCAAAAACCCGCCGTAACGTTACCCTGCAGCGGGATGTTATTCAAATAAATGTATTTGTTTTTTTTATACCACGCTAGAACATGAGTTTCTTTAAACATAGGAGTTTGTTTTGTTGGTGCTCAAACATTGCTGACACACAAATCTTGGTTTCGTCGAAAGTACTACAGGTAAACAAAGCACACGTCCTATATTCGTACACTGGAAAGAGAGACCATTTAAAAATTAAACGACCACCAGCAAACAAACATATTATGCAAGAAATACAAATCTTAAACTCACCTCTCATCCAGTCAACAACCTGTTTTGGTGTCCACCTCGTTACTGGATCCATTGCTTTAAATTTTGGGTCCAGCCGGTAGAGTCCTTCTTAATAATAAACGTGAAGCACCAGTGTGAGATCGGCACTGTGAAATGAGATCATTCTTTCAGTCTGTCCTCTAGAAATCCAGCAGTAAGCACGGCTCGCAAGATATCTCCATTTGAACCAGCCGATTCTCTCACATGGACTGAGCGATCTGGAATCAGGATAAACTCACGAGTAAAGCACATGTCTCAGATTTCAGTGAGTGAGTGATCCTCCCCTCATCTGAACTGTGGAGGAGGAGCAGGGAGATCTATTGCCGAGGAGGCCCACTGTTATTCCTTGTCTGCAGAGTTTTTTTTTTTTTTTTTTTTTATAAATAGGCTATAACCTTTCAGTTAATCGTTAGCTTTTAAATTAGAAATGCACGAGTCACAGGTATGACATCATTATCGCGATCAGACCAAAGGAATTTATTTGGGAGATTCCTTTGTAAAGTACCAAGCTTATTTAATTGTTTTTAACTCTTTAGATAGAATTGCATACTTTAAAGAAAACAAAAGATTCAGACAAAACCAACAGAAAAACCCTTGGAGGCAGGAACTCCCTTTTTACTTGAACTGTTTCTTAAAAAGTATTCGAATAAGTATAATACACAATTTAATTTAAATGAAGTGCCCAACTATAGGTGTCTTTAAACTCACCATGAAATCAAAATAGCCAATTCTTATTTTTTGAAATTTGGAAAGTGGTTAAATACATGATGACCAATACATTACTCAAACGCAGACTTACACATGTACACAGGGTGTTTATATACTGTAGACAACTCACTTACACGGAAAACACGCTATAAAGGGGTTTGCACTCGTCTACAACAGAGACTGTACCTCTTAGGTAGATTCATCTTTATGTGATTAAACCCAGCACAAAGGTGACACTGAAGGAACTTCAACACTGAACCAATAAGGCAGTTGACTTTGGTGCGCTTTCTGCACACAAAAAAAAAAGTTTCTGCTTTAATGCATTCAGTTAAAGGGTTAGTTCACCCAAAAATGAAAATTAAGTCATTAATTACTCACCCCCATGCTGTACCAACCCCGTAAGACCTTCGTTCGTCTTCGGAACACAAATTAAGATATTTTTGATTAAATTTGAGAGCTGTATAACTACCACATTGGCTCCTAAGGGACTGCCTCTTGACAGCCCAGAAAGTCAATGAAGAAAATGTTTAAATATCCCAAGTGACTACCGTGGCTCAACTACGTATATGTTTATCAAGCGACGCGAATACTTTTTGTGCGAAAAAACAAACAAAAATAACGAGTTTATTCGACTATTTCTTTTCTTCCTTGTAGGCCAGAACGAGAATTCCTTAGATTTCCACGAGGCATGCGCGAGATTTGCCATCTGCTTACGCCAGCTTACACTACTTCAGATCGCAATTCTCGCGCATGCGTCGTGGAAATCTATAAGGAAGTCTCGTTCTGGCCTACAAGGAAGAAAAGAAATAGTCGAATAAACTCGTTATTTTTGTTTGTTTTTTCGCACAAAAAGTATTCGCGTCGCTTGATAAACATATAGTTGAGCCACGGTAGTCACTTGGGATATTTAAACATTTTCTTCATTGACTTTCTGGGCCGTCAAGAGGCAGTCCCTTAGGAGCCAATGTGGTAGTTATACAGCTCTCAAATTTAATCAAAAATATCTTCATTTGTATTCCGAAGACGAACGAAGGTCTTACGGGGTTGGTACAGCATGGGGGTGAGTAATTAATGACTTAATTTTCATTTTTGGGTGAACTAACCCTTTAAGGATGGCCTCAACTACCTCAGTTGAGAGACCAGAGTTCATGAGTTGATCCCCCACAGGGGCCAAACCCTCTCAAAAATTCACAGGAACAGAAAGATCAGGGGAAAGGAGTACAGGTGTTGCCTCGGTCACGGACAAACCATGGTATCCAGCCCCAATGGAACTGGATTCATGTGGGAGAACCAGACCGGACAGTGCATCGTCTCCGCTGATGCGAACACTTCCCTAGACCATAGCCCCTGCCTCGAAAGGATGTCTACTCCCAGAGTCAGGTGCCCAGGGATGTAAACTGCCCTCACTGAAAGTAGTTTGCCCTGGGCCCAGAGTATCTGGTGTGCCAATCTGCAGAGAGTGCAAGACTGCAGACCCCCCTTGTGATTTATGAATGAAACTACCAATGTGTTGTCTGAGTGGACAGGGACATGGACGTCTTTGAGATCCGGGAGCATGTCTATCAGTGATAGAAATTTAGCCATCATCACCAGGGAATGTAAATGCAATAAAGGATGGTGACATCTCCACAGACAGGAGACCTCCAGCACACCTGGGCCAAGAACCAAGGTTTCTTCCACATCTCTAGGGTATGAAGGCATCTGCACGTAACCCAGATGACGCGAAATGGGTTTCCCCTTAGGGAAGTCTTAAGTCACTGCTGAAATGGTCTCATGTCCCACTCCCAACAGTCTCTGAAACTGCTTTACCATGATGGCTTAGCTTAGTCTGATATTGCCAACAGCTGTGAGAATTGAATTGATATGAGCATAAGACAGATGCGTCTACATCGTAGTCAAGTCCAATCTCACTCCTAAAAGTGTAATGGAGAAAGTTCTTCTTGGAGTTTAGTTAAGTCCAAGCATCTATGTGAGCGAGGGTGACACTTTGATACTGCAACACCATCTTTCCAGACTGATCTATTAAAACAGTCATAAATTTAATTGATTGCATTCATGCATTTTGCAAAGGTGTAAGGTGGTAAGAGTTAGTCGAATCTTGGTGTGGGCTACTTCTTCTGGCAGGGGTCTGTCCCTGAGGCATCAGGACTTTTTGCAAGAAGCCTTCCTTGAAAGGGTGACAGTCCTCAGATCAATCTCCCCTGAGAAGGCTTCAGTTGCGAATCCCGCCTCAACCCCTAGTCTCTCTGAGGGTGGGCTCAAGTAGTAGACACTTTGCTTCTATAATTTGCAAAACACATTTGGCAGAAGTTGCCATGCTGCCAAATAGTCTGAAATAGGAAATCAAATCTGAAATCAACCAAAGAAAATATTGGTCAACTGAAGTTCTGAAATTTCGACTAGAAATCATCAAAATTTCGATTTCATTAGCAATTAGTACTTTCCACCTGATGAAATTAACACGGCAAAAAATCAGAATTTTGGTCGAACCAGAATGTATCGACCAATAAATCACCTAGTCGACTGGGAGATTACAGCCCTACCAGGTACCCTACTGGCTTGCCGGCAGGGGACAAGCGAACATACTTCTTCAACTCCCTCCTTGGAGGGAATGAGCTTCCCAGTTCTAAAACATTCCCAGGAGGAGACTGGGCCAAAAAAACTCCCAGACTGGAAACCGCTGCGCCCGAAACACCAAAGGTGGTGAGGTTGGCAGACCGGTCTCCTGAGGGCAGTAAGGAGAAAAGTGGGCACACTACAACTAGATGTGGGCCACTTCTCTTAAGGGGTGCCTGGCCTCAAAGTCGACAACAGGACTGCAGCCTTCATCGAGAGGATGATGGTCCTCAGATCTGTCCGCCACAGGGAGACCTTTAGCTGGGACTCCCAGACTGCCTTGACTTCTGTTCTCTCTGAGGGGGGTTCGAGTACCGACACTCTGCTTATGCCGGTCTCTTCAGGATAATATAAGAGCAAATAACACAGAGCACTGACTGAAGACACAGTAGCTGATGATGTTTGGTCCGCGTGTCCTTTATTGCTTCCTGGTGCGCCGTGATACGTTTTGCAAATGAGATTGGAGTAATGTATTGCTCCAAATGAAAGACAATTTTTTCTTAGAAATACATGTGAAAAATATGGTTTGTCTTATATTCACACAGTCACGACTTTTCAACTGTTCTCTGATGACCCAATGAAATGTTGACATGTTAACTGTATAATAAATATTCCAGACAGATTCCAGTTGTCTGACTGAACCAGTGTAGTTATTGTTAATAATCAAAAAACAAAAAAAATTAAAATCGTTTTGGCTTAGTGAAATAAAATATAACAATGAGATGAAAAAAATGTTGTCTTTGCAGTAATAAAATAGTTTAAGCTGAAGCACTAAAATTACTAAAACTAAAATATTAAAAAATAAATAAAAATTAAGCTACATAGAAATATAGAAAAACCTAATAAAAATGACAAAAGCTCATAAAAATTTACAAAAAAATTTAATTAAAATAAAAAGCTTCTTCAAAAAAATAATAAATAGTATAGCAGTATATGAATATACTATATATATATATATATACGTATATATAGCATATACAGTATGTCACGGCTGTGCACGGAGATGAACCCAAACGCAGACAGTGTACAATGAACTCAGGGTTTATTAGGACAAAACAGGAAAACAAAACCCACGAGGGGGCAAAACAGACGAAACAAGGGAAATAAGACTGACAAGACTAGAAAATGACTGAACAAGAAACCAACAACACTTTGTATAATACGAACAATGACAATGCTTTTCACAGACTACTCACAGGTAACATTTAGCAATGAACCGACACAAGACAGCAAACACAAGGGGATTATAAAGGGAACACTAATGACAAGGACAGGTGAAACTGACTAGACAATAATCACAAGACTAGGATAACAAGGGGGCGGGGTAACGTAACGAGACAACACAAGCACATGGCCCAAACTGGCCATGCGCTTGCACACAAAACATGATTCTGTCATGATCCTGCCTCACGACTAGAGAATATCAAAGACAAGAAGGCAGAATCATGACAGAACCCCCACCTTAAGGAGCGGCTTCCAGACGCTCCTCAAGGGGACATTAAACACGACATGACAGACTGTGACACAGACACAAACCAACAGTACATGGCAAAAACTAACAAAGGCATACAAGAATACACAACGACAGGGTTGGGGTGGAACATCAAAAACATCATACAGGGTAGAGGGGGTGGAGGAAACACAAAGTTCATGGGGGGCATGCCAGAGTTTGTGATGGGAAGTTCCGGGTGAGTCGATGGGCAAGGGATCCTGGTTGACTGGGAGGAAGACTGGGGACGAGGACTCTGGGCTGGCTTGGACGGAGACACACGAGGAGAAGACTTAGAAGTCTGGGATCTAGTGGAGACAGGAACAATCGGGGAAACAGTCCAGGGTTGAGCGCAGACAGGGCTGACCGGGGAAACACACGGGGTCTTGGGAACAGTGGAAGTCACAACAGGGATAGCAACTGGGGGTTAGGCATGTGCCGGTATCAAATTTTCATGCTGCGGTTAATTGATGAGCTTTTATCACGGTATACGGTATTATCACGATATTTTAATGAAATTATATTTTAATGCTCAAGAAAAACAGATGCATTGTGGGTCTCTAAAAAAACCTCAACTTGTATCACAATGTGTAATTGTGATTTTCAAAACATATGGTAACTAAACCAAATTGTTTAAAGTTTAGTGACAACATGTTACAATGACTGGTAGGTTACTGTTTGTATTATTTAATTAAATTCTTGGATTTGATTTCAGTCTTAATTCAATATTGACTCATTTGGATAAATATTAGGTAGGCCTCAGTCTGTTAATGTTTCTCAAGAAAAAAAAAACCTCACATAATGCTGTAAACATACAGAGAGAAATTAAATATAATATTTAGCAAAATACTCCTTGATATTTTTTTCTAGTCAACTAATGTGCTGGTCATTAAATGGCTTTCCTGAGGTAAATGTAACGTTTTGTGACAACTGTTCTCCTGCAGTGTTACTGACCTCTTTCCATGTTTGAAAACACTGATTGATCGTTATTATGTACAAGTAAATATACCTTTCGGTAAGTTATACTGTATCTTTAAATAAAAACGAAAGTAACATGTTGATCGGTTTCCTTGAACTGAGGAGCAACGATCTGTGATCAGAAGAGATTTATCAACTTCAATTTATCAATAACAACTTTCATATCAAAAGTAACCTGCTCTGTATAGTCTGTCGGTGTCAGTGTCCTCTTTGCCCTGTGATTTTTCTCTGTGGGAGAGCGTGTGAAAAGTGTCAACTGCGTTAAGCGCCTTTCAGACAGGACGCGGAATGCGCGACGCTGCGGCCGCTTGGTTCAACGTTGCCCTTCAGATACAACGCGATTTGCCATTTTACAAATAAAAAGTTGAACTATTTTGAACTTTAACACCGGCGTGGTCGATGCAGGTCAACACAGCAACAAAACAACCCTGCGCGTCGCGCGCGTATTCCACGTCCTGTCTGAAAGTCTCAAGCTTGAGTCTAAAAGCGGAATGTCTGAGAGTTTGGCAGCCCTGCGGGGATAAATCGTCGGGAGTATTCCGCCATGCTTGATCCATGTGAGGACTGTTTATAGTAGACTAGTGCGCACTGCTGCATGCACATAGTGCTTATACATAATGGGGATTGTTTACATCAGAGTGCGCGCGTGTTCTGCGCAGCACGCAGTGTTTGAGCGGTTGAAGGAAAATAAGCAGCTAATGCGCGCTTTAAAAGTCTAAATTCGAATCTATTATTTTTCACGGTATTTTGAAGAGCCCGCGATAACAATATTGTGCATATTCATTACCGCGATTTATCACATTACCGAATACCGGCACATGTCTACTGGGGGTACATCGAACGAAGGAGACAAAGCAGGACTCATGACGGGGAGTGTAGTAGGAGATCGTAGAGGGGAAACTGGGACAGAGCTCATCGAAGAAGACTTGGGAGCGGTGTTCTCACCTGCAGTCTGGGGTACGGCGCTCACTGCAGCTGTCTGGGGTACGGCACTCACTGCAGCTGTGGACTCGGGACAGGGCAAATTGACAGGACTGACAGGGACTTCAAGGATCTTGACAAGGGTCTTTAAGTATTCTGACAAAACCTCAGCGGCATCGCGGACAGGCATGTCTTGACGAGCAGAAACAGACCGCAAAACACTTTCAGCAGCTAAATCGGCCTCGGCCCTCTCTGCAGCGCTTACAACTGTAGCTTCAGGAATAACGTTCACAGCTGCAGCGGACTCTGGGACATCCACTGCTGCAGCGGGCTCTATACCAGGCGGAGACGAAGGACAGGGCGCTCCCCTCCTCCTCTTCTTTCTCCTAGGTCGCGGTACCGAGACCGTAGTTGGACTAGTGACCAGTTGAAGGATCTCCGCGGGGACCGTAGCAGGCTCTGGGAAGACAGTCCCAGGAAGTGTAGACTCTGTCGAAGAGGACTCAGACGCCGACTCCCACGACAGCCGTCTTCCCCGCTTTCCGCGAAGAGTTGTAACAG
The DNA here is from genome assembly GCF_988280905.1 of Pimephales promelas. Taxonomy (NCBI): domain Eukaryota; kingdom Metazoa; phylum Chordata; class Actinopteri; order Cypriniformes; family Leuciscidae; genus Pimephales; species Pimephales promelas. Next base: position 5,507,168 of record NC_142783.1, read on the forward strand.
TGGATGACGCCTCGGGAGTCGAGGTGGGAAGAGTCTGGTCCCCCACCGTAGCCACGGCGAGAACGCGACCCTCCGGGATCACAGGGAGCAAGCCAGGTGATGGCGACACGGTGGCACTCGGCGGGTCTTTCCGCGACAAACAGACCACCATATCCCGGAACGGACGACGGGCCAGCTTCTCCCGTTCAGCAAGAGGAGGAGGATCATTGAGACCCGCAATAAGGTAGCAATTTAAGAGGCGTTCAGGTAAGAGACACCTCCCCTCATCCACAACCCGGGCATACTCGTTCAAAGACAGCTCTCCCTGGGAGGGAATCGAAAGCTTGCCACTCCGTGAATCGGAGATAGTCCTGAGCCACCAATCTTCTAGAGGGTCCGACTGGCACTTGATGGGCGAGGACATACTGTCTGCTGGGTTCGGTTCGGTTCATTCTGTCACGGCTGTGCACGGAGATGAACCCAAACGCAGACAGTGTACAATGAACTCAGGGTTTATTAGGACAAAACAGGAAAACAAAACCCACGAGGGGGCAAAACAGACGAAACAAGGGAAATAAGACTGACAAGACTAGAAAATGACTGAACAAGAAACCAACAACACTTTGTATAATACTCACAATGACAATGCTTTTCACAGACTACTCACAGGTAACATTTAGCAATGAACCGACACAAGACAGCAAACACAAGGGGATTATAAAGGGAACACTAATGACAAGGACAGGTGAAACTGACTAGACAATAATCACAAGACTAGGATAACAAGGGGGCGGGGTAACGTAACGAGACAACACAAGCACATGGCCCAAACTGGCCATGCGCTTGCACACAAAACATGATTCTGTCATGATCCTGCCTCACGACTAGAGAATATCAAAGACAAGAAGGCAGAATCATGACACAGTATATGCATCTACTAAAATAACACTGGACTGAACATTGTAACCTGGTAGTGTGGTACTACTCAAGTAATTTTTTTAATTGTAGGCCTACCTCACTGCAGTGACTACATTTAAAATATACCAGCAATACACCCATTGCATGAAAACCCATATTTCTGTGTGAAAATGTGATAAATCAGGGGACTTTTGACACTGGAATTCATGGCAGCATCCTGATCATGTGGTCTGTAAGTTCTTATTGCATGGGGACACCCAGTTCTAGAGATGATGAAACCATTTTATGCTACAGTTTATAGATAAACATAGAAACTAACAGCTTCCTGCTTACAGACGTTTTCAGATGGAGACACACACTTCCTTGTAAATGAACCACTAAAACATTCAAAATAATTAAAATCAGTCCTGCTCTAAAAACAGATCAGAAGTGAACATAAATCAACTCAAAATGTGTTGTGTTATTTTAGATTTAGTTATACACTACTATTATAGTGTTTATGCATATTTTGAATTTGTTTTTTTATTTTCAGTTTTCTTTGTAGTTACATTTTTTTTGTAATTTTTATGTCCTACTGCAGTGATATTCCAGTTTATTTTATTTTTCTAGTTAAAAATCAACATATTTTTCATCAAATTAAACTTATTTCAAGGCAACATTTCTAATTTAGTTAAATGCAAAAAACAAACAAACAAAAAAATATTTTTCTCAATGAAGACGTAAAGATGTTGAGTAATATAGTATATGCTTTAACAATAAAATTTTAGGACAAAAAATCTATAAAAGGAAAATAAAATTAAATTTCTGTCAATTTCTGTGACTCCCCTCTCATGTCGGTCCAAACCCGTAAGACCTCTGTTCATCTTTGGAACGCATATATTTGATGAAATCCGAGAGGTTCCTGACCTCACATAGACTACAACGTCATTGCGACTTTCAAGGACCAGAAAGGTAGTAAAGACATCGGTAAAATAGTACAGTGGGTCAACCGTAATGTTATAAAACATCACAAATACTTTTTGTGCGCAACCCCCCCAAAACAATGACTTTATTTCAAAATCTTAATCTTAATTTGATGAGGGTGAGTAATTAATGTCAGAAATTTCATTTTATGGTGAACCAACCCTTTAAAAGCTTTACGATTTACATAAATGCAAGAATGTAACCCTCAACAAATCCTCAACTAATCTGTACTGAGACTAAAGCTATGAATGAACACTCAGAAGCCAAGAATGGTTTTACCACTGCTTTGTGAACTGTTTATTAAGCTGTTCTGCTATATATTCAGCTATTTAAAATGGATACGTGTTTAAAGTAACATTTCGGATCTCACTGGAACACATTGACACCTGGAACACATGACGACAGCAGCAGCTCGCAGAATGAAACACTGTGATTCTTTACCAACGCGATCTCACGACCAATTCGTACGAATTCAACGCATGATTAAAAAGTGTCTAATTCGTACGACCTCACTCGTACTAATTCGTACGATTTGTCTAAACCCACGTGATGGTTAGGTTTAGGGGCGGTGTAAGGGGTAGGTCATTCGTACGAATTCATACGAATTGGCCAATTCGTAAAATATGTACGATTTATCAAAACCGTATTAATTCGTACGAGTGAGGTCGTATGAATTGTTACGAATTAGCCACTTTTTAATCATTCGTCGAATTCGTACGACTTGGTCGTGAGATCGGGTTGTTCTTTACACATATGTTTGTTGATTCATAAATCTGTTTACATTTGTCAAAAGTCAAAAAGGCTACACAGTATAAGGCTACAATAAATTCTAATATGTATGATATAAGATATACTGAGTACCAAAATTTGTAAGTATTTCGTTTTGCCGTCATGTCCTGGTCTTTTGTTGCACAGGGACAGGGGCAAAAAACCCACAGTGAACCCTGTATACCGAGTCAGGTACTGATGGTCTGGTTTGGAAAGATTAAGTGCTTTTTTCAGCGATAGGGTTCTGGCTTTTCTTGTTGAGGTACTCAAGAACAAACACCTGCAGGATCTTGTTGAGATTGCCGATGGAGGTACGATCCAAGTTATCCTCGTTGTCATCGAAAGTGTGCCACACCGCAGGGAAAGGAGTCGTGATGAGATGAAGAATCCGGACCCCTGCGAGGGCAGAGAAATGGTGAAGATGATTTCTCCAAGTACAACATCAACATCTTTATTGATCCTGCACCAACATTTCCATCAACCACTCAGATTTGAGAGACACGTTTACAACCAAACCAGGGTTATGTGCTTCTACATCAGTGTTATTCACCTATCATTTCCTGATTTTAGGCTAAGTTATGGGTAGGGTTAGGGATAAGATAAGATAAGGAATTTTCAGACACAAATGTTGTTCCTGGATCAACAAAACCGCGAGGAATATATACATAAGGCCTAAAAGCCTTAATCTCAGGAAGTCTTTTACCTTGGTTGTGGAATGGTATGTGGTCATCCAGAATTAGACCCACATGTAGGCCAGGCCAGAAGTACTGCACCTCATTAGGGTGATTCTCTAGGTGACCGAGCGCATGCAGCCGACGCTCTAGACAACAGAAAAGAGGTTTCCTCTCAATATCAGCTCATTTGGAGTAAACATGTATTATTTTATAAAGGTTAAAGGTGCATTCAGTAGTGTTTTTGTTTATGTTGTGCTTCTCAATATAACAGCCACCTTTGATTATACTGACACCTAGTGGTTTAGATGCAAAAGCACAACGTGAGAGGAGTGGAGCGATTCCCCTATATAGCTAAATCCTTAGTAATGAGGGAAATTCACACTAAGTAACTTTTTATATTTTTTATATATAATATTACCAGTTACAGTATATTTTTGCACCCCTAGTGAATGTGCATCATTGTATGGAATGTGCACTTATAGTGTTCTTTTGAAGTATATAATCAAAAAGCCACTAAAGTGCACTTAAAGAGAAAAAAACATGTAATAATGCCAAATTAACTTTTTTTTACCATTATACACTCACCTAAAGGATTATTAGGAACACCACACTAATACTGTGTTTGACCCCGTTTCGCCTTCAGAACTGCCTTAATTCTATGTGGCATTGATTCAACAAGGTGCTGAAAGCATTCTTTAGAAATGTTGGCCCATATTGATAGGATAGCATCTTGCAGTTGATGGAGATTTGTGCACGAAGCTCCCGTTCCACCACATCCCAAAGATGATCTATTGGGTTGAGATCTGGTGACTGTGGGGGCCATTTTAGTACAGTCAACTCATTGTCATGTTCAACAAACCAATTTGAAATGATTGGAGCTTTGTGACATGGTGCATTATCCTGCTGGAAGTAGCCATCAGAGGATGGGGACATGGTGGCCATAAAGGGATGGACATGGTCAGAAACAATGCTCAGGTAGGCCGTGGCATTTAAACGATGCTCAATTGGCACTAAGGGGCTTAAAGTGTGCCAAGAAAACATCCCCCACACCATTACACCACCACCACCAGCCTGCACAGTGGTAACAAGGCATGATAGATCCATGTTCTCATTCTGTTTACGCCAAATTCTGACTCTACCATCTGAATGACTCAACAGAAATCGAGACTCATCAGACCAGGCAACATTTTTCCAGTCTTCAACTGTCCAATTTTGGTGAGCTCTTGCAAACTGTAGCCTCTTTTTCCTATTAGTAGTGGAGATGAGTGGTACCCGGTGGGGTCTTCTGCTGTTGTAGCCCATCCGCCTCAAGGTTTTGCGTGTTGTGGCTTCACAAATGCTTTGCTGCATACCTCGGTTGTAACGAGTGGTTATTTCAGTCAAAGTTGCTCTTCTATCAGCTTGAATCTGTCGGCCCATTCTTCTCTGACCTCTCGCATCAACAAGGCATTTTCGCCCACAGGACTGCCCCATAATGGATGTTTTTCACTTTTCACACCATTCTTTGTAAACCCTAGAAATGGTTGTGTGTGAAAATCCCAGTAACTGAGCAGATTGTGAAATACTCAGACACCAACAACCATGCCACGCTCAAAATTACTTAAATCACATTTCTTTCCCATTCTGACATTCAGTTTGGAGTTCAGGAGATTGTCTTGACCAGAACCACACCCCTAAATGTGTTGAAGCAACTGCCATGTGATTGGTTGATTAGATAATTGCATTAATGAGAAATTGAACAGGTGTTCCTAATAATCCTTTTGGTGAGTATTTTAAATCACTAGCTACGTTTACATGGACACAATCGGATTGAAATCAATACGATTGATGAATCCGATCAAGGTGTTTACATTAAAAGATAAATCAAGTGATCGGGTTGATATGCGCGTTTGATTCAAAGCGGAATTGATTCTTTGACATGCGCACACTGCACGAATATGCCACTGTTCACGCATAAGCATAACTATTCTCCCCTATTGGTTCTGTATTTGTTTTAAACAACAGACTTAATTTGTAACCGTCTCTGGTCATGATTTGGAGACGATGAGCATGAACCCATTTGCCGTGCTGAGTGTATTTATCACGCAGTAAAACCCCGCGCCCAAAAGTCGTGTGTGGATGAGAATGTAAAACAAGCACTGGTGGGACGTTGTCCTGCTTCACTTTACAGACATGGAGTGAAATGAGAATTTTTTAATAACGGATCATTCATTTATACGACACTTTATTCAACAGGAAGAACAGCTCGCTCCGTGCGTCATACGTCATTACGCTATTGCAACGTCATTGCACATGCGCAGTCCTTTTAGTTTCGGTTTTCAATCCAATCAAGTGTTTACACGTTCTCTCGCAAAAGGAGTAAACCACCCCCTTCAATCGGATCGAAATTCTAGTCGGATCGAGCTCAATCGGATCGATTAAGGTGTTTACATGAAGTTTTTTTAGTCCGATTGAGCCGTCAATCCGATTACAAGGGTCCATGTAAACGCAGCTATTGTTTAATCATGCTTCCAAGAAGTGCAGTTATTTTTGATGTGTTGATTATAGTAGTAGTTGATTATAATTTTAACTGTAGCATGTAACACTACAGTACATTAAATACTTCATTTAAAGTTAATATATTTTTAAATGTACTAAATTGCATCTTCATCATTGCAAATGTGTAATTACAAGTATATTTAAATACAAATGTCAATTAAAATGACATAAAAGTAGATTTTAGTTACAAATAACATAACTGTTGGTCAATGCATGGACAGTACACCGCAACCTAAACAATAGAAGTGAATATGAAATTACACATAATAAGCCCCACTTAGGTGGGTCTCCATTTAATATAGATTTAAACCATTACACATGTATATTCAATAAGTGTCAGATAGTGTCTGAATAAGTTCACACATTAGTAAAATCTATATATGAAGAGTTCAGATGCAAAAGCCTCTAAGTGCCATTTGAAATTTTCTTCTAGAATGATAATTTTTATCAAGCTTGTATATTTAAGTTTAGTGATTTCACTTTAATGGCAATGATAATTACCTATTAATTGTTATTTAAGTTAAATTACTGAACTTAAATATACAAGTTTGATAAAAATCATCATTAAAGAAGAAAATTTCAAATGGCATTTAGAGGCTTATGCATCTGAACTCTTCATTTATTTTTAAAAGTATGCTAAAATGTACTTTTTGTACCAAATACAAATGTACCAAAAACAAAAAACAACAACAACAACAACTGAATGAATGATTCACTGACATATATGGGGAACGTTTGACTCGAACCATTCAAGTATTTGAATCAATTATTTTCTTATGGACATTTGTTTAGACTTATTGTCATCTATAACCAAACCTAACTACATTTATCAGAGGAAAAGAAAGAAATGATGGGACAACAAAATGGAGCAGAAAAATTACTAACCAATTTTTTGCAGTTTGGAAAGCCATCGGGTCGTACTAGAGAACTGATTACCAAAGCGAGGATTAGGACCTCCAATCAAGTCCAGCAGAACAAACAGATCCTGGGGAGAAATTGAATGAATTAAACACTTTAACTGGTTTTGCTGTGTGCTTGCATTCATTTTCTTTAGCCATACATTCACAATATATGATTGTCAATGTCCATTTATGTATATATATATATATACGTATATATATATATATATATATATATATATATATATATATATATATATATACGTATATATACACTGATACAGTGAATGAGGAAGTATGCAAGCACAATTTATCCAAATTATTAGTGAATAACAACTTAAACATTGGTCTGTTCCTCACACAAAATTTAGAAACCCATCACATAAGTCATATGGATCACTTTAATGGACAAGCTAAATATCAAAATATCTCATTTTGTAATCCATAGAGGAATGTAAGTAAGTTTGGCTGTATGTCAACTGTCTTTTTTTGTATTGTTTATGACAGAACTGTACAATGCTGTCGAGCTGGCTAGTGTTGGTGGCTTCTGGTGGATGTGGTGTCGTCGCCATTTTGTTGGCTAGGTGACGAGATCCGTACAGAGAGTCTTCAGAGGTCCACTGATACAGAGCCTCCTCTCCATCAAAGAAGAACAGCTGCAGAGACAGATCTGACCCAGAGTCCTGTGAGGGAAAAACACATATACATACTGCCATCTACTTGTGACACTACAGAATACACACAAATGAAAAAAAAACCAAAAAAAACATTTAAAGGGATACTTCACCTCTGGAATGATGAATGTGCATTTAAAATGGGTCCTTTATGTAGGAGAAATGTGAAATTATTTTTGAATTTGGAGTTTTCTAGACTGAGAAAAGCCAGAAAATGTATTTTTGTCTATGTAAGATACAAGGTAATCAGTGTTGGGAGTAACGCATTACAAAAGTAATACATTACAGTAACATATTACTTTTTGCTGTAACACAGTAGTGTAAGGCATTACTAATCAATTTTCAGTAATATTTTACTCGTTACATGTTCAGTGAGGCTTGTATTACAGTTGTATTACAGTGTATTGTCTGCTTTTACTTCTTAAAGGCAACAGACTATGTGAAAGTTTTAAAGCAGTCTTTTAGTGCCAGTTCAGAGCGGTCGCGTCTGTAACATTGTTTTTTCCTCATAAATGCGAACACGAAAACTAAAATAAAATGAATATTTTAAGTTCTATGGAGACTGGAGAGCCAACCCTTCCTCATCCGATTTGCGCAGTGTAATTACCAGAATTACAAAAAATATATTTTGCCTCCTATTTTTTTCATTTCCCTAATATTAAAAATAAAACATAGACTGATATTTGTCTAATGTCTGGAGTCCTTTGAGGAAGTAGCCTATACGTTTCAATAGATGTATTTTCTGAGAATTTTTATTTCAAGTTTTGACTGCAAATGTTATGTCCATAATGCTCCTTAAGTAGTTTGTGGTGTAGGTCTACGTATTTTATAATGTTAACTTCAAATAATACTAATAGCCTAATTTAAAGATAAGGCAGCATTGGATCTGGACGGTAAGGAGAATAACGCTGGAGTTGGAAGAGGTGTGTCGCGATTCCGTTTCGTGGATCTGAGTCGTGTGGCGAATGGCGATTTCGGTTTCATATTGCATATCGTTACAGCCCCAAAGTTGTTCTACTTAGTTATTTTGGTGAAAGTAACTCAAAAGTAATACATGAGTAATGTAACGCATTACAATTCTGTGACAGTAATATTGTAAGGTAATGAATTACTTTTAAATAACAGTAACAAGTAATACCTAATGTATTACAGTTTGGAAGTAACTTGCACAACACTGAAGGTAATGAAGCCTTTTATACATTGTCGTGTTTCTTTAGAAGTACATAATGGACAAATGAAGTCTTTGGACGCCTCAGATGTAAAGTTATTTGCTGTCAAAGAGACACCAAAATGAATGGGAGTCAATGGAAGGCTACAAGGAGGTGAAGTTCGGCTGCCGCAAGGCTTCAACTTCGGCTGATGGATTACCCGCTTGGTAATTTTTTGCCATTTTAGATCCATTTATTTTTCTCCCAGGATTAACAATTATGTGCTTTTGAAATCTGAAATGTTTCGAAACACTTTGGTCAAAGACAGTCAATGTGTCTGAATCATGTCCGAATATAACAAAAGGGGAACTGAAACAAATGTTTAAATATAAAAACTCATGACTTTGAGTAACAAAGCTTCTACCTAGTGGGGTTTGCTGAATAAGAATCAATCATATTGTAGGAAAAGTATGCGATGAATCATGCCACCATTGCAATGCTTGTATTCTATAAAAACTGTTGTAGAGGGAATCGGATTCTCCCTGAAATTGGTCGGAGATCCTCCGGCCGTGATTAAAACATATCAGAAGGCATTGTCTGGAATCTGTTTAGTTCAGTTATAGGACACTAGACATCTTATTCTCAAGTATAGTGTAAAAAGGGACGAGGCGTCGTCCGACTCGAAGACTGTAGATGCAGTGCTAGAGTATTAAATATTATTAAGTGTCGACTGTAGACACTTTGGAGATGCCAGGTAAACTTAAGTCAGGTGCTTAGGGGAAAATCTACCACATCAAATACATAAAGTAGAAAAAAAATAATAATTAGCTGGATCTAGAATTCAAATGAATTTACCAATCAGTAATACCTTTGATCAGCTCTACCAAACGTGGATGATTTTCCACTAAGAAACGAACATTGTTATTATGTTTTGATTGATACTGTGAAGCTGCTTTGATGCAATCTATATTGACTTCCTTACTTGACTTGGAATTTTTATTTCTAGAAAATATTCAGATCTTTAAAATTGTACTGTCACTCTTTGCTTGGTCGTATTCTGACCTTGACGCTGAAAAAGTCCTTTTAGGCAAGTCATGCCACTCGGCCGCCATCTTGGCAACGCCTCCGGGCAGCTATTCCGTACATAACAAGACCAGGCTCTATCTAACTGAATGGGCAGAGAGTCAAAGCTGCACTTTCACTGGTCACCAGGACATAAAAACTGCATGTATAGAAACAGCAGTAACATATAATAATAAAAATAAAATAAATAAAAAAAAAATCGCTGAAAAAGTTTGATGACTTTGCCGTAAAATAAGGTTATACTTTTACTGCACATGCGCAAGGGTTCTCTCGCTCTCTGTCGCGCGTGCGCTGCACAGTTTGAAACACATGCTGCATCCCAATTCGCATAGATACAGTCGGTTGGTCTGGGAGCGCCCCCGGGAACGCCCCGTCACGTGGTGTGAATTTAGCCCGTGGGGGAAAACATTGCCTTGGCGCTCATTGAAATACATGGGACAATCATGCCGAAGAGTTGCTGTGTCGTTTTCTGTACCACCAATAAACTAACAAATTATAAATTGAAGTTCTACAGCCTTTCTTACATACATGCAGAACCGGATAGGAGGACAAAATGGCAAAATTAATCATATCTTATTAGATTACTGTGTGAGTAGAGGTCCCTGTGTGATATAGTAGTAGATGTTTAACTCGTATTAGGCAGTGGGCCAGATTTGTCTGACTTTACATCCCTTACGAAAAAGAACTATAGTAATCCTATGGCTATTCCCAGATAGCCGACTGACATTGAATCAACGTGGAAATATGACATCGAAACAACGTTGATCTGACATTGTTTTGCTCATTGAATTAACGTTGAACCAACGTCAGACGCGTCATTCTTTCAAAACTAACGGAAAATCAACTTGAAATCAACGTGTTGTTTCAACATTATGAAAGCAAACCAATTTTCGATTTTCATTTAGCTTTGAAGAATGCCGCGTCTGACGTTGGTTCAACGTTAATTCGATGAGCAAAATCAACGTTGTTTCAATGTCATGAGAGACGTTGTTTCCACGTTGATTCAATGTCAGTTTGCTGTCTGGGTTAGTATTCTATAGTAGTGTATAATACTTCTGTGATGTTCTTTAATACCTCTATACTTCTAGGCTATGTCCCAAAATACTATAGTATTCATATAGTATTCACGTTACTATAATATTTTGTCCTAAAATACTACAAGATTCCTTTAGTTGTTTTTCATAAGGGATGTCTCAGTCACATTAGCGTTATTAGCTGAAGGTTATCAGACTGCAGTCTGTGAGAATTCGGATAACTGTCAGCAAAGTCCCTCTGCAACTTCGTAGCGACTACTACTGATCACCGTTTTACAAAAGGATTAATAGTTTGGAGTGAAGCATACGTGCAATTGGTAAGTAACATGGTTTTATGGACTTATAGTAACTTATACGCAAGTTGATTGAGTAATAGGCTTGTGTTGCAGCTTCCGCGATGTCTGGAGATTCAACCAGATAACAATAGTCTGGAAACGACACCTCCGGCCATTTGGTTGGGTCATTGACCCAGTTTTTAATTAAATAAGGGCAATCATAACCTACAGTTAATTTTGCAATGTACCGTTGCCGGTCGGCAGGCATAAATGACTCGCAATATGACATTTTTGTCATTCAAATACATAGGATGGTCGCGCTGCTTTCCCCCACGCCGACCACGCCCCCCAACTATGACGCGTTGCCGACTGTATCTATACTATCCGTCCTAAATAGTATTCGAAAACAGAATTAGTACATCCCAAATCGTAGTATGTTGAAATGAGTGTTTCAAAGATACCCGGATGGTCTACTATATCCGGTCAGAATCCGAAGTGTAGATCGATGCACACTCTAACGGCTGATATTGACCACAAACCATTGCGCGTTGGATGAGGATTCGGTTAGAGAACTACAAACACGAGTAAAAAGTGTTAAAAAACTACAGACACGGAGTCCCCGCGGTTGTGTAGAGAGGTTTAGATAAAGAGCTTTGAGTGATTAATTATCAGTATCTAACCTGACGAAAATGAATTTATTCAATGTTGTCCACATTATATTGCATTTGCAGCAGCACTGTGAACTTTTGTAAAGACACAGCTATTACATTTTAAATGCATCATTATATTCAAATTGCAAACACGAGGAGAGTCTCTGCATGAAAGACACGATTGGCAGATGAACGCCCTCTCCGAAACGGTAGGAAATAAAATTAGATAGAATAGAGGATTTTAACTGTGACAAGATGATTGACAGGGCAGTTTATGGTGACAGGATGCACGCAGCACGCCAACAGAGCTGTCCGTTAAAGATGACGTGATAGTATGTCTCAAAGCTTGCCTACTCTTTTGCTACACACTCAAAAGTATGTACTTTTTCTTCACAAAAAGAGACATACTTTTAGGGCGTAGTATAAGTAAGCGAATTGGGACGCAGCAACAGTATGTGCGCGCTCTTGCTTGCTCGCTCTAGATTCTGGGAGATTTGAACTACAGTATTGTGATTAATTAACTACGTTTCACTTGAATTAATCTGCCACCAACTTTCAATCGCTCTGATGAGCGGCGGCACGGCTGCAGGAGATTACACAAAAAAACGGACACTTTTCAAAGTCTGTGATTGTAGCGCCTACTAGCGGCAAAAGGCAGTAAATACACCCTAAATTTTAAAAACCACATTCTGGTTGATTACCTACTGTAATTTGCGGGCATCAGCGAGCCGCTATCAATCTGCAGGAGACACAAGGAACTTCTGGGAGACTTGTATTGGGATGTCTGATATTTACACAACGCACACATACACTGCATATCAAATCTGCCACCTTTTCAAACAGTCAAGTATTTAAATGTTTCCCAGCTTGACCGTTGAAAGCAGACGATTGGCTGTCCTCCAGCGGGAGGGGCGGGGCATTTGCATACAACCGACATCTTTGGTGTTATGGGTTTTCCCTATACATAAGGATTGAGGAAGTGGCATGTCTCTATATAAATAGTCTCTGGCGCTGGCTAGGCAGAACTTTGGATCATTTAACATAAGTTGTGTACGTGACCATTCAGCAAGATTTATCCACAAGTTTCCTACGCCCCATGAGGCCTTGCGTCAAAAGTGGGCGCGACTTCCGGTTTGAAGTAAACAATGCGCTACTTGACATGCTTGACACTCGTTCATTCAACGGTTGACAGTCATTCAAGTTATAGCGATCCAAACTAGCTAACGATGTGGGAACACAACCTCAACGAAATTCAAAAGGGTGAAATAACAGTACCTTTACCCTCCGCAGTAGTTGATTGGGAGTATTATAATAACATTATTAATAATCAATACTCATCAAGGCATGGTGACAGACAGTTGTGCGAGCTGACAAACAATTAAAATAAGAAATACACACTTAGTCATTGTGCTTTGGAGTTTATTCAAAATTATAAATTAATGTGCTGCTTGAATACATTAACTGGCACATTTGGTATTCTGTCAACACAGGCTTTGATCCTGAGTTTAGGTGTAACATCAGTAGCGAACAGCCAATCACATGCTGATAGAGTTTATAGAATATTAAGATTTTAAACAAATGTACACAGGAAGATTCGTCGTCTTTTGGGAGGTTGATGGAAACTTCAGTTGTTGGCAGGATCACTCTGATTTCGTTTTCAGCTTATGTTCAAAACAATCCCGTTTAAGCCACTGAACTAGTTTAGTCCGGTTATACATACAACCGCAAACAGCACATGTTGTCCCTGAGCTCCGTAACGACATCTCTCATAAAGATTTGCGTCTTTAAATAGTAAAATAATTTTCCGAAAAACAGCTAGCCTCTTCGCTAACTAACACACAAAATACCATTGGAATGCTACTTCCGCCGCCTCACCGGAAGTTTCACCCACTTTATTTTTTACATGAGCGCCCCTCGGAAACTTGTGGATATGCCCTCAGTTTCTCTTTACGCTTGTTTTCTTTATCAGGTAGGTGTAGATGCCAGGCCACTCAACCAGAGCTAATCCTGTCAGATCGTCCATCCATGAGTGTGTACGGGTCGGCCAATCTGCTTCTGTCTATTAAAGTGAACTTTTTTTAATGAAAATTGCGGTCCTGGGCAGTGAGCGACCTTACATATTAAGATAAAATTAGATTTCCTCAAGTCATTGTTAAAAAACAAGCTTTCAATACTGGCTAGCCAGGGGAACGGTTTTGCCTCCACCTAAGCTCCGCCCACAAAAAAGTCACAATGTTTATAAAAACAAGTGACTGTTTTTTGCAGTCAAAAAAAAAAAATCTTAAAACAAAAAATCTAGATAGACATTAAATGATGACCTTACTAATCGACAAGTCCCATCCCTGTTTTCTGTGAACATACCTTCAGGGTCTTTAGTTCGTCATCTTGGGCTCTTGCCAATTCCAACATCATTGAGCAGGGGACAGCAGAATCCGTTGCTCCGAGGAACTCACGGCCGTCCCATTGTGGAGGGTAGTATTTGGAGTCTAAGTGGCAGCCCAGCACCAACTGACGTTTTGCAGCAGGGTTGAGAGTAGCAATTATGTTGGTAAAGGGAAGTTGGCCGTAAGGAGTATGAGAATAGAAGGCGTCCTCTGTCACTTCCCACCCGGCATTCATCGAGCCGAGGGTTGATTTAATATGCTGAAGAGAGAGAAACTCACACACTGACTACACTGTCACATTCAAACGTGAGATTTCAGACACACTCACACACGCATACGGACCTCCCGAACTTGTTGGCTTCCGGTTGAACCAGGGTACCGCACAACAAGCATAGTCTTCAGGTCTTTCTGCCACATTCGGTCCAGATCGGTATGAGATATGACACTGCTCAGTTCACTGGAGCTCAGTGTGGTTGCTGCATGTTTTAGCTGAGGAGAAAAGGAATTACAAATTGTATTAATTTCTTTATTACACAGTGGGTTTTTGCAGATGCTGCTCATTAACAGTGTTGGGAGTAACGCATTACAAAAGTAATACATTACAGTAACATATTACTTTTTGCTGTAACGCAGTAGTGTAAGGCATTACTAATCAATTTTCAGTAATATTTTACTCGTTACATGTTCAGTGAGGCTTGTATTACAGCTGTATTATTGTCTGCTTTTACTTCTTAAAGGCAACAGACTATGTGAAAGTTTTAAAGCAGTCTTTTAGTGCCAGTTCAGAGCGGTCGCGTCTGTAAGATTGTTTTTTCCTCATAAATGCGAACACGAAAAATAAAATAAAATGAATATTTTAAGTTCTATGGAGACTGGAGAGCCAACCCTTCCTCATCCGATTTGCGCAGTGTAATTAACAGAATTACAAAAAATATATTTTGCCTCCTATTTTTTTGTTACGCATGAATGTGTGTCTTTTCCCTAATATTAAAAATAAAACATAGACTGATATTTGTCTAATGTCTGGAGTCCTTTAAGGAAGTAGCCTATATACGTTTCAATACATGTAATTTCTGAGAATTTTTATTTCAAGTTTTGACTGCAAATGTCATGTCCATAATGCTGGACTTCCCCAATTTTTAAATAATTTATCCTCAACTAGTTTTGTGGTGTAGGTCTACGTATTTTATAATGTTAACTTCAAATAATACTAATAGCCTAATTTAAAGATAAGGCAGCATTGGATCTGGACGGTAAGGAGAATAACGCTGGAGTTGGAAGAGGTGTGTCGCGATTCTGTAGGTTCGTGGATCTGAGTCGTGTGGCGAATCGCGATTTCGGTTTCATATTGCATATCGTTACAGCCCAAAAGTTAAGTTCTACTTAGTTATTTTGGTGAAAGTAACTCAAAAGTAATACATGAGTAATGTAACGCATTACAATTCTGGGACAGTAATATTGTAAGGTAATGAATTACTTTTAAATAACAGTAACAAGTAATACCTAATGTATTACAGTTTGGAAGTAACTTGCACAACACTGCTCATTAACCTTCATCCATATGAGCTTGTGATGTGTGTTCACTTCTTTCACTGTTTCTTTGTTGTGTGCATTCATACCTGTGAGCAGTGTTGTGGTTGAGACCAGCATATTCGGGTCTGTGTAAAGTAAACTAGAAGATATACACTGCATCCGAAATCGATTATTTCCCTACAGTATAGTTTGTGAAAAACAGTACGCCAAAAGAGTGGCATGTCCGAATAGTATTTGAAAATCCAGTGCCTGGATGACCTTCTACTTCTGTCGAGATTCTGAAGCGTGCATTCGATGGACACTTTACTTTCTCATGAGGACATGGGAGAGGATTTGTGAATTGCAGTGAAGCGACGCAACTGGTGCGATATGCAGGTCACATGACATTAACAACATGGCAAATGTAATATGTCCGAAATTCATTCATACTAGCCATATTCATACTATACAGAGCATACTTTTTTTAGCGGTCACAAATTAAATTCAAATGTAGAACCTACACAGACAGTATCAATTTTGGATGCAGCGACAGTCTTGACATATCGCACCAGAAGTCGGTCGATTATGAGTTACGAGTCCGCATCCACATGCTCCTGACAAGACCAAGATCATTGAAATATGGTCCGAGTCCAAGACCATATTTTCATAGTCTCTGTTTTGCCATGGACTCGACTCAGATTCAACCCTCTTCTGGTCTCGGTCTCGACTTGGACTTAAATGGAGATGATACTCACTGCAGAACATGAAATCTTGGGGGAGGAGTTGGATCTGGATCTCCTACCTTACATATACCTAAATCCACCCATCTCCACCCCCTGATCCCTAATCCCACCCCTAATCCTACACATCTTAGATCTGGATCCAACTCCGCCCTGGCTCTCGTGTACTGCAGTAAGGTGCTACTGCTTAAAGGGACACTTCCCCCATTTGCATTAAGTTTTGTGTCTTTAGAAACCCAGTCATATTTTTGAATGGTCATGGTTTATTCCCTTATTTTCCCCTGAGATGGGAGAAATAAGAATTTAAGTCTTTTACTTCCTGATTATCATGACGTAAAAATCGTCATTTTGCGTCTCGATAAGCAGGAAGTCATATTTCATTAAAATCTGTATAGACTACAAACATTAGCTCATCATTATTCCAGGGTGTTGGACCCACTCACCCTACAAGCCTATTACAGATCAGTGGGTGGGACTTCACTTGCAGAGACTGAAATCAATATCCGCCATCTTGTTTGGAAGCTAAGCCAACAAGCGCCGTGGAGACAGGAAGTTATGACAATGACGGAAGAAACTAAACATGATATGGAAGAAGAGGATTTTGAGATTCTGCAGCTTGAATTCGATGTTCGTGGCTATCTTTACGAGTAGCAGTATAGTGAAGAGCAGCTGCTCATGGAGGAACCGGAGGCGGCTGCCTGTCGCGGTCAAGAAGCCCGGACTGGGTTGAGCTGGGCGGACTGCTGTTGTCCGTGCTCTCGCTGCGTGCTACGGCCTACGGAAACAGAGTCCGTCTGCTGCAGAGAATTTCAATGATGGCAATTTCTCCTGGAGGAAATCTCTGAATCAGACGAGCACATGGACGTTTGTGTTGTGATAGTTTCGCCTGACAGAACATTCAGGTATCATACAGTAATTCACCAAACAGAAATAAATACAAACGAGGAGTAATTCACTAATAATTTGCCAATGTAACGTGAACATTGTTGTTGTGGGAAGAAGGAGGCAGGAACCGACGAACTTTTACACATTTTAATAGTAAAATGAACAAATAGAAAACGAAAGTATAAGCCAGCAGCCCCTCATTGACGACTGCTGTAACGTTACACACAACACAATCTGCCGTCGTCGCTCCCCATTTTATGCTTTCGCTCCTCCGTGAGAGACGCGAGACCGGCGCGTGCCTCACAGGTGTCTTTCATTATCACTCACGCCACCGGCCTCGCCGTCCTCTTACGTCCCTCGCCCTCGATCGTCCTGCTCGCCACAGCCAACTAGACATTTTGTGTGAAATGAATTTCAAACTCTGGTGACAGCTAACGTTAGCCTTGTAGACGGAAGAGTGAATTCTCTGTTCGCGCTGTTCCGGATTAGTGGGTGTGGCTTGCGGAGCTGTGCAATGCGGTGCATTGTGGGACTTGTAGTCCTTCATACAAATGCGCCCCTCGGTTATTTTCTGTCTTTTCTCGGTGAAGAAGGCACCAAATTAAAAAAAATTATTTTACATTTCGACTACATATATGATCCACTTTCAATAAAGATTAATGTTGCAATGGGTGAAATGCTCCTTTAAATGAGCTGGTCTCTACAACACTGCTTTCACTGCATTCTTCAAGATTATCAGTAGAGTCAATCTTCCCTCTCTTTTATAGCTGACATGCCTCTCTCTAAAGCACATTGTAATACAGGGAAAAAATATGGAGCATAACAAAAGAAACCCATAACAGGTTGAGTGGCGTAGTAGAGTGTCAGGCTGGTGGTGTTAGCTTTTGACAAGACTTACTCGAGTTTGAATCGGGTCATTTCTGAACTCATTCTCCCCCCTTTTTCCCTTTGCAAATCAGCTCAGAAAGGTGATTAAAAGTGCCTAATTAACAGTGTTGGGAGTAACGCATTACAAAAGTAATACATTCCAGTAACATATTACTTTTTGCTGTAACGCAGTAGTGTAAGGCATTACTAATCAATTTTCAGTAATATTTTACTCGTTACATGTTCAGTGAGGCTTGTATTACAGTGTATTGTCTGCTTTTACTTCTTAAAGGCAACAGACTATGTGAAAGTTTTAAAGCAGTCTTTTAGTGCCAGTTCAGAGCGATCGCGTCTGTAACATTGTTTTTTCCTCATAAATGCGAACACGAAAACTAAAATAAAATGAATATTTTAAGTTCTATGGAGACTGGAGAGCCAACCCTTCCTCATCCGATTTGCGCAGTGTAATTAACAGAATTACAAAAAATATATTTTTTTTGTCACGCATGAATGTGTGTCTTTTCCCTAATATTAAAAATAAAACATAGACTGATATTTGTCTAATGTCTGGAGTCCTTAGAGGAAGTAGCCCATATACGTTTAAATACATATATTTTTCTGAGAATTTTTATTTCAAGTTTTGACTGCAAATGTCATGTCCATAATGCTCCTTAACTAGTTTTGTGGTGTAGGTCTACGTATTTTATAATGTTAACTTCAAATAATACTAATAGCCTAGTTTAAAGATAAGGCATTGGATCTGGACGGTAAGGAGAAAAACGCTGGGAGTTGGAAGAGGTGTGTCGCGATTCTGTTCGTGGATCTGAGTCGTGTGGCGAATCGCGATTTCGGTTTCATATTGCATATCGTTACAGCCCAAAAGTTAAGTTCTACTTAGTTATTTTGGTGAAAGTAACTCAAAAGTAATACATGAGTAATGTAACGCATTACAATTCTGGGACAGTAATATTGTAAGGTAATGAATTACTTTTAAATAACAGTAACAAGTAATACCTAATGTATTACAGTTTGGAAGTAACTTGCACAACACTGCTAATTAATAGTGGGAGTAGAGTGTTTAGCGGGTAGAGTTAGGAGTAGGAGAGGGCTTAAGGGACGGGGACAACTAATGTCCCAATAAGACAGCATTCATTTATGATTTCAATCAATGTAATCATATACACTGAATAGCCTATAATATTATTTCATACTATTTTTTAATGTCCTACAATACACTTGTCACGATTAGATCCAAGGAAGATGGAGATGATTGAAGAGTAACAAGTTTGTTTAATAAATAACTCCAGCCGGCAAGAGAGCGTGCAACCCGCAAACAATACCGGACGCTAGACAGAACACAGGCAGGAACTTAAATACACAGTGGCGATTAATTAAACGACTAGCAGCTGTGATGAATGTAATTAGTGTCCATAGTGACAGATAGTGGTGGGAAACAGACAAGGTAAATGGACTGCATGTATATAGCGCTTTCACAGAAAGTCTTGCTCATGGACACCTTGATACTTGGTCAGGTGGAACTGAGGATTGAAACACCAACCTTCCGGTTTGTAGAGAACCTACGTGAACCACTGAGCCACTGCCGCCCCACTGAGATAGTGGTGGGAAACACAGACAAGAAAACACATGAAAACTAAACTAAAATACTAAAAAATCTGATAATTTGTTAGTAACTGGATTGATGGCTTAATCAGATTGAAAAGCCTTCAGGTAAACACCTCAATCAAGCTATTCGGACATATTTGTCAGCTTTTCTTTTAGGTATGTCATCAAGACAAAAGGACAATTAAACTCACAGTAGCTCCAGTGATATTATAGCGTTGGCTTTCATCATAATTTTGAGTCTGATATTGCTTTTATAACACTTCAGTAAGCGTAAAGTAACTTCTTTTTTTGATATACGTTTCCAAAGCAGAACGAACCGCTGCATCCCTGAGCACAGTATTTTGAAGAAAATGGCTGAGTGAACCATTCAATGACTCATTCATAAAGTCACTTTATTGCCACCGACTGGCGTAAAATCCCTACTTAAACATCACAGGATTAAACGGTTAAGACATTGCTCTGCCAATCACATTTAAAGACCGAAGCTAACTAACTAACACATTTATGTAATTTGACAATTGTGATTAAAGAGATCTGCTGCAATAAATCCCATACATGCAAACTGATGAACATAATAACTACAAGACCAATTCAGTTTTAATTATTTAGTGTTAATGCATTAACTATTACAAAAATGTGTCATTAAATGTTACAATCGATTGAGAGTCCTGGCTGTAATCCTTTCTCCTATAGACCTTATTCAGAGCATGCAGCGCCATGACAGGTATGAAAGTGAGTCTGTGAGGGATAGACTTACAGTGTTTCCAACGGCATCCGCTGTAAAAAGCTGAATAAAGCTCCTAGATTACGTACAATTTTCATTGTCGGGAGTTTTTTGTTAACTGAAATTTCTTGGAAAGATATTTTTCCAGTGTTTCATGAGCAGAACAATCCGAAAACACATTAAATAACAGTACACCCCATTGAAGAGATGCATGTCTATACATCACAGCCTCGCTTTCATTCTCAATAAAAATCAAAGATAGATGGCGCTACCGTGAATAAGGCGTATACCAGTTAAATGTGCAGAGTCAGACCACTATACATGTACAGTCTGTTTGAACAATGGAAGACAATGGGGGGAGGGGAATACTACTGGTAAATAGTGTGCGGAAACCAATTTTCGCATGTAACTTCAAATACTAAAATGAATACCTCAACTTATAATTCGAATTGGATGACAGACTATAAAATCTAATTGGTTTACAATGAATGAAACATTTTCTTCTTCATTTTCTTTACAAAAAACAAAAGTAAAGTAGATCTTTTTAACATTTTAAAGCTTGAACAACTAGTGACGTCCTCTGCACGCTTCTGTGTCACTTCAATTGTGCTTCACAACAAACTAACATTTATGTCATGCAATTTCAATTTCATACAACTATCGTTTTGCTTCAAAAGACATATTCATCCATTGGGATCGTATATGGATTATATTGTATTATATGGATTATTTTTCTAAAAATCTTTATTTGTGTTCACCTTAAGAAAGAAAGTCACATACATCTGGGATGGCATGAGGGTGAGTAAAAGATGACTGATTGGCTGTACCCTTATAGCTGGCTGAGGCATCTTCCATGCAATTAATCTAGAATGTTCTTTACACAATAACAAAAACTTACAATACAACCTAATTCAGTGACTGCAGTCAAAAAAACATTTTTTGATTACATCAAAAAACATGATGATTATAGTCTTGCTTAATGTTAATGTTGCAATCAAACTAGTATAGTCTTGTTTGTAGGATAAATTATACACTGCATATGTCTAGAGGGTAATTATGTGCTCAAACTACACTATACATGGCAACAGAAGGGCTCTGAAATGAGCTAGAGGACATTCACAGAGCCAGAAAGGCTTCTGGTTATATGATATTTCTTGACTAATAATGTTAAGATGAATAGAAATATAATTAAACTACTGCTTTAAACACTATATTGATCTTCTGATGACATTTCGTTTTGTTTGGTCTCAAAGTCCAATTGTTCTTGTGCTGTGATTATTGATTCTTCTACAAAATCTTACTTAATGAAACTAGCTTGTTTTGAACAACACAGAAGTAAAAAATGTTTTATACAAAAAAGTGTGTGTCAAGGTGAGGAAAATAAGATTATAAAAGATTATGCCACTGTATAACTGGCCCTTTTTAGTTATCTGATCACTTGCTGAAAAGCAATAGTGCAACAGAAGCATCATTCAAAGAAATTTTCCCAACATACTGATCTGCCATCTTTAGACTTGAACAAACGGAATTAATTCAAAAGAGTTTGAAAGTCTGTATTAAGATATCCAGCTGATGGATCAATGATGGGGATCTTGCTCCCATAGCAACCAGACAATGAGAGACAGGCTGAGCAACATGAACCGAGTCAGATGCGAGTCACCAGATCATGTACTTGTAAAGCCATGAAGCAAATTAACCTTACTTTCCTCAGTCAGTTAACTTTAAGCGATCACTGGCACGATTCTATTGGATATTTAAAAAAAAAAAAAATGAATTTTTGGTATGCATTAAATAAACAGACATAAATTCCCTAATCTGAAAACACCAACCCTTCGTGAGAAAAAAAATACACAGAATTCATGAATAATTCTAACTCAACATTGTTTGATATCTATTCTTTGTGTAAAGATTGCTACCTTCTCCTCCTGCCAGGGAACAGTGTCGCAGCTCGTCAGAGTCAATATGATGCCAATGAATGCCAGTCTCGCGGTCCAGCGTCGTTCGGCCATCTCATCTCCTCAGTTCTGTTCTCACGACGCTCTCTCTCTCTCTCACACACACACACGCAAACACACACTCCACACAACTCCGATCATGTGAGAGAACGCTTTACAAACCCTACTATGGCGAACGCCTCGCTTATGAATATTAATAACGTTCAGTGACGCTCGGCAAACTGATTGGCTTGAACGGAAGTCATTGCGTTGAAGGCTTAGCTCATGAATATTAATCAAAGGCAACCAACCAAGGTCAGCGACGCTTTATTAATATTCATGATGAGCTACAACTTCGATTCGGCACAAAGAGCCAGATGTTGTCGAGCGCTGGACGTTTTTTTTTTTGTTAACTTAATTCACCTTCTTTTCCTGTTCTTAAATAAAGAAACAATTTATATACATTTTCTTTGTACTGGATTCTGTGTATTACAGGTTCCATTTAAGGTATAGTTCACCCTAAAATATAAATATATTGCCATCACTTACCCTCAAGTTGTTCCAAACCTCTACGCGTTTCTTCCTTCTGTTGAACACAGGAGATATTTTAATGTCGGTAACCAGACAGTGACGGCACCCATTGGCTTACAAAGTATTTTTGTCAGTAGTATTTTATCTTACTATGGAGGTAACCTCAGCTGTCTGGTTACCCACAATAAAGATAAAAAACAACATTATAAAATAAAAACAATGAATAAAGATAATATTATAAACTGACTCATATGTACGCTACAATAACGCAGAGTAAAATAATTCAGAGCTTAACTGCAGTTGTTTATTTAGTAGGCCATATATAGAATACTATTTAAGAAAACTGCATATTAGTGATCCTAAAAATAATGTCAGTGATCTGGTAGGCCTAACATGCAGGGGATTTTCAACTCTAAATAACTTTATGGGACAGTTCGCCTGAGCTATCTCAGTAACGTTTGTTCATCTGCACCCTCGGCCTCGTGTTACTTAATGTTTTAGATGGTTCTATCCTTTCAATTCTCATCTGTCTTTTCAAAATAAAAGTAATAACATTGAGTGGGTTATATCTACATTGGGAGCGCGTATTATGGATCTCTGTTGTAATCACGTGATACGTGCGCTACACGTGGTCGCATGCGCGCGGAAACCCGGAAGTCCCGTGTAGTGTGATTTCTATGTAACTTACACATAATTGCTCGTGATAATAACTGCTTCTTAATCATAATTTGTTATCGAGGTGATTGTTCGTGATGGATGATACAATTTTAAGTTTGAAGACACAGCTCTTGGAAAGGGAGAAAGAGATTGCAGCTTTGAAGAAGAAACTTCATCAAATGGAAAAGGTCTGCAATTAGTTAGTTATTCTGTTTACTCTGTAAATATTCTGATAACAGAATATTTGCCTTTGTGTGGTTCACACAAAATGCCATTGTGTGATTCTGTACCGTTATGCGTCTGTAATGATTTTAACGACGAGTATTTAATGCCAATGTGTTGTTACTGTGTATGGAGTGAAAACAGTATCAACAATTTATTTTAAGGTTTAGGTTCGGTCAGACAAGTGTATTACAATTATTTTTTCTGAATATAAATATTTAAAGGCATAGATTGATAGAACAGCTCAAATCATATATTAATTGTTGGACAGAATAATCTTTTGAAAGGCACCCGTGTCATGACGTAGATACATAACGTTATAGTCAAATTTAAACATATAAACATATTTAAACATATATATCACCTTTTGGGAGCTCAACGATTTGCAAATCCGGCATAAATCGGGCTTGAAATCCTCTAGTGTGAACTTGGCTTAAAGGATTAGTTCACTTTTGAAAAAACTTTTGCTGATAATTTACTCACCCCCATGTCATCCAAGATGTCCATGTCTTTCTTTCCTCAGTCGAAAAGAAATTAAGGTTTTTGATGAAACCATTCCAGGATTTTTCTCCTTATAATGGACTTCAATGGGAACCAGGTCCAACCGAGGTCCAAACGACAGTTATAACAGTTTCAGATGCAGCTTCAAATGTCTTTAAACGACACCAGACGATGAATAAGGGTCTTATCATGCGAAATGATCGGTTATTTCAAAACTTATTCCAAAAATGTAACTTTTCTAAGGACAAATGCTAGCCTTTCTCCATTCTGTGAGGCGCGTTTGTAACGTCACGTATTACGTAATTACGTTCAAAAGGTAACGGGCGACGTAGCCAGAAGTACAGAATCAAAATCGTCCGACATCGTTGTTTTACCTTTTAATTCCTTTTTTGTAAACGGCGTTTGAGTTAGTTTTCACGTTCAACCTATGCGTTCAACTTGTAAACACTCTGACTCTGTACTTCTGGCTACGACGCCCGTGACCTTTTGAACGTAATTACGTATTACGTGACGTTACAAACGCGCCTCACAGAATGGAGAAAGGCTAGCATTTGTCCTTAGAAAAGTTACATTTTTGGAATAAGCTTTGAAATAACCGATCGTTTCACATGATAAGACCCTTATTCATCGTCTGGTGTCGTTTAAAGACATTTGAAGCTGCATCTGAAACTGTTATAACTGTCGTTTGGACCTCGGTTGGACCTGGTTCCCATTGAAGTCCATTATATGGAGAAAAATCCTGGAATGTTTTCATCAAAAACCTTAATTTCTTTTCGACTGAGGAAAGAAAGACATGGACATCTTGGATGACATGGGGGTGAGGAAATTATCAGCAAAAGTTTTTTTAAAAGTGAACTAATCCTTTAAGCTGGGCTGAGTTGAATGGGGGACGGAGGGGGGTGACTCTGGGATGCCAGGGTCACTGTCGAGCCCTCTTGAGGTGTCGTGGGCTAGTCGACGAAACGCTGAGGACGGAAGGTGCCCACTTGAAGACCCTAGAGATGTCCCCTACTCGGCTCAATCCAGACGGAGACCACACGACACAATAGTTCCAGCCATCGTGTGTGCTGACGCGGCAAGTACACTGCAGCCGTAAACGCCGGACAGACGGAGAGTCACATCACCATATGGAAAGAAGCGTAAATGGATGGAGAAGCATAGTTTACTGTAAAGCTACGTCTTAGCTTACCTTGGCTGAAGCCAAGTATAAATCAGCATGAAGTTTTAACATCTACTCTTGTGTAATGGAAATCATCATAAGAAGCCTTCTCAGAGCAGATGATTTTCTTGTCTGAAAACTGAAAAGACTCCCTCCCCTCCCCTTTTTTTCAGGGAAACTCAATAACAACAGAGTTACAGGAGAAGGTTACCAATCTTTCACCACTGAAATCAAATGTAACGCTGAGCAATGAGGACATCATGAGATACAGCAGGCAACTTCTCCTACCAGAACTTGGTGTTAAAGGTTAAACAATATTTTGACTTGAACGTTTATAATGTAACTCTTTTCTTTTCTTTTCTTACACAATCTTCTTTTCTCCACAGGCCAAGTTGCCATAAGTAATGTATCTGTTCTGGTTGTGGGATGTGGAGGTTTAGGTTGTCCCCTTGCGCAGTATCTGGCTGCTGCTGGAATAGGTAATGTGTATTTACAATGTTCATAATGCTGTTAAGTATAGGAGTTTATCTGTACAAGTAAAGTCCTGTTGACACCTGCTATTAAAGGGATAGTTCACCCAAAAAATGAAATTTACCCCATGATTTACTCACCCTCAAATCATCCTAGGTGTATATGACATTTTTCTTTCAGACAAACACAATTGGAGTTATATAAAAAAATGTCCTGGCCCTTCCAAGCTTTATAATGGAAGTGGATAGCCGTAAGTCCATAAAAGTGCATCAATCCATGATAAAAGTGCTCCACATGGCTCCGGGGGGTTCATAAAGGCCTTCTGAAGCTTTTGTGTAAGAAAAATATCCATATTTAAAATTTATCGACTAAAATAACTATCGAATAAAATAACTAAGTTTAGACGCCTCTCGCGGTTCAGACAAACATGGCTCGGCATCAAACTCAAGCTCCTCCGACATTTCCCTTTAAAAATTGTTGTTTTAGACTTATAATTCGTGACTTCCACGGCCGTCATTACGTTGTGTGTCAGGTCAAGGGTCACTCTTTCACCGTAAATCTGTGTACTGTCGTCTGCCGGAAGCTAGTTTTTTTATTCGATAATATTTTAAATGTGGATATTTTTCTTACACTAACAAATCGCCTAACTTTAGAAGGCCTAACCTTTATTAATCCGCCAGAGCCGTGTGGAGCGCTTTTATGATGGATGGATTTACTTTGATGGACTTAAAAAGTACACGGCCATTCACCATTCACACAAATGACCCCACACTTATCATGGGGTAGTTTTCATTTTTGGGTGAACTATGCTTTTAAGAAGCATTTTCGGCAAGTGGATGACGCTAAATACAGACTTAAACTGGGTCTAAAATGACCACTTCCAGAGGTAGTCGAAAATGCGAATGCTTTCAAACGGCCACAAAAGAGTAGACCGCCTTCCCCATGATGGATTTAAACACCAGGTTTAAATGAGTATGTGTCTCCCTCTACTTGTGTTTGACCAAAATGCATCCTAAAACCAGGTTTTAAACATTTTAAAACCAGGGCCTTAAACATTTTGAGCTTGTCCACATTCGACCACTTCCAGAGTTGTTAGCGTATATGCTCATGTGGTTGATCTGATTGGTTACTAGGTGGTTTGTGACGTCAGAAACTCCAGCGATTTCAAACCGTGTTTTTGAGACCGTCTTTGGTTCACTGCAGTTTCAAGGAGAAAATACTCCGAAATGGTGTTGACTCATGAGTTTGCACATGGTTTGCATATTAAAAACACCACATACACATATAAACAACATTAAAAGTTGGATTTTCACCACAGGGGAACTTTAACAAATGAACAAACACAACTTTTGATTTAAAAAATGCATTAGTAAATGTTGTAATTACCATTGAGTAAGACTAACAAGTGCTGTTGTAATATTAATAATCCATGTAAACTAAATAAACCGATGTTAACACATCAAACCATATTCTAAAGTGGTACTACTAATTCATTATATAGATATAGTTTTTATAGTTGAAATTATATATACACACACTACCAAGTAAATAATAATAATATATGATGGATTAAATGGATCAAAAACATACAAACATTTACATTGTTACAAAAGATTTCTATTTCAAATAAATGCTGTTCTTTTGAACTTTCTGTTCATCAAAGTAATAATATATAATCATAATAATAATAAGCAGCACAACTGCTTTTAAACTGTAATAATATTTGATGATATTACTGTTTTTATATCAAATAAATACAGCCTTGGTGAGCAGAAGACTTCTTTCATAAGCATTAAAATAATCTTACTGATTAGAAACATTTGAATGGTAGTGTATAACTAAGATATTTATCTGTAATAGTTAGAGAGAGAGTCTATTTTTTATCCCTTGTGCATCCTTGTGGACATTTTTGTCCTTTTCAGTTAGTTTTTTTGATCACTTTGCCTGTGTTAAAGCTAACTGCAAAAAACTTGCCACATGTGTGTATTTTTATTGGAATTTTACTATTTCACCGTCATTTTCTTAAAAAACTATTTTTTTCATTAGGTACAAAAAATACTCCCTCTCAGCACCTTTTGGACAAAAATGTCCCCATTGAAACCCATTAAAACTGCCATTTTTAATCCCCGGTTCAGTTAACTATAAAATTATGCAATCTTTGTTAAGAGGCTTTCATTCTGATGGCAAGGCTTCAAAATTTTATTTTTTACTATTTTTTATCAGATGGTGTCATTTTTTTTTTTTTTAAAGTTTGGCCAATAAAACAAATATCGCTTTTTTCCTGTTTTCTGGTTCGGCATACTACAGAGCCAACTGGATAAATTATGCAACAATATTTGTGTGGGTGTGTTGGTATGGATGTCAGAGTGTGGTTAGTATGTGTGTTATAAAAAAATATGTGTGTGTGTTTGTAAGACTGAGAGAGAAAAACTGCAAATAACAAATCCAATCACTGTGAACACCAGTGGGGTTTTGCTGGCACCCAATGGGGAAAATATGTCACTACGCCCAAACAAACTGTTACCGAAAGCTCATTTTTTTGAGATATCATCCTCAAATTTGGAACACAACCTATTTAGATATATGGCTTTGATTTTATTGTAGTTTTGAGTTCAACCTGATTTAAAAAATATATATTTTATATAAAATATTATTTTATAAATAATTTTCATAAACTTATACCTATATAACTTTTTTTTTTTGATTTACTTATTATTATTTTTTTTACTTCAGCAATAATCTGCAAAGGGTCTTCTTTAAAATGATACCAAACTTAAGTCTGTGCTCTAAAGCGTTACATTTTTATGACATGGACATTTTTGTCCTCTTTTTACCTATGTGTAATTTTTTTTAATTGATGCACAAGGGTTAAATTAACTTTTTTAATTTAAGAGAAATGCACAAAACAGAAATCCCCATAGTTACCAGTCTAAATGCTAAAGTAGAAGAGATGAGGGCTGAATCCGCTGTTCGTAAAGGGTCCCGTGAAAACCTTCATATCTCGTTTTAGTTTGTGTCCCAAAGCAAACACTTGTGTGAAGACACAGCTGTAATTGTACTATGGCACTAGTCGGCAGCCGTTAATGTAGTTTGTGTTTTCAGGACGCTTGGGCCTGTTGGACTATGATGTGGTGGAACTGAGTAACTTGCACCGACAGGTGCTTCATTCAGAAGTGACTCAAGGTCAGCCTAAAGCCCTGTCTGCCGCCCAGGCCATCAGCAGGTACCATCCCACCTACAAAACCAGCACAGGTGAACGACGGAGAGCTGACCGCTTCTGATCTCTTCCAGGTTGAACTCCACAGTTCAGTGTGTTCCTTATCACCTCCAGCTCTCCAGAGACAACGCCAGACAACTCATTCAACAATATCCACTCATGAATTGCTATTGAGAAGTTAATCTTGAACTTTTTCCACAGTTCTGTACAGTGCGAAACCCATTTATTTGTCTCCTTGACTTTGCATCTTCATGTATGACATCGTGGCCGACTGTTCAGACAACGTTCCCACACGGTACCTCGTGAACGATGCCTGCGTTCTGGCCGGCAAGCCTTTAGTGTCAGCGAGTGCTCTACGAATGGAAGGACAGGTGAGCTCATCAAACCTGCAGACAGTGAGCTGTACATTGGTATTTTACTGTGGTCGCAAGTATTTTACACATTCTTTTAAAGGGACAGTCAGCCAAAAATGAAAATATATACTGTATGTGTATCTATACAGGAAGTCAATGGGATGCAATGCTTTTTTGACATCAACATTCTTTAAAATCTCTTATTTGTGTTGCGTAGAAGAAAGAAAGTTGATCGAAAGTACAAGAACACTGAAAGTAATGAGTTACACAGATACCAAAACTGCAACCTTGATTTTTCTTGATACCACGACTGTTTATATATGTATATGATTTCTGGAGGATCATGTGACACTGGAGACTGGAGGAAAGGCTGATGAAAATCCAGCTTTACATCACATCAATAAATTATATTTAAAAGTATATAATAAAAAAGCATTATTTTACAGTAAATTTTAATAATGTTTCACAATATTACAGTTTGTTTCTGTATTTTTGATCAAATTAATGCACCCTTGATGAGCCACAAATGACCATTTTTACTCTGAGGTGGACACAGGTTTCGATACTAATGTGGTGTTTAACACCCTAAAGCTGTATTTGATTTGCGTATTTTAAAATATTTCTCAAATATGTTTAAATAGGAATAAGCATATTTCGAAAATCATATCCATCAACAATATTAATAAATAATAAAAACATTAAGTGAATGTGAGTGTAGACCTTTTATTAAAAAAACCCTGCAATTTAAAACAACTATTTGTGACAAGAGTGTCTGTATCTTATGAATAATACATTTATGATAGTTATTACTACATGAATATACACTCACCTAAAGGATTATTAGGAACACCTGTTCAATTTCTCATTAATGCAATTATCTAATCAACCAATCACATGGCAGTTGCTTCAATGCATTTAGGGGTGTGGTCCTGATCAAGACAATCTCCTGAACTCCAAACTGAATGTCAGAATGGGAAAGAAAGGTGATTTAAGTAATTTTGAGCGTGGCATGGTTGTTGGTGCCAGACGGGCCGGTCTGAGTGTTTCACAATCTGCTCACTTACTGGGATTTTCACGCACAACCATTTCTAGGGTTTACAAAGAATGGTGTGAAAAGGGAAAAACATCCAGTATGCGGCAGTCCTGTGGGCGAAAATGCCTTGTTGATGCTAGAGGTCAGAGGAGAATGGGCCGACTGATTCAAGCTGATAGAAGAGCAACTTTAACTGAAATAAGCACTCGTTACAACCGAGGTATGCAGCAAAGCATTTGTGAAGCCACAACACACACAACCTTGAGGCGGATGGGCTACAACAGCAGAAGACCCCACCGGGTACCACTCATCTCCACTACTAATAGGAAAAAGAGGCTACAGTTTGCAAGAGTCACCAAAATTGGACAGTTGAAGACTGGAAAAATGTTGCCTGGTCTGATGAGTCTCGATTTCTGTTGAACATTCAGATGGTCGAGTCAGAATTTGGCGTAAACAGAATGAGAACATGGATCCATCATGCCTTGTTACCCCTGTGCAGGCTGGTGGTGGTGGTGTAATGGTGTGGGGGATGTTTTCTTGGCACACTTTAAGCCCCTTAGTGCCAATTGGGCATCGTTTAAATGCCACGGCCTACCTGAGCATTGTTGCTGACCATGTCCATCCCTTTATGGCCACCATGTCCCCATCCTCTGATGGCTACTTCCAGCAGGATAATGCACCATGTCTCAAAGCTCCAATCATTTCAAATTGGTTTCTTGAACATGACAATGAGTTCACTGAACTAAAATGGCCGCCACAGTCACCAGATCTCAACCCAATAGAGCATCTTTGGGATGTGGTGGAACGAGAGCTTCGTGCACAAATCTCCATCAACTGCAAGATGCTATCCTATCAATATGGGCCAACATTTCTAAAGAATGCTTTCAGCACCTTGTTGAATCAATGCCACATAGAATTAAGGCAGTTCTGAAGGTGAAAGGGGGTCAAACACAGTATTAGTGTGGTGTTCCTAATAATCCTTAAAGTGAATATACACACTATAAACAACATTTCTTTGTAATGTTTGGTGCCGATTTTTAATAGGACAACAGACATGATTAGATAAGACAAATATATAGGGTGAACATGAATTATCTCTGATTGCAAAAAATGGTGTAAAGTTTTCAGTGCAACGCAACACAAAAGCACTTGATGATGCGCATGATGATGCGCTATAAAGTAACCTTACGTTTTTGAGTCATTCAATCATGAGATTTATTAATTCTTCAACACACTCATCTCACAGACACCCAATCGTGAGTATAACACCATTTATAATCGCCTGTAAACTCAAACCTTTTTTAAACTAAAAGAAATGTACATTTTGTAACATCGTTCAGAGTTTTACTGTCACAGCTGAACGTGAAGGCAAGAGTTTCCATATCTTCCTCATATACTGTCTGTTCCTAAAATTAAAGGGATACTCCACCGGGTTTTCATAATAAACTATGTTATTCCCTTAACTAAGACGAGCTGATGCATACCTCTCTCGTCTCAGTGCGTGCACTCTATCGCTCTGTATTGCAGCAAAACTATGTTAGCGCTTAGCTTAGCCCAGTGCATTAAATATGGGCCAAAAAGAGAAGTGACAAAACACTTCCTCGTTTACCCTATTTAAACACAGTTACTCGATTAGTGTAACTCGACCTAGGCTGGTGACACAAAATAAAACGTTGTGTTTTTCTAAGCGTTTAAAATTGACGACTTTATTACCGGGAGCCGGTAAGAGGACTTTTCACGAGTGAAGGTATTATTGCGCCAAGTTGAAGTGCTCTAAAGCACTTTTTATGGTATTCCGCCATACAATATAGTCATCAATTTTAAACGCTTAGAAAAACACATTTTATTTTGTGTCACCAGCCTAGGTCGAGTTACACTAATCGAGTAACTGTGTTTAAATAGGGAAAACGAGGAAGTGTTTTGTCGCTTCTCTTTTTGGCCCATATTTAATGCACTGGGCTAAGCTAAGCGCTAACATAGTTTTGCGGCAATACAAAGCGATAGAGTGCACGCACTGAGACGAGAGAGGTATGCATCAGCTCGTCTTAGTTAAGGGAATAACATAGTTTAATACGAAAACCCGGTGGAGTATCCCTTTAAAGAGTAACTAAACACTTAACCAACTTTTTTTAGTTAATGATCTGTAAGAATGGATCTTTATTAATCAGTCATTGATTCGAGTAACTTTTTTGACATTTGTTTATAAAGTGTTCTATTTCTACAATATATGGTGTAAAAACGTCTTAGTGCTGCCCTCTTCAGGTTGAACGGTGGCTACTGCAGTTGAATTTTCCTATTGGATGTTTGCGGTAGTACGTGACACAGCGGTTGTTGGTGACGTAGGCAAGTTCCATACAAAGAGATGCGTCTCAGGTGCACGCCCCCCTCCGCTGGGCTCTGCCCACTTTTCCAGCATTTTTCAAATATTGCCAGTGGGTGGAGTCAGCTCCGACCAGGGGTTTAGTTACCCTTTAAGTTTCCGTTTGTCTTTAGAAAAGCAGGAATATTGTGCAAGAAATCGTTCATGGTACAATTATAATACCTTTTGGTATTAACAGTAACAACCATAATGCACAGTTTACATAATGTACAGTTGGATTGGTCCCGTCTGACCGAGACCCGGTTCAATAAAAAAGCTCTGTAATGGAACGATGCCGAGTGTCGTATTGGTGCAGTTTGACCACAGTCACAATTGTTCATCCGCTGACTTTCCACAAGAATAAAGGGGCAGCTTTTTATTAGGGTTACCTCATTGTATTGTGAAGTGTTTTGAATAACACTGTCACTTTTGATTAATTTAATGCAGTCTTTTTGAATAAAAGTATGAATTTCTTGCAAAAAAAGAAAAAAATTGACCCCAAACTTTTGAACGAGAGTATATATACATATATGTCTTTTGAGTTAATTGTGAGATTTTGATTATTTCAATGTTTCTCTTGTAGCTCACGGTGTACAACTATCGAGGAGGGCCGTGTTACCGGTGTTTGTTCCCCTCTCCACCTCCTCCTGAGACTGTCACCAACTGCTCTGATGGAGGGGTTCTGGGAGTGGGTCAGTCGGACTCTACTTGACCTGATTATGTGCCGTAGTTTCAGAGATCTCTGCTTCTTCCTCTTCATCATCATCTTCTTCTCTATATTTATTTGAGACAGAACTACTTGCTTATTGTACAAAGTCAATTCAAACTTTGTTTCTTCTGGAGTGGTTTGTTCAAATCAACTTTTACAAAGTCTTGATTTTGTTTTGGGTTCTACTAGAATAGGTTTTCATGCGTGAAAAAAATCCTGATTTTTTTTTTATTTTTATTTTTTTACAATTTTACATTATTGCAGCTCCTCTCTTCCCAGTCTGTCAGTACCGCTTTTAGTTTCCTGCATGTCTCCATGAAGACCCTCCTTTTGAAATCGCAATGGGTTCTGATTGGTCGGCTGGACCAGTGTGTTGTGATTGGTCAACCGGTTTGAGTGTATTTCGGAAACACACTACTAACGAGATTCAACACACTATTGACCTAACTCAACCAGGCCCTGCCCCTTTTTTGTATATGTATTGTGCAGGAATGGTTTAAATGATGTGACATTTACGTTCTTGGAAGAAAACTCGACACTTATTTAGAGAATCACTCCCACTGGAGGGACATTGTGCTTTTTAACTTTCAGAGCTTTTTCATCCTCAAGCAGTAACATTACACATTAAAGAAACATGAATATGTGAAAAAGCATAATAGGTCCTGATTAAGGTCATTTAAAGGGATAGTTCACTTTGAAATTAATTGTTGGTATGTTTTAGCTTACCTCAAGGGCATCCAAGATGTAGGTGTCTTTGTTTCCGCAATAGTTTCAATTTTGATATTTTTAGCTCAAACCGTTCTTGTCTGTCAGTCATATAATGGAGGTCTATGGTCACCACCTCAAAGAGCATGCACAGAGAAGTCCAAATTAAACCTGATTTAATAAAATAACTCGTAAATGTAAGTACACATTGATGGCCTAAGACACGAAACGAGCGGTTTGAGTGAGAAAACGAACAGTATTTATATCGTTTTTACCTCTTGTAACCACAGCCACGTCCAACTGATCTGAGGGCACGGGCGCTTTGGTCTGTGCAAGCGCCGGAAGTGATCTCTCTCTCTCTCTCTCTCTCTCTCTCTCTCTGTGTACGTCACTCATTATTTACACAGAGATTTCGTAAGTGTTACCTTTCACTGTGAAGATCTAAACATATTTAGATATTCAGGACATCACAATGGAAGGCGATTTCGATATATAGACAGACAACGTTGAATTTTTTTTCACAACTGCGTGAGAGATCACTTACGGCACTTGCGCAGATCGAAGCACCCACGCCCTCCAATCACTTTGACGTAAATGTGATCACAAGAGGTAAAATGATATAAATGATGTTCGTTTTCTCACACAAACCGCTCGTTTCGTGTCTTAGGCCATCAATGTGTACTTACATTTACGAGTCATTAAATCATGTTTAATTTGGACTTCTCTGTGCATGCTCTTTGAGGTGGTGACCATAGACCTCCATTATATGACTGACAGACAAGAACGGTTTGACTTAAAAATATCAAATTTGAAACCACTGCGGAAACAAAGACACCTACATCTTGGATGCCCTTGAGGTAAGCTAAACATACCAAAAAATAATTTCAAAGTGAAAATAGCTCTGACTGCTGACATGGCATGAAATAAAATAATCTGAATCTATTTCAAAGTGAACTATCCCTTTAAGTAGGAAGTTTGAAATTGACTGACATTTACATACTAAATTGCAGTTGGTCTTATTTCTTGCATTTGATTTCATACTGAATTTTGCATATGCTGAGTGTCTCGACAAAGACCGTCTCTCTCATTTACTTAAAACTGAATCCTAAGTTCTTTGCTTATCTAAAACAACAATACTGTTTCTTTTTCTAACTGCAGATCTTACCAAAAAACAAAGTTATTTCTGACTTTTAAAAAAGTGAATATGAATTCCTCCTCTGTAATGATCTCATAATCCCTTCACGTTCATTCTGCATTGAGCATCTGACTGTGAAGTGACCTGTTTTGATTCTTGCAGTGCCTGGTATAATGGGTTGCCTTCAAGCATTAGAAGTTCTGAAAATTGCGTCTGGTCAAGGATGTATCCTTTCCGCCCTTAATGACAGCCTAAACTGAAACAATTATGCTTTTAAGCTCACTTATTACCATAGTGTAGAAAGAACATAATGAAGTCACTCCTTAACCGGTCTGTTCAGCCTCATTTGAGCAGCAGCTGCTGATGTTTGATGGTCAGGAGGGGCGTTTCCGGGCCATACGTCTGCGGTCCAGGCAGATGGAGTGTGTGGTGTGTGGAGACAAGCCCACGATCACTGAGCTCCAGGACTATGAGCAGTTCTGTGGCTCTGCTGCGACGGATAAGGTCTGAGGATGACGAAATCTCACACTTTTTTTCCTATAGTCATCCTTGTGTGTGTGTGTGTGTGTCAATGATGCAAACCAATCAACTGTGAAAAGCAAATGCACATACATGTTATTAAACAAAGCCATGGCAAATACAGTACGTACATTCAGTCAGAAATCAACTCTAAGGTCTCCTGATCAGACGTGGCTTACATCAGCATTTATTTGTGGTGGTTTTGGTTTAAACGTTGTAATGAAAACCAGTGCTGATGTTTTCTCAGTTATTATTTCTGTTTTATTTCATTCACAGTGTCGGAGACTGAATCTTCTAACCAAAGAACAGAGAGTCTCAGTGCAGGTAGTACAGTTATTTTTCCTCATTCTGGGCATGCAGAGGAATGTAATAAGGGGTCTTTAAATTTCCATTTGGTAGATGATATCTTTAGCTGGACCGCTCTGTTAGCCAGTTCATCACTGAGCATTGTGGAAGTGTGTAGCTGGTCATTATATAAAGTAGATCGGATCTGTCATCTTGCATTTCTGTGCAGCTTCCCTCCTCAAATATTGCCCATATATAATATTTGTCTTTCATTGCAGGAGTATAGAGCCATTTTGGACAGCTCAACCCCTCATGTCCTCCTTGACGTTCGACCCAAAGTAGAGGTGGACATTTGCCATATGTCGAACTCAATCAGTATCCTTTCCTATGATCTCTCTTTAACGGTTTAGTATTGGACGTTTGCATTATTCAGAAACTCTACATGTGAGTCAGTGCACTGTGGAGTTTCGAATTTCCCTAATTACTGTAGTTGTGCCTCCTAAGGCAAGTTTCACTAGTATGTTTGCTCATATTTTCATGAGTTTGCGTTTGTTCAAATCCCTAACCAAAAAAAAATGACTCTAACTCTTCCTTGTATCCAAATTTATTTGCATCCCACAATTAATTTTTAATTCTGCAAATTACCTTTATGATTAATGTTGTAGTAGATTAACATTTTTTTAAAAGCTTTTCATATCTGCTCTCATTAGTCAAAAGTTTGAAATAATCAATTTCTTTTTTGATGTTTTTGAAAGACTTATGCTCATTTATTTGATTAAATAATACAGCTAAAACTGTAATATTGTAAAATATTAATTAAATACTTTTTTTTTTAATTTAATATATATTAAAATGAAATTTATTTCTATGATATAAAGCGGAATTTTCAGCATCTTCAGTGTCACATGATTCTTCAGAAATGGTTCTGATATGCTGATTTGCTGCTCGATAGTCCTCATTATTATGATCAGTGTTAAACTGTTTTTGCAGCTTAATGTGGAAATCAAGTAACATTTTATTTCAGGATGCTGTGATGGAAAAAAAACAAATCAGAAGTACAGCATTTATTTGAAAAAGAAATATTTTGTAACATTATAAATGCCTATACTGTCACTTTTGATCAAATTAATGCGTCCTTGCTAAATAAAAGTATATAATTTTTTTATTCTTCGGTCAATCTGATTCGGGATACGAATTCCATCTTTCTTGTGCACCAAATCAAAAATTCAAAATATATTTAAAATAGAAGAGTTGTTTTTAATTGTAATATAGAGTCCAATATTATTATTTATACTGTATTTTTGATCAAATAAATGCAGCATTGGTGAGCAGAAGAGACTTAAAAGGGTCAATATAATCATAAAGTGCCTTTGAGACTTCACAATTTCCAAAATAAAAAGCTTAGAAATGCCTGTTGGTCAAGCTCCAGCACATTATTATTGCATAATGATAATAAAATTTAGATTTTCAGAAAGATATTTCTTTCTCAACGATGCATTTTAGCTAATGGGAAAAGTCTTTTGATAATAATGAAATTGCCACAACATATTTGTTTCACTCTAAAAAATGTGGTAGTTGCACTTTCTTTTCTAAATACCATCTAACAACAAATATCAGCTACATTTCTTAATAAAATACATAAAAATATATAAAATAATATATAAAATGCATAACAAATATACAAATTACACCAAAGGTTTTGCTAACTTAAAATAATTAGCTTATTTCCATAAAATATGAAGATGACTTTAATGTGTAAAGAGATTAGGAAGATGAGAGAAACGACAGGAACAGCAAGAAACCCTTAAGCTATGTATGATACTCTAAATATTGTAATGATTACAGCCTGACAGAAACTAAAACCACTCACTTGATTAATTAAAAACAGCGGAGTAACTGAACACCGCTGTGTGTTGCTCGGACACGCACAACAGTTGCGCTTTGGCTTTGTTTGGAAGTATTTTTGTATAAGCAAAAACAGACAATATCGACACTATTGTTTAAAATTTAATTAACTGTTGTATAAAATCAATATCGTATTTGCACTTTTACTGCTCATGTGATTGCTTATAAAACCCATACAGGGGCGTTCTTCCATCCAATCTTGAGTTTTAGGCGTATTCTAACTGTGATAGGCTACATCACACATCACGAGTCATTGCCTTGCGTCATTTTTATCCGTAAGCAACTGCATTGGCAGGGCGGATGTGTTAAATGCATTAATCATTTCAACATGTTATTTTGTTTTATTGTTAATTGCCCCAATTAACGTGTTAAATCGACAGCTCTAGTGAAAACATTATTAGAGTGTGGCAAAAACTACTGGCATATCCTCCCTGTCATGGAAGGCTTGGTGACTGGTCGACATTTTCATTTTTACTAATGAACACATGGTGTATCTTCAGTTAGCAAAGTGATTCATTGTTGAAGCTGACTGGGTAAATAAGTTTAAAATATATATTTAGATATTTTAGAAAGTTTATAAGTTTAAGTTTATTCATTTAAGATTTTACTATGACATGGTGGACAACTTGATAACATCCAACTACAAACACAATATCGAAATTAGGAAATATAAGTGTAGAATCTTAGTATACTTGCTGCTAATCCATCGACCGGAAGTTGAAGCCTCGCGGGAGCTGCCATCTTGTAGCAGTAACTAACTTCACTTGCGTTAGCGTTCCCATTGACTCTCATTCATTTTGGCGTCACTTTGACAGTGAATAACTTTACATCTGAGGCGTTTGAAG
Source organism: Pimephales promelas (assembly GCF_988280905.1). Classification (NCBI taxonomy): domain Eukaryota; kingdom Metazoa; phylum Chordata; class Actinopteri; order Cypriniformes; family Leuciscidae; genus Pimephales; species Pimephales promelas. The sequence goes on from NC_142783.1 coordinate 5,546,046, forward strand.
ACCCCATTTGTCCTTTATTTTTTTCTAAAGAAACACGACAATGTATAAAATGCTCCATTACCTTGTAGCTTATGTTATGGCCCTGTATAAGCATTTTTCTTTGTAAAAGTAGGCTAACGATTGCGTCATACCCACGCGACTCTCTGTCGCACAGTAAAGAGATTACCGTATGGACAGGAGGAGAAGCTCGCGGGTAATCAGGCAAATGTGGAGGCAAAATGACAAAATAATTAATCAGAATACCTAGCAAAATTGTCTGCTGCTCCTAGCTCATGGACAGCTCCTACTCACACTCTCCGCATCTGCATGTTTCGGAAGGGAATGATTCATCGACGTCATCAAGCTCTGTTTGAGTCTGCGCGCCAGGGACGGAAGTGCTAAAAAAATCGCCAAAAACGGGCTTCACTTGTCTCAGTTCCAATGAGATGGCTCTGTCCACTTGCTGCAACCTCCATTGAAGAAAGAGCAAATGCGGGTTTCTTAAAGGGCCAGTTACCCCATAATGACAGGGTGGTGGGGTGTCACGATTCGCCAAATCCTCGATTCAATTACATTTTCGATTCTAAGGTCACGGTTCGATTCGATTCTCGATTTTTGTCAATCAGCCAATCAGGATGCTCTTTGTCTTACATGCGCTTCATGAGGCACACACGCAAGGTCTCTCGCTCTCTCCCTCTCTGCCGTACGCGCAATACGGTTTGGAGCACAGTTTTTTCTGTCTCGTTCACTCTAGATTCCAGGAGATTTTAACTCATTTTCGGGCATCAGGGAGCCGCTATCAATATGCGGGAGACTCATCAATATGAATATGCAAATTAGCCCCGCCTCCACTCGCTCACACCAGCTAAAAGATGCACTCGACGGATCCACTTTACTGAAGTAAACGCTGCACAGTTGTATCGCTCACAATGTCTGATATATAACGGTGGCTATGTAATCAGACATCTAATAATGTGTTACACAAACCATGTTCCTGTTCGCCATCTCAGTCTACCTTTTTAAAATCAGTATCCTTAGTGAAGTAAAGAAAATGATTTTAAACTCTGTTTTCCTTTTGATATACACATTTAGATTCATTTAGATTAGCAATGTTTATACAACAGATAGAGCATGTACCCGCTTGGCATAAACAAACACGTGTTCATTTCTCGTGCTCAGGTTTGGAGGCACTAACACTCATCTCGCTTCTGCTGACGTTCCTTCATTCTTCATATCTTCATATTTAATTCCTTCAGTTTACTTTTCTTACCTTACATACCAGACATTCCACTTGCTAGTTTAGAGGATAAAAAGGCTGAGCACATCACACTTTTAAAAGATACAATTAGTAACCTCAAACAACAGACCAAATCTCAAGTCCCAGGTAAGAATCTTTTGTTATATGTCGTTTTTTTTTTTTTTTGTGATTAAAGGGACAGTTGACTTTGAAATAAATTTTTATGTTTTAGCTTACCTCAAGGGCATCCAAGATGTAGGTGTCTTTGTTTCCGCAGTAGTTTCAATTTTTACATTTTTAGGTCAAACCGTTGTTGTCTGTCAGTCATATAATGGAGGTCTATGGTCACCACCTCAAAGAGCATGCACAGAGAAGTCCACATTAAACATGATTTAATGACTCGTAAATGTAAGTACACATTGATGGCCTAAGACACGAAACGAGCGGTTTGTGTAAGAAAAAGATCAGTATTTATATCGTTTTACCTCTTGTAATCACAGCCACGTCCAAGTTATCTGGTAACAAGAGGTAAAAACGATATAAATACTGTTTGTTATCGCACACAAACCACTCGTTTCGTGTCTTAGGCCATCAGTGTGTACTTACATTTATGAGTCATTAAATCATGTTTAATTTGGACTTCTCTGTGCATGCTTTTTGAGGTGGTGACCATAGACCTCCATTATATGACAGACAAACATGAACGGTTTGACCTAAAAATATCAAAATTGAAACTACTGCGGAAACAAACACACCAAGAAACAAAGTGAGTTACAAAAGATTTTTATTTCAAAAAAATTTTTTTTTTACTTTCTTTCCATCAGAGTAACATGTTTTTCAGAAAAAAAGGTGTTAAACCAGTTTGGACCATTGTTTGAACATTGTTATTAATAACTATTATTTGTGATTAAACATCAATACAAATTAATTAATTATTATTATTTTTTTAAATGATTATTATATTTTTGATAGATTCATAAATATTCATTATAGTTATCATTATCCTATGGTAAAATTTACTTCCTTCTGGAGTGATTATTTATAAAATAATTGTGATGAGTACTTTACGTACACATTTTACATACACATAATGCATAAATAAAATTGGGTAAAATAAAGTTCTTTGTGTGCCGTATGATTGCTGTGAATAAGCTTACTTTGTATAAATAATTTTTACTTTTATAAAAAGAAAGAACATTTACTTTTATTCAGCAAGAATTTGTTTTTCTGTATTTTTGATCAAATAAATGCAGATTTGGTGAAAATTATAATCTTCTATCAAAAATGAACTGGTGATATACATTAAATTTATATATTTATATTTGGTAAAATAAGATTATTTGTATGATTGGAGTAAATGAGCATGAATGGAGTGAACCAGCTAACTTTACCTGTGTGTTTACCTTTATTGTCTTGCAGTGTTTGTGGTGTGCAAACTCGGCAATGACTCCCAGAAGGCAGTTCAGCTCCTGGAGGAAATGTCGGGTCTGGAAATGGAGCAGATCACTGCGAGGGACATCCGTGGAGGATTGATGGCCTGGGCCAAGAACATAGACCACTCTTTCCCTCAATACTGACATTAATGAAGGAAAGCAATAAAGTTCAAATGATTTTCACTTTGTCTATTTCATTTATGCTATAATTGGTTTGATTTTGGGACCTCATCACTCCCCTGCATTTCTGTTTTTCACTGCATCTTTTAATGTGTGTAATATAATCAGACTGATTTCTCCATTTATTATGATTCTAGTAAGTTATTCCTACTCTGCAGCTTTAAGTTCTCAAATAAATAATCATAATAGTCATCAATATCCCATGGTGATAATTTATGATATAATTGTGACTAGGAGTTTACATACACTTTGCATTTGCGGAATATACAAAATGTTATATTCATATAAGTGCATGAAAACTTTTAGCTATAATGACTACTTAACCCTCAGGTGCTCTTCGGTCATTTCTGACCGAAAAATGTTCTGTTTTGAAATGTTAAAAATCACAGCTTCATCGGAATGTTACGAAACTTGGTGACTTTTATGGCATTGTGTATGTGAAGGTCATGATCCGAGCATGCTAAGTGGTCGTAAAAAAAATAGTCACACTTGTGCTCTTCGGTCAAAAATGACCGACCATAGGAAATGAATGGGAAATTGACAAAAACACAAAAACTTTGAGAATTTTTGTGTGTACAATCTACAAATCGGCCACGATGCAAAAAAAAGTGCTCAGCATTGAAGGGGTGACACTGTAAAACATCAAGAGTGCAAAACAGACATACCCACCCCTACGCACACACACTCACACACACTTTTATACACAAAAACACCAATAAATTGTGATTAAAGAAATCTGTTTTGAATGTTTAAAAATCACAGCTTCTTCAGAAAATTACGAAACTTGGTGACTTTTATGGCATTGGGTATGTGAACACAAAAAAAAAATTGAGGTCATGATTCGAGCAATTTAAGTGGTCGTAAAAAAATGAGTCACACTTTTGCTCTTCTGTCAAAAATGACAACCCATAGGAAATGAATGGGAAATTGATACAAAAAAAAATTCTCTGAATTTTTGTACAATCTACAAATCGGCCACAATTCTAAAAAAAAAAGTACACCGCAAGAAAGGGGTGACACTCTACAACATCTAGAGTGCAAAACAGACACACCCACCAACACACACACACACACACATACAAACACACTTTTATACACATACACACCAATAAATTTTGATTACAAAAAGTATGTTTTGAATTTTTAAAAATCACAGCTTCATCGCGATGTTACGAAACTTGGTGACTTTTATGGCATTATGTATGTGAACACACACAAAAATTGAGGTCATGATCTGAGCATGCTAAGTGGTCTTAAAAAAAATAGTCACACTTGTGGTCTTTGGTCAAAAATGACCCCATATGAAATGAATGGGAAATTGTAAAAAAAAAAAATGTTTTTTGTCATTTGTTTTATAAGAAATAGTTTTTGAGATTGTTTCAACTATACAAATCCACCACCAACAACAACAACAAAAATGTGTTCATAAACAGCTGGGGAATTCACATGCCTCTCAATAGAGAGCTATACATGCCATCAAGTGGTTACACCATGATTCTACGCTTTTTCTCTATACTGTAACCAGATGGTGCTAATTTTCTTCAAAAAATATTTTTTTTCTGAAGGCCTAGACTCTATATTAAACTAAAATACTGCATTAATATTTTTTTTGAAGAAAATAATATATATATAGAAAATAATATTTTTTTAAAATATTTTTCTATGGCAAAAATAAACCATAAATATTGCATAAATATTAATAAATTCATTTAAATTGTCTCAAAATACTAAATTAAAAAGAATAAATATTATAGAACAAAAATAAATTGCATTGGTTTTACTGGGATGGAGAAAGTTTCATTTTTAGGTGTCCGGTCACTTTTGACCGGGAAGATAACAAGTGTGACTCCAAAACGAAGAGCACCTGAGGGTTAATTGTCGCTGTCATTACAAACAGTATACAATGCAGTCATAGAGGTGTATAACTCTATTCAGGTCATCTGAATTGAAATTATTACAAATTGAATGCATGAATCAACATAATAGTACTATATTTGTGATCAATGCTATAATTATGATGGACAAGAACAGCTTGAGCTTTGTGGACAATCACAGATAAAAGCCGCTACAATGAATCATCAAGGACTCGGCAATGCTGTATTGCGTCATAGCGGCCGCGGAATGACGCCGCTAGAGGGCGCGCTCACGCGGCATACTCACATAACGGAAACTGCGCGTGAGAGACATGCGCGTACGCCAGTGAGAGAAAGAGAAAAACATTTCTGCACTTTTGAAGCTCAACTTCACTTCTTCAGCTCGACAGACGTGCCATTTCCTTCAGCCTTTACTTTCTCTGTCTGTGCGGCGTTCGTTATTTGCCCGCGGAGATGGCCAGAGCACATTAACACGCGTGTAACGTGACATGAGAAGAGGTTAGAAAGTTTTCAAAGCGAGCTCATGTAACGGAGCGATGGTTAACTGGCTAAGTTAAACCCCAAAAGCCTTAAACAAGAAACCCCGAAGCTCACAAGTCCTCGTTTCCCATTGATAGTAAGCTTAATCTCTTCACTTGTCAGGGAAACGCCTTTCCAGCATTGAAGGTATGTGTTCCTTTCTTTCCCTCTTCTGTTCAGTGTGTTTATTTCGTCTTGAGATTCAGTTGTTAATGATGCATGGTGATAAAGCTCGAACAAAGACATTGTATAACTTGTTTTGCTGGTATTTGTGGTCTTGTGCCAGTTATGCGATCTAGAGTGGGAGGGTCTCCAGATGTGCTTCCAGATGTGAGCTGGAGCTCTTCATAGCAAAAGACAAAAATGGTCAAAACTCCTCCAGAAAACAAGGATTTTGAGTTTTACTCTCTGATTTGGATATTCAATAACTCGCTATTCGTATTAATGAATGGGTTCTGTAGCTCACAGTCAGGGAATTGTGGATTAAAGACTTGAATCTGTGTTCGTTTCTAACAGGATTGCAATGGAAAGCACTTTGTGAAGCATCATGATCTCTCAGCCGTGGAGTGACACTATCAATTCAACATGTGCTGGATAGTGCACAGACAGCCATGACTATGCTATCGGGAATTGGTGTTTTTAGAGGGCGACGTAGCGAAAAATAGGTACCTTATCCCTTGGTCAAATCTTGCTGCCTCACACACCACGGCTTGCGCATGACTGTGCCAAATCTGCTCACCTGCCTTAGGACAGATTAAAAACACAACCCGTTCCCTCGTCGGATATCGGCCACGGTTTCCAAGCTCGTTACACGGTTTACTCTCAACCTGTGGAGGTAACTAATGTCTGCCAGTAGTAGCACCTCTCCTCTGACCTTACCTAAACCCTTCGTCCACTCTCAGCATCAGACTGCCCCCCCGACCCCCTCTCCGTCCCCCAGCCCTCCGGTGCCACTCTACGTCCGCCTCTCCAATGGGAATCACAGTGTCCCCAGCCCCACCTGCTCCCTTCACGGAGGAGTGTCCTTCCTCCTTCAGATCGGACTCACCAGGGAGATGGTCACCCTGGAGCCACACGATCTGTCGCTCAATTCTGTCAAGGATTTGGTCTGCTCCATAGTCGATCAAAAGGTAATTACGTTTTGTTTGTGTGACGGTCTCTCACTTTCATCAAGAGTGCTGAATCTGGCACATTTTAACATCATTTGAATGAGTGTCCCTACACACACTATGTTCTTGCTTGATATTTAGAGCACTTGATTATTTGTGAAATTGAATTCTGTTAATTTTTCTAAAAGGGTAAGACTAATTGACTGATGTGAGTTTATTCCTGTAATCATCAGGAAGTTGATTTAGGTGGATGAGCATGAGGAGAATTAGTGACTGATTAAAGAACACATTTCATTCAATCTCATCTAAATCTGCTTTGATCCACAAACACGGCAGATGAGTTGGGATGTGTGTGTCTTGGCTGTGAATGTTTGACCTTAGTCGGAACGTAGTAGTAAATATGTTATTTTAGTTGTAGTTTTGAAGAGAGACTTGAATGTTGAACGCTGAGTGGTTGCTAGGGTGTTGCTAGGCCATATTCATGGTGTGTTAGTGGTTTCTTGGACAATCCTAAGTAGTTAGAGAGAGAGAGAGAGATCACTGATATTAAGTCTTGATAGTTGATTTGATCTGATTTCAAAGGTCTTATTTGTCTTTTAGTGTCATTTGCATTAGATTTCTTTAATTGGTTTGTTCTAGTTACATATAGGCATGCATGTGTTATAGTTGATCAATTTTGTAATGATATGTCTGGTGTTTTGGACACACTTATCATGAACACAGTGACTCTAAAACTAATTTTTAATATTTGGTAGTTTTATTTATTTATTTATTTTTATTTTTTTTAAATAATTTTATTAAGGAATCAATATAAAAAAATGAGTACAAGTAAACAAACATAACAGTAAGAGAAAAAAAAAGCAAAAGGAAAAAAACAAACAAACAAATGAACATACAAACAAAATAATAATACAAGAGGAGAAAAGTGAGCCAACGTATACAAAATCGACAGATGGCAATACGGATGCATCTATCTCTCTTACCTACACGTATAGATCCATACACGTGCATACTTATTCATACACACATATCCATACATATATACGTACATATATACATACATATACATAGACATACATTCATATATATATATATATATATTTATATATACATACATACATGCATCCGCATACACAAACATACATACCTACATATACACACACATACCCTCATACACATGCAAAAAAATAATAATAAAAAAATAGTAATAAAAAAATAAGGGGGGGGGGGTAAAAAAAAAAGAACAAAGATTATACAAACAAAACAAAAAACATTAAAAATTAAAAATAGGGAGGATGAAGAGTTATATTTGGTAGTTTTATAACTGATAGTACAAGGTTGCAAGCACATCTTTACCCTACGATGTGTTTCATGAGATTGTGTGTCTCAGTGTTTGTGTGATGCATGAGGCAGATAAGAGCATGCATGTAAAAATCTGTTAGAACGGAAACACACTTTTTCAATCAGTCACATATTGTGTAAACATGCACTTTCTTCAAAGATGTCATCATTTAAATTGAATATGATGAAGAAAAATATGATTAAAGCCTATATATATATTTACAGGTAGGTGCATTTTCATATTTAAAATGTCAGTTATCAGGAGATTCAGAAGATCTAGAAGGTCTATTCTGGCCTGGGATTTTAATTTTGTCAGATATGAAAAAAAAAAAAACCCATTAGACTGATCAACACATTGTGTCAGAACAGGTTGAAGGACTGCACCAAATGTGTTTAATATAGCTGTCTGTGAATGTAAATGCTAAATGGTCTGCAAAGTTGCAAAGTCGAACGGCCATGATAAATAAAGTTATTGTCTCCCAAAAGAAAGAATCAACTCAGAATCACCTATACGAGTCTCACTTCCATGATGCCTAACACGGTAACACATTTGCCTAATGCCCACCTATGGTCTTCATTGGCTGCCCGTGAACAATGTCTATGGCCCGCCCTCCAACACTGTAGCTGGTGTTGTGTACATGTCGAGAGGACACTGTTTTCTGCTCTGCAAAAGTAATTTATCTTTGTAAACACTTCCAAAGTATGAGGATGTGAAGAGTCAGTGGTTAAAATGACCGCTATACAACAGCAGTACAATCTTTTGATGATTGCTTCTCAAATCTACATGGCGTCTGAATGAGATTTATTCAAATTCAAATAAAAAAAAACTGGGGTAGAAACTGGGGTGTCTTTAGACAAGGGCTCAACACACAATACAAGAGACAACCACACAACAACACTTTAATATAAAATCAAATCAAAATACCGAACATACGTGAAATAAACTATGGGGATGTGAAGAGTCTGTCACAATAACAGAGGCTTTCCTTTTATACTGCCACAGCGTAAAGATCAGACAGAGTTGCTTGTTTCTCGCCAATAATTTTACCAGCCATGTTTATAATCCTGTTTATAAGTCTGTTTTTGCATTTAACAGAAAGAGAGTTGTACCAGGATACAGTGTTGAAAGTAAGCACAGATTCAATGACTATCAGAATGTCCTTTTCAACTTCTCAATTTCAGAATAATACAGGATAAGCCTTTTTAAAAACACTTTCTGAACGTTTATCAAATCTAAACTGGGAGTCAATCTATGTACCCGGGTATTTAAAACATCCCACCTGCTCAACTTCCTCTCCATTAAGTAATAAAGGCTAAAAAGTGCTGCATGCATTGGAAGCCCCACAATATAATATTGGTTTTGTTAATATTAAGCTGCATGAACTGTCCTCCGTCCAGGCTGTGAGAGAGTTAACAAAATTAATATAAATGTCCAGTGATCAGACTGATCTCATGAAGTAGCGTGTGTATGACACGCCAATTCGTATTTCCGTTTTTGGCGTGCTATCAAGACGCATAATCGCCTTTCAGCGTGTTTATGAACGCCGTTGACTTAACGTTATATAAATATATGACTTACCTCAACCCCGTCCCTAAACTTAACCGTCACTGGGGTTAATGGCATTTATGACTGTTCCCTTGCCATCCTAGGTAAAAAAAAGATATGACTTACCTCAACCCCATCCCTAAACTTAACCATCACTGGGGTTAATGGCATTTATGACTGGAGATTTGACTGCGTGTTCAGACACGCGGAATGATGCGGACGTTGGCGTAGACATATACGCATACACGGATACACGCGGATAGCTCAAAATGCGTGGAGATAACACGCCACCTGACTCGAAAGTGGCGTATATGTTTACGCAAAAGTCATGATGTCATGTTGCAGTGATTGGGTATCCTTCACACATCCATGTCATCTGCTTATTTTCCATCAAATTATTAGGGCTGGGCAAAAAAATCGATTTTTCGATTAATCGTTTTTTAAAATGTGGTCGATTCAAAATCGATTCTCAACGGCCACGAATCGATTTTTTTCCATATAAAGGGCTCGCGGACGCGGTGCTGCATCTTCTCGTCTCTGCACTAGGCAAGCGCTAAGCGCTGCAGCTGTCGATACACACACGCGTTTAGGAGTCGGGACACGACGGAATATTCACTTGCACAATCGGGCCAGCATTGCATCGTGACCTACGATCGTAACTAACATTTATCATTTATTTGCTCAAGCAATGTTAAACCATCCCGTGCTCGCGCACTCTCAGAGATTTCTTTCACTGCGTGCACAGTAACGTTACAGCCTAAATCCGCCTCACAAACAGCTCGCCAGAAACAAAAGTTTTATCCCTGGATTATATCGCTTTAACAGTTAAAACACGCGACATTATGTCAAAACTCTGGTTTTGGTGAGTAACCTCGTAAAGACAGTCGGTAATGTCTTAAATTAGCATTAAACGCGTGTGACAGAAAGTTAATGAAACAGTATGGATTCGCATACTAGTTCTTAAAGTGAACGCAGCCATTTGTGTCAGTCATTAATTCTGTTGTCATAACAACAGAATATAGTATTAATTGTAAGCAATCAGAATTAATAGCCTTTGTATTTAATTCAGTCTGGACTAAAAAGACTATCCAGTGTTATTTTGCATTGGATTACTTTATTCAGTTTCTGTAGTATATCTGACATACCCAAAAAACTACCCCAAAATGTCTCTTAATTTTTGTCTTTATTCTATTGTATTTATTTGTGCTACTTTTTTCAATTTAATTCAAAGATTGAAATCAAGCATCCATACATAAACTCTTAACAAAAAAATACATTAACATTTCGGTAAGATCAATGTAAAAAATGTCTAAATATTTATATATTTATCTATCTTAAACATAAAATAACATGATACTGTTTGATCAAGCTGTGCGACTGTTCTGTTCTTTTATAAATTATAAATATAGGATTTTTATTACATCTTCATTATAGTTGAATCGAGAATCAAATCAGGAATCGAGAATCGAAAATCGAATCGAGAATCGAAATCGAATCGAACTGAGAGCTTGCGAATCGAAATCGAATCGAAATTGAAATGTGAATCGATACCCAGCCCTACAAATTATCATTATTACAGGTTAACTTATTTGTATAAATTGAGAAAAGAATTGGGGATAAAACATCCCTGTGGGAGACCAGATTTATCTGTCTATTCTTATGTTACATTTATTCATTTGGCAGATGCATTTACAGTGTTTCAAACGTCAGTTATAACCACAGGTAAAGTACCTCGGGCGCTAACTTATCTGAGGCGATTTAATGCTACCTGTAGCAGTGCCACTGTCCACAAACATTTATGCTAAACAGTGCTAACTACGTGAAATAGTAGTGGAATGTCACTGTAAAAAAATGGAGCGAAGTACTCCAGTGTCAGTTAGTGCAGTTAGAGCAGAGCAACCCATTTTATGTATGATATTTCAATACAAATGTTCAGAATGGATACAGAGGTGGTATAATGATGTGTTGCGTCAGATCATGGCAGAGATTCAAATTTCAGGAATTCCACTCGGCGCAGCCCGTTATCAACTGTCAATCAAGCTGTCAATCAAAGTTAACCACACACTTATTTGTCATACATTTTATTTCAAAATATGATCTAAACTAACGAGTTAGAAAAAAATTCAGCCCCCTCACAGTTGTCAGGCACCTATTGAAAAATACAATAAAAGTCCATGGGAACAAATTGTAAAAACATGAATGCTGTGAAAACGGACATTTTAACATGGGGTCTTTGAAAATTTGCTCCCTTTTGGGACCTGCCCCTAGTGGATTTTCGATGTATTGCAGTTTTTTGCACTTCTGGGTAGGCTTCAGTTTTCAGATTCATTGCCGCTTGCCCCTCAAGCAATCCTTGGTGTGTTTATATGACTTTCTTCTTTCAGCCAAACACAATCAGAGTGATATAAAAAAAATGCGTTGCTTTACAATAGGAGTGAAAGGCATTGTTTTTTTTTTAACCCCGAAAAAGCGCATCCATCCATTGTAAAAGTAATCCATACGACTCCAGTGGGTTGAAGCGTTGGGTGTTTTTGTTAGAAAAATATCCATAATTGTAATAACTAAATTACGGTAAGACGAACACCTTAAAGGGCACCTATTATGCCCCTTTTCACAAGATGTAATATTGGTCTCGGGTGTCCCCAGAATGTATTTGTGAAGTTTCAGCACAAAATACCCCACAGTTAATTTATTATAACCATTTGAAAATGTCTTTTTTGCGGCCTGTTTTAAAATGAGCTGTTTTGGTGTATACAACCTTAAATGCAAATGAGCTGCATATCCCCGCCCTGCCTTTGGATGAGGGCATCACTTGAATACCTATGACAGTCGGTCTAAGCAGAAGGGCTGAGAGTGAGAGACCCACTGTCATTCAGCCATACATGTTTGAATCGGAATATATAAATAGTCTCTGATCAGACCCAGATGACGAAGAGACTCCGGCAGAATAAACACAAATGAGAATGGATCAGTACGTCTCGGTATGGTTATTTGATACATTTATGTACTTATAGAGTTATAAATCGCGCCCCCTTTGAAATTATGGATGTGCAACACACACACACACACACACACAGACACACACATATACTAACGTTGGCACAATTTTTTGAAACTACATACACATACTGTGATAAAGGTTGCTACGTACAATAGGCTTGGGCGGTATCCAAATTTTGAAACCGTCAAACCTCCTGCCACGAGCCCTGAATGCCCGCAGTGACATGCTGGTTAGAACATTTAAATTGTTTATTAAAACTAGTGTTTTCTATGTCAGTTGCTGTAAAGATAAAGATTGCACTGACGATGCAAACTCGCATCTTCGTGGTAGTGAACGCGAATAAAGAGTAGCCTAATGCACACTTCATATGAATTAGCCTAAAGCAGAGAGCAGCCCATTTCTTTTAGCTTGTAATTGTTTTGTCTAAAAGTAGACATTTCAAGCTTACTATATATATACACTTCTCAGATCATTAAGACATATCTGCTGAGTTTCAGTTCATGTATGAGTCGCGCTCCAGTCACGCGCCGGCGCGTGTCCTGATTGTATACTATATTTGCTTTTTATTTATTAATCCAGGCAATTCGTTGATGAAAATTAAATGAAGATGCAATTTTTTCAAAACGAAATTCGTTTTAAAGAAAGGCTTTCTACAAAACAAAACGTAATAAGTGGTCATAATCATGTCTGACTGACCCAATGTGTTTTCTATGTCAGTTGCTGCAAAGATAAAGAGGGCATTGACGATGCAAACTCACATCTTCGCGGTAGAGAACACGAATAAAGAGTAATGCACACTTCATATGAATTAGCCTAAACATAAGCAGAGAGCAGCCAATTTCTTTTAGCTTGTTTGTTCTGTTTAAAAGTAGACATTTCAAGCTTACTATACACTTCTCAGATCTTGTATTTAATATGCGAGGTTTAGTTCATGTATGAGTCGCGCTCCAGTCAAACGCCTGCGCGTGTCCTGATTATATACTATATTTGCTTTTTATTTATTAATCCAGGCAATTCGTTGATGGAAAAAAAATTAAAAATCAAATTCAGTTACGGTAATGAGCGTTTGGTTTCCAACAAGTGCTGTAAGCGGTAAACCAATCACAACAGACCGTGCCATCTGGCCAATCAGAGCAGAGCAGCCTCACGTAAAGGAGGGATTTAGAGAGAAAAGATCATTGAAATAATGTAGGTTATATTATTAGAAAATTAAACTTTAATTTATTTTTTCTACTTAAGTTTTGATGCATGTAAACCTGTTGTAGGAGACTCCAAAACATGGCATAATAGGGGATTTAGTCATAATAGGGGCATAATAGAGGCTTAAAGGTGGTGCCCTCGTGTCAGTAAACACGTCATCACAGAAAAGAAGAGATGTGGCCTCTTAAGATTTGATTAAATATTAAGAAGGCCACAAGGATAAAAAAGATGTGAATCTGGATGGATAAGTCAAATAAATACAGCAATATTCTATTAAAAAATATTAGAATTTAAAGACTTTAAAAAGTTGTAAGCAAGGAGAAGTTTTTTTTTCCCCATACTGGCTTGTTTGGAAAGTTTAGACCTACATCTTAAGCTTTGGCTTTTCCACCAATGCACAAAAACTGTGTAAATAAAAGATAGCCATTTGATTCCCAAAAACAGTTACATCAAATCATGTTCTTGTTCTGAGAGCATACAGTCAGGTGACCTGTGGCTGTGTAGCTGTGCCATTACACTCTGGTAAAGGCATCTGAATACCACGTCAATATGCCACATAAGAGCAGCACAGTGTGTTAATGACTTCATCTGGTTTGGTACAGTTTGTCCAGTGAAGTTGGGGTCAACTGCTGGACACACTGGGACAAAAATATTTTATGTTTGTGTGCACTATTAGGAATAACTTAAAGGGGTGATGAACTGAGAAATCAAATTTTCCTTGAGCTTTTGACATCTAAGAGGTCATAATTTTATAAGAATATCCTGCAAGTTTCAGAACTGAAAACGTCCTTGTTAGTCCAATAAAAGCTTTTATTGACACCAGCCTCTGAAAATGCCTCGTTTTTAAAAGTGGGAAACTGTGACGTCAAAAGGGGTTAAAACACCACCCCCGCAGAAGAAGATCAACACCTACTTCAACACAGCTGGTTTAGCCCCGCCCACTGATTCGCGCATTACACGCATAACTAAGTAGCCTAACATACATGCCTACCTCGTGATGAAACCGGATCGATCTACCGAGCAATACAGAATATTGTGCAGTACCTGGTTGTGGAAGAAGACAGTTGCTGCATAAGCTTCCTCTGGATTCCAATAGGACTGCATAGATAAACTTTATTTTTAATGACGTTCCATCTGATGAGGGTAAAACATCGTCGTCTGTTCGCTTCATTTCACTGAGGATTGTTTTGTAAACAAGACTGGATCTGCAGACCGATTAAGAGTTAAGAACGGTGCTGTGCCGTCTATACTGGATCTGACAGGAATTGTGCAACACACGGACTCTGGATCGAACATGCATGGGCGAACCCGGTTGCCATTTGACAACATTGGACGTTTTCCCCCACGTACACCGACGGGTGAGTTAAACTCATTATAATATGCAAAACTGTTATCCACTCACAGCAGTGGGCGTTTATTTCCAAGTCTTCAGTGCGACACGCCCATAAAAACCGACCGTTTTTCAAGAAGGCTCACAACTTGGGTACAAAATAGCCTATTACTTATTCATTTTGATGTTTTTGAATGCAAAAACCAAGTGAACGTCATAAGTTGACCTCAGACAACAATATAATAAAATGTTAAAAGCCAGTTCATGAGCCCTTTAACAAATTCTAATTGTATGACACGCCGCTCTACAGTAATTTGAAGGTGATTGCAGTACCAGTTTTGGGCACAATCTTGCATACTGCTCCTTTAACAAATTCTAAATATTGTATGAATACACTTGCTCTTGCTCTTTTGGTAGCGTTATTACACACACACATCTAGGCTCTAATCACTTTTTTTTTTTTTTTTAACATTTTTTAATAATATAAAAATAAAATAAAGTGCTTAAGAATTGTTAAGGAAATAGTTTTCACATGATTGTTTGAATTTCTCTAAAGGGCCAGCTACCAATAAAGCGTTCCGTCAGTAAAGTTAATGAAAGAACTAGGGATGTCCCGATACCACTTTTTCACTTCCGATACCGATGCCGCACCTTTGGCTTTTGCCGATACCGATATTAGTCCGATATTTTTTTTTTCGTGGTCCGACGTGCCGTATACGGCCCACAGGGTGGTTTATAGGTTTAACTTTGTGAAAGACAAAACAAAACAAACACAAAAGTAAACATAATACATATCTTTGGAAAGCTGAGAAACTCGTGATTCTAACGACGTAAACCATTTTAAGATACAATCAACACAGCGGGCACAATCTGTCTCTTTGTCAGACCACCAACAGCCAAAACAAACCAACACAAACTGGAAGAAACTCACCAATTAGCCATCTGTTAGTCCACATTCCAACATAAATGGTTTGGTTTCACTGTAAAGCGTCCATACAATCCAATTTGAAGAAGTTTTTAGTCCAAAACAATTGTATATATGAATAAACATCCATGGAATGTAAATAGTAGCATTTCGCGTTAGCCGACAGCGCTATCACAACTTCGACGCACTAATGCTACGTTCACACCGGACGCGAATAGGGCGTCAGGCGCGAATGATTTCAAGTAAGTCAATGCAAGAAAAATTCCTGCGGCGCGAATGAGGCGTGGAGCGCGGCGCGGAAGACGCGAATACGCCTCATTCGCGCGTCAAGTTGGCGCGAATGGCGCGAATTGAGCGTTGTGCATTCACGCGTTTGACGCGAATTCGCGTCTGCCGCCCGAGTTGAAAAATCTGAACTTTGGCGTGAATTCGCGCCGCGTTAACCAATCAGGAGCCTAGCTGCTTGCTCACGTGGTGAAGTGTCTGGATGCTTCAATAAATTATTTTGTTAATATGACTAAATGCATGGTGGGATTATGCACAACAAAGCAAATGTTTCATCACTTAAAACATTATTTCTATATGAAGACATGTTCATTTTGTATTGAATGTTATTCATTCCATATCTAGAAATAGTATTATGTTGTAAAGACAGACATCCCAAGTCTCCCGGAAGTTCCGGGAGTCTCCCGCATATTGATAGCGTCTCCCTGATGCCCGCAAATTAGTTCAAATCTCCCGGAATCTAGAGCGAGACATACTGCGCGCATAACATACATAGCGCGCTATATATATATATCAACATATGTGCATAAATTCGTGTCTGGACGTGAGAGAGAGAAAAAAATCACAGGACAGGTTAATAACTTTTGAAGGCTGGCTCTATTTATTATCAAAACAAAAATAAATGACAGCTAGATTAGATGGATGAGGGGCCGGGCGAGGGTGATCCTCGCTCAGATGCGGGACAACAGGTCATCAAACTGGGCGCGTGACAGGCGGAAGTACCGCTGACAGCGGCCGTCATCCAGCGCAGCTCCTGGAGCGAGCAAATGGTGAAACTCGCCAAACGGTTCGGCTCCGAAGGGTCCGGTGGACACAAATATACGGCGACGATGATCCCCACGCCGCTGTTCTGCTTTCCAGAGTAAATACAGAGAGGTAACTCTCTTGATGAATGCTCGGTCGACATAAAAACAATGACCGCCAACGGATTTTGATTCTGACGCGCGTCACGCGCGTAAATTTCGCTTCAAACTTTACGCGCGCCAGTTTCGCTCTCTCTTTGAGTGACAGTTTATCTATCCAGTTGCAATAGAGAATGAAATGACGCTATTTTCTGATAGCCAATGAATTTCTGAAAAGACTGAAATGCAGCTTTTGTGGAATCATCCGATTACATTAGAATCCGTGCGCAAAAGCGAGAGTGATTCTCTGCGCGCGTGTGCTTAAACACAACAATCATCACGTGACAGGCTGCGCCGCTAAACTGGATATCGCTCATATTTTTTTCTCCCCTCCGATCTCCGATCTAGCGTTCTGGGCCGGTATCGGCGCGATACCGATGCCGTGGATTGGATCGGGACATCCCTAGAAAGAACAAAGGGAACAGAGAAAATTACTCACTGCTCTTGACTAAAGAACTTGTGTAGCTTTAATAAGGAGTAGTCTATATATAATGTATAATTTATGCAGCATAGACTGTTTGATAACTTTATTCAATTATTCTATATATGTCCTACCTGTTAGACAGTTAATTTTTATCCAGACATCAATGGCTTATTGATCATTATAGGTATTATCAATCATTTTTTATCAATCATTTAGTTATTGCTAATTTCAGAATTATCACTAATCTGGGTGTGAATTTGGTTTAGAACCAAACAAGTTGACTCATAAAACCATTTATGTCGCAATCGCATATCACAACTGCAATATTGACCTCAATAATCGCAATATGACATTTTCCCCAAATCGTGCAGCCCTAGATAAAATTAAAAATCCTAGATAAAATTATATTACCCGGACAAGTGACTTTTGTGCATGGACAAGTGAAAATTTAACAAGTGCCTCAAATAGTTAATGTCAAGCCCTGACTAATATGCATTAATTCATGCTTAACTAATGCACAGATAATCATGAGATCATAATGTATAACTCATGAAGAACTAAACCATTAAATAAGGATTACTGCATCAGCAACTAATAAAGAGTCTATATGATTAATAGATTAAGTAATACATGAATTGCTATTAATTCAATGTGTCATTGTGTATTAATTCCTTAATAATATATTTTATTAACTAATATACCACAATTAACTAATAAACCACAATTAGTCAAAGCTATTCACTTCAACTTCCAGTTGCTTTAATTAATCATTAGCTAAGGATTTGCAAAGGTATCATTATGTTATGACTTTACTTGTTGAGGCACATCATTATTGACTAGTCATTTAGTAATTGTAGTAATTTGCTTACGAATTTGCACTAACAATGAAGTAATTAATCATGTAATAATGCATATTAGTGTACCTGTCATATTATCTGGAAGTTGAAATACAAGGCTTTGGCTCATTCTGGTAATTAACATATTAATTAACACTATTATTATCAGTATTATACAGTATTAGCTGTGCATTAGTTAAGCATGAATTAATGCATATTAGTGCACCCGTATTGTAAAGTGTTACCGAAATTTTCAATTGCCTTTTTTTTTGATAAAAATACAGTAAAAAGAGGTATATTGTGAAATATTATTATAATTTTAAAATAGCTGTTTTATAATGAACATATGCACGTTAAAATCTTAATTTATTCCTGTAATGGCAAACCAGAATTGTCAGCAGCCTTGGTAAGCACAAGACACTTTCATTTTCATCAAAAACATAAAAAGAAAACATAATTATTCCAAACTTTTGACCGGTAGCGTTCATGTGAATTTTCTCTGATAAAGTACTATTTTCACAAAATAGCGTGACAATGAGTGCATAAAAACATTAAAGGGATACTACACTTTTTTTTTGGGAAATAGGCTCATTTTACAAGTCCCTCAGAGTTAAACAGTTGAGTTTTACCATTTTCAAATCCATTCAGCCGATTTTCTGATATTTTGAAGAATATCAGTAACCATACAGTTTCTGGTCTTATTGGCTTCCATAGAAGGAAAAAATCTATACTATGGTAGTCAATGAGACCAGAAACTGTCTGGTTACTGATAGTCTTCTAAATATCAGAAAATCGGCTGAATGAATTAGAAAACAGTAAAACTCAACTGTTTAACTCTGAGGGACTTGTAAAATTAGCCTATTTCCAAAAAAAGTGGAGTATCCCTTTAAGGAAAAATAGAAATAGAAAAATATCAATGGTAAAATATTTAATTGAAGCAGTCATTCAGATATTACTAGAAAACGGCATCAGATTTTGTGTCTAAAACCTTGACTTCATATTCAAGGTATGTGTCAATGTTTCAGTAAGCAGAACAATAAATGAAACCAAGCGACGTTTGTTTTTATGTTGTCCCTAGGTGTAGATTTCTGTTAATTTGCACCTTGGTCTCTACAACAGTAAATCCATTTTCTGATACAATCTTGGAAACGCTGAAGAGAGTGCAAGCCAGGAACGTTTTTCAGAGCTGTTCTGCATCACTCTCTCCAAACCCAAGGGATGAACAGCAAACGCCATCTGCCGAGATCCCAGTTGTGCAGGATCATATGGCTTTGATATCGGTGGAAAATATGACTCCGGTTTCTCCCATCATCTTGGCCATCTTTACTCTCTCACAGACACACACACACACACACACACACACACTGTGTGCTGTTACTAATACAGTCACTCAGCCTCCCCAGTGCTCTGCTGGAGGAATTTGACCTGACTTGGGAAAGCATGAATTCTAGCACTCAGCAGAACGTAACGCTGCCACAGTCAACAGGGAGCAGACTGAAAAGTGTTTTATAAGCTGATGCCTCATTAGATATGCTTTTGGATGAACTCAGTCTCTGGTGGCTATTATTTACACAAATGGAGGACACTCATGGAAGCCTTTACACAATACATTTATTCACAAATACAGAAAGGCAGATGTGCTGTCCATTCCAACTTCTTATAGTATTCAAGTCTGGTCAGGACATTTGGAGCCAAAATGATACTCAAATCATTAAAGGCCACCTATTATGTTTTGTTTTTTTATTTTAGTCTAATCTTTCTTTATTGTGTGATATCATTGTGCTGCTAGATTTTTAAGATCGTCTCGAGAGTTTCCTTTTAAAGTCCCCCTGTAGTCAGCTCATCGTTGATTACCAAAATGACATATTTAAACATTTTTTTCCTCAAAATAGCTCAAATGTGACTCATTTATTATACGCGGTTCTATGAATATACAAATTAGCCCCGCCTCCACTCACTCACACCAGCTCAGAGATCCACTCTTTGACGATCACACGTTGATGTGATTGGTTACTAGGTAGTTTGTGACATCAGAAACACCAGCGATTTCAACCATGAAACACACAGTTTGTCTTAAAGTCATCATGAAATCAAATTTAACAAATCTTCTTTTTATATAGCCTAATTGTTATAAATGATTTATCTGTCCACTTCATTATTTTTTTTAAATTCATGCACCCTTATAATCTTTAATCAAATACATTAGCATTCCCTCCCCCATCGAAATGACCTCTCTTCTCTTTCGGTCACAATGGCGAAAGGGTGCGGCCAGATCCGATGAGGGTACGGCCATCGGTGCACCGCCTCTCAGAGAATCGCATTCAAATCTCCCTTCATTTTTTTTTGCAACTCTCAACCTCCAACGATCTTATCAATTCCCGAAGGATGAAATCAAGCCCCGCATTTTTTTTCTAATTTCAGAAGCAACTTCACACGGATATACGTCAGGACAAGGAAAAAAAATAGGGCCGCTAGTTAAACGCGTTATTAACGGCATTAACGCAAACCCATTTTAACCGTGTCAATTTTTTTTATTGCGTGATTAACAGTCTTTTTGGCCTAGCAAACTTTGTAGTTTTTTTTTTCACATGCTTTTGTAACAGGATGCGGCATGCGCGGCGATGCGCTGTGAAACCCATTCATTTCAATGGCTTGTGCTGCGCAAGGACGTTTTGTTGCTTCGTCGACCTAAGTGCAAGCGGATCTAGCTAGACCGGAAACAAAAACAACAGGCACGTCGCACACACTTGTTTGGACTTTACTTTACTAAAAAGTTGCCAAATGTTTCCATTGACAAGACCAAAGTGAGCTGTGTGTTTTGTCGTTGTAAACCGAGCTATTATCATCGCAGCACGTCCGGTCTGAATTACCACTTGATTGCCAAAGCGCACACACAACTGATTCTCCGCCCCCTCGTCAATATCAGGACCTTGTCAGTATTTCTTTCACCCTTTTAATGGTGGACAGTGTTACATGAATAGATTATTTGCTCTAAGTGAGAATGTTAGTTTGAAATTGAACACAGTATATGCCAATGTTGTTTTCAATAAAAAAACATTTGCACAAAGCAAGTCGATCCACTTTTCCATGTTGATAAGAGCATTAAAATGAGAAGAAATAATGTGAGAAAAAGAAATCAAGAGGCATTTAGAATAGATAAAAATATGTGACAAGTTAACTACAACATTAATGTGATTAATCGCGATTAAATATTTTATTCATTTGACAGCACTAAAAAAAATACAATCTCAACTTCCTTTTCACGCCGACTTTAAAGCATATTAAAAACACTTCATTTGAATGTTTTAAATCTATGTTGAAAACACATCTCTTCTCATTAGCATATAACTGTCCTTAGGTGTATGGAGACTGAATAGTGATGAGTATTGTGTCTTAAAGTTTATTTATGTGCATCTGTTTTAATAATTTTGGGAGCGTAAAGCAATTTGGTCAACTTGTATTGTTCTCAAGTGTGCTATAGAAATAAAGGTTGATTGATTGATTGAACTGTTTGTGCATGGAAACAATCTGCAGAGTTAAACACAAAGTCATTCCAAAAGGACATAATCTCTCTAGCAGAAAAGACCAGCCTTAAACGCCTGATTTGTAGTTCTTGCATTAAGCCCAAAGTATACTTAATTTTTCACACAGTGCGCATAAACTTTCACAGTATACTCCATTTGACGTGTACATGTGCACATGAAGAGTTCAGATGCAAAAACCTCTAAATGCCATTTGAAATTTTCTTCTTTAATGATAATTTTTATCAAGCTTGTATATTTAAGTTCAGTAATTTCACTTAAATAACAATTAATAGGTAATTATCATTGCCATTTAAGTGAAATCACTGAACTTAAATATTCAAGCTTGAGAAAAAATGATCATTCTAGAAGAAAATTTCAAATGGCATTTAGAGGCTTTTGCATCTGAACTCTTCACATGTTTCTAAACCCAAATTGGTGATCGCCTCCTTTAAAACTCTCGTTTAGTCACTGTTAGTCCGCGTGTTCTTCAGAATCCGTAAAAATGTGAATCGATTAAAATCGAGAAATCTATATTTTTTTACACAGCCCTACTGAACACTACTAGTACAGTTTCTGTTCTGATATTTCCTTCCGTGAGATGAGATTATCCTGACTTCTTGAAAGTGGGCCAGAGGCACCAGCTCATTTGCATTTAAAGGGATATACACAAAAACGGCACATTTTACAATAGGTGCTATAATAGGTGCCCTTTAATGGTAAAGGTGTGACGCAGAAGGATGTTAAATGCCTCAGGGGGTACGACACGCTAAAAAGTTTGGGAACCTGCAATTGAGTATGTGCGATTTCTTAAATGAATGGCCCGGAATCAGACAAATACATTTGGGACAGATGAAAGGCCATAACATGTCTTTAATGTCATCAACTCTTCAAAAAAACTGTAGTTTTAGATGAGAAGGGCACTTGACACCACATGAGATTCTGCTCCTGAATGCAAAAAAACACACCACTTGGCTCTCTATGGAGAGGGATGAGCAATAGGATCACTTATGAATTATGTAGGAATACGGTGATCCTCGCTCCGCTTCACTGTCACCCTACACTCTCATTACCAATCAGTGGATTCATTATGACTTTGACTAATTCTACACAAAGGACTGTTCATGTTTCTGCACTGCTGTGGCCCTTTTGTTTCCTGAGGTCTGATGGACGTGTTGTTCAGAATGACTTGTGCAATAAACATCTGATAGCAAGGCACTTCCTGTTTTGGTGTCACCCAGGCCCTTGTCTGCAGTCACGGAGGGAGGCATCGTAAAACAAGAGTTCATCGCTCTAACACCGGCATGCAATCAGCGTTCCTCACATTCCTGAGGCCTGATGTCAAATCAAACATCTCAAACTGACCTAGAGTGAATTAGGTCATTTCTGTCAACTGCTGCTCTCGTTTCAAGGCCAGTCTATTGATTTGAACTGCATGTAAAATGGACAGCTGGTGGATTGTGGGTCGCAGTTCTCTGCCCTTCTTCACAGTATGAAAGAGTGAGTTTACAGTGTTCTTTGGCCCAGAATTTAACAGCCCATCTTCTCCTATCAGAGAGTGATAAAGCAAGCTCAGGGGAAGGAAAAACACTTTATAAAAGAAAGTTCTCTAAATCTCTCAAAAGACAAAACAACCTGTCATTAGAATATGTGGGGGCATCTAGTTTGATTTTGGTCAGTTATATTCATGAGCTTGTTTACTAGTAAATGAGTAAAACCTTATACAGTTGATTAGGGGTGAGTAATATGACAAACAACTTATATCATGATATGAGTAATTTAATATGACAACTGTGTACATATTACAATATAGTTCTTACGTGACAACTCTTGGAGTGTTTGGCATGGTAATATGTATAGGCTATGACAATATGTTTGATATGTTCAGAAAATATGTCGCTTCTCATCAGAAGGCTTTGGAGCTGAATGGATTAGAGGTCGACCGATATTGGATTTTACCGATAACGATAGCTAGGTTGGGCTTTGCCGATAACCGATTAATAAACCGATAGTTTTTAAAATTGATACTGGATAAAAACAAAAATAACACTCCAAGTAAAACAGTGCTGAACTTTATTATAAAAATACAAAAAACTGTATGAACCATGAAAACATGTCAATAAAAGGCATTCTTTCAAACAAACAAAAAATAATACTCTAAATAACAAATTAAGCATTCCAAATGTAACTGTTTAACTGTTCTTTTTCAAGCCAACCTAATGAATAAAAAAGACGTTTCAAATAATAACAAAATTTGCCATCTGAAAATGATGGAGATGACCAGGAAATAACTATCGGTGCGGATTTTTGCTGATAACGATAGTTCCACTAATTAACTATCGGTGCCGATTAATCGGCAAATCCGATGAATCGGTCGACCTCTAGTATGGATTACATTTATGATGGGTGGATGTGCTTTTTTGGAGCTTCAAAACGTTGGGCTCTAATCAATGTCAATTACAAAGCAAGAGCTAGGATATTATTTAATATCACTCTGAAGATACTTAAAAGATCTAAGAAGGTCATAAAACAAATCCATGTGAATTAAGCTGTTTAATCCATGTCTTGTGAAGAGATATGATGCTATGCTTTGTATGTTAAATAGATTTAATTTAGGCTTTTTGGATCTTCTCAGCTCTGGTTATCGGGACAGAAACCTCTCAGGTTTATCTAAAAATATCTTAATTTGTGTCAAAAGATTAACTAAAGTCCTATGGGTTTGGAACGACATGAGGGTGAGAATTTTAGTTTTTGGGTGAACCTGTCTTGTGACCCAGTTATCGTTCAAATAATGATAGATTTTGAAGAGGAAAAAATAAACTTGACGTTGATGTCTTGGTAAAACAAAACTCAAAAGTGTGTGTTTGATATGTTTCCAGAGGGGAACGCCGTTGTCATTTCCCAATCCAACAACTATTAGCCTAATTTTTGTTTCACTTTCGATACAGGAAAAAAATTCATGCAAATTGCAAATTCATGTCTTGCCGTGCTGTTTCAAGTTGACTTTGCTCAACGTCTTTTATGTAAAATTGTTACTCTTTAAGCGTTTTGGTACTTTACTGGTGCAGAGTGTTTATTTGGTTCGTCGTTTAATAGTTTTAAACACATCTGGTCATTTTAATTTCCATGGAAAATTCTTGCAGATATATCACACCAGCAGCTGTCTTGTGTTTTTGAGTCACTTAGGCCTAATCATTATACTCTCACAAGTTCATTGGAGGTTAGTTGACAATATCACGCCGTTACCATGGTGACAGAGACCTGGACATGGACTGCAAAAGAACTCGAATAGTGAAAAAAAAAGAAGTTAAATAGAGGGTGCACTTGGAAATTGGAATATGCTGTATTCCCTCTGGCCAAAACTAACTGCAAAATGGGCAGGAAATAAATTTCCCCCAGCCCAACCCCAGTGGCCCTTATAGCAAGCACACATCTGCTCTCTCCTATGGAAGAAACCATTTTTCATCTACTGATCAGGCTGTTATACAGTTCCTGGAAACATCCACATTAAAATGATTTTCAGTATTATTTTTTTTTTTATTCGGCATGTCTCCTTTTTACTTTAATGACAGCATGCACTCAAGCTGGCATGGACTCCACACGTTGCGAAAGCTGATGATTCATGTTATGCCAGGGTGATGTGAGAATTTTCCAAAGGCCATCTTGGGCACTTCAGTGGAATTAAGGAAATGTGATCTTTTGACTTTCTAGCCTGGCTAACGTCAGACCACGTTTCATTGACATTGAGATGGGGTCTGGGAACCATATGTTCATTTTCTCATATTTGAGACGTGGTTTATGAATGTCCAAAACCATTTAATAGGTGCTACGAATGTCTATCAAATGCGCCTGTACGTAACTCATTGCCAATTGTTTCAATTATACCAGATGGCGTATGTAGATCGAAAGAAATTAGACGAGAAAGAAGGCGATGGGTCATCGAAAGGTAACTTCGCATCTGCTGCCATGTTTGATCAATAGATATAAACAAACTGCTTTTGTGTGTCGTATAGACGTCGCCATCGTCTTGCTGCTCCCTGCCCGTTCTGTGATTGGTCCCCTCGCTGAGGGGAAAATTTGGTCCATGGACCACCAACCTTTTGTTGATGGTTTCTAGAAAATCTACATGAGCCACTGAGCCATTGCCGCCCCAACAAGTAAAATGTGAAAATGAAAAAGTTTGATTGTGTCTTTACTTTTTGAATGTTACACTCTGCGAATTAACAACAAAGTGCAGATATGATGTAAGAGATTCATTTCACAATGTAAAAATTTTCTGTGATTTAAAAATAGTTTTTGTGAGAGTACAGGCGCCTGTTTTAGTAACGAGGTTCAACCAGTTGATTTACCCTGAAATTGATCAGCCAGTTAGCGACTGAACCGAATCGCTTTGTTATTGAACTGAATTGAATAAAAATTGAGTAGTGAAATAATAACACTATTGTCTTCTGTAAAGCTGCTTACAGATGAATTGAACTCATTTCATAAATGATAAACTTTACATAGTTATTCAACTGAGTTGAACCAACACTGAATTTCCTTGAGCTGAAAATTACATTTGTCTTTTAGAGCTGCTGTACAGCAGAATTTGAATTTGTCTTGAATTGTTTATCATGTACCATTATTTTCCTGTTTATTACTGTAAAGCTGCTTTGAGACCACCTGTATTGTATAAAGCGATATAGAAATAAAGGTGATTTGACTTGGCTAAAATAAATATAGGGAGTCGTGGCCATGGTAATGCGGTGAAAAGTGATAAAATAAAACTAAATATTGTATCAAATTTATAGACAAGACAAGTAGTTTGTTCAGGCATGGTTTTGTAGGGATTTACAAACCTGCGCACATATATTCAAACACACATAACTATAGAATCAATTCTTAATGGGCATGTGAACGCCATCAGCGTTTAGCACAGGTTCGTGTTTTAGAGACATCCATATACATTTTTACCTTACAGTTACTGTAAATCCGTCCTCTAGATCATAAATTCCAGAGGAGAACTGGCCCCCGACTGAGCCTGGGTTCTCCCAAGGTTTTTTTTTTTTCTCCATTGGGTCACCTGATGGAGTTTTAGGACACCATTAGGTCACCTGATGGAGTTTTAGGACACCATTAGGTCACCTGATGGAGTTTTAGGACACCATTGGGTCACCTGATGGAGTTTTAGGACACCATTAGGTCACCTGATGGAGTTTTAGGACACCATTAGGTCATCTGATGGAGTTTTAGGACACCATTAGGTCACTTGATGGAGTTTTAGGAAACCATTGGGTCACTTGATGGAGTTTTAGGACACCATTAGGTCACTTGATGGAGTTTTAGGAAACCAATGGGTCACCTGACGGAGTTTTGGGACACCATTGGGTCATTTAATGGAGTTTTTCGGTTCCTTGCCACTGTTGCCTTTGGTATGGAAGCTTGTTTCCGCCATTGAATAAAAAATATAATAAATAATTGTGACTTTTTATCTTACAATTCTGACTTTTTTTCCTCACAATTCTGACTTTTTTTTCTCACAATTCTGACTTTATTTCTCAGAATTGCGAGATATAAAGTCAGAATTGCGAGATATAAAGTCAGAATTGCGAGATATAAAGTCAGAATTGTGAGATATAAAGTCAGAATTGTGTGATATAAAGTCAGAATTGCGAGATATAAAGTCAGAATTGCGAGATATAAAGTCAGAATTGTGAGATATAAAGTCAGAATTGCGAGATATAAAGTCAGAATTGCGAGATATAAAGTCAGAATTGTGAGATATAAAGTCAGAATTGTGTGATATAAAGTCAGAATTGCGAGATATAAAGTCAGAATTGTGAGATATAAAGTCAGAATTGCGAGATATAAAGTCAGAATTGCGAGATATAAAGTCAGAATTGTGAGATATAAAGTCAAAATTGCGAGATATAAAGTCAGAATTGTGTGATATAAAGTCAGAATTGCGAGATATAAAGTCAGAATTGTGAGATATAAAGTCAGAATTGCGAGATATAAAGTCAGAATTGCGAGATATAAAGTCAGAATTGTGAGATATAAAGTCAGAATTGCGAGATATAAAGTCAGAATTGCGAGATATAAAGTCAGAATTGTGAGATATAAAGTCAGAATTGTGTGATATAAAGTCAGAATTGTGAGATATAAAGTCAGAATTGTGAGATATAAAGTCAGAATTGTGTGATATAAAGTCAGAATTGCGAGATATAAAGTCAGAATTGTGAGATATAAAGTCAGAATTGCGAGATATAAAGTCAGAATTGCGAGATATAAAGTCAGAATTGTGAGATATAAAGTCAGAATTGCGAGATATAAAGTCAGAATTGCGAGATATAAAGTCAGAATTGTGAGATATAAAGTCAGAATTGTGAGATATAAAGTCAGAATTGCGAGATATAAAGTCAGAATTGTGAGATATAAAGTCAGAATTGTGTGATATAAAGTCAGAATTGTGTGATATAAAGTCAGAATTGTGAGATATAAAGTCAGAATTGCGAGATATAAAGTCAGAATTGCGAGATATAAAGTCAGAATTGTGAGATATAAAGTCAGAATTGTGAGATATAAAGTCAGAATTGTGAGATATAAAGTCAGAATTGTGTGATATAAAGTCAGAATTGTGAGATATAAAGTCAGAATTGTTAGATATAAAGTCAGAATTGCGAGATATAAAGTCAGAATTGTGAGATAAAAAGTCAGAATTGTGTGTTATAAAGTCGCAATTCTGAGAAAAAAAGACAGAAGTGTGACTTTTTTTCTCACAATTGCGAGTTTACATCTCGCAATTCTGACTTTATAACACATAATTGCAAGTTTATATGTCGAAATTCTGACATCTTTTCTCAGAATTGTGAGATATAAACTCGCAATTGCGACTTATTAGGCCAATTAGGCCAAATAGTTTAAATCTCACAATTCTGACTTTATATCATGCAATTCTGACTTTATATCTCGCAATTCTGACTTTATAACACGCAATTCTGACTTTATTTCTCACAATTCTGACTTTATATCATGCAATTCTGACTTTATAACTCGCAATTCTGACTTCATATCTCGCAATTCTGACTTTATATCTCGCACTTGCGACTTTATATCACGCAATTCTGACTTTATATCTAACAATTCTGACTTTATAACTCGCAATTCTGACTTCATATCTCGCAATTCTGACTTTATATCACGCAATTCTGACTTTATATCTCGCACTTGCGACTTTATATCACGCAATTCTGACTTTATATCTCGCAATTGCGACTCTATATCTCACAATTCTGACTTTCCATCTCGCAATTCTGAGAAATAATGTCAGAATCGCGAGAAGTAAACTCACAATTGTGAGAAAAAAAGTCAGAATTGTGAGATAAAAAGTCGCAATAACCTTTTATATTTTTCATTCAGTGGCGGAAACAAGCTTCCATACTTTGGCTTGCTCAGTTGGGGATATTCAAATGAATTAACCAATCAGTAATACCCTTGATCAGCTCTACCAAACGTGGATGTTTTTCCACTAAGAAACGAACATTGTTATTATGTTTTGATTAATACTGTGAAGCTGCTTTGATGCAATCTATATTGTGAAAAGCACTATATAAATATACTTGACCTGACCTATTGAATCCAATACCGATTCTGAATACCGAATTGGGATAACCCTAATTTTGGCAGGGCAAGTACAAATCTGAACAACTGGCCTATAGAAAAATCCTTAGCATTGAGTCTTAATTTTGAAAAAGAAATTCAGCAATTTTGAAAAAGAAAAGAAACCAGTCAAAAAGCCCTCTCAAAAGTGGGTGCCAGCTGTGCTTCTGGAGGGGAATTCCCACCCTACAATTTTTATTACTACCAGTTTCTGTTTAATTGGTAAATGAAACTACTTCCAGTTTAGACATTGATTACTATCAGATTGAATTCATTTTGAGCTGTTTAGAGCTGTTAATGTTCTGAAGGAGTGTGAATGTTCAGTCATCTGTAGCGCAGGTGTGTCATGCAAACACAAAATATCGATCCAAATAATGCAAGCACATCTCAGATTGGTTGAACAACAGAAAAAGTAACATTTTATAAAAAAGGCCAGGCTTGACCTGAAACATGGAGTTCATGCTTGAAAGCCTACAGGTGTCACATGAGCTGAAGCAGTTCTGCTTGGAGGAGGGAGCCAGCATTACAGGAAGTGTGTGCTTGCAGTTTTCGCTTCTGAAAGTGGTGCATCCAGTTATCTACTTACTCACTTCACATGGGGGCACTGGGTGTTTTATAGTTTTCTTTAACAAATGCATGAACGATGAAGGGTTACCTGTGCGTTCTGGTTTCAAATCTGATGACATTTAGCATAAAATTCAAAAATATAGAAAGTCAGGACTGTGGTTGCCAATTGTATTTGCTACCACTCAGAATCTCCTCCATCTGTACTTTTACTTTCGGATGTTCTGCCTTGATGTAGCGGTAGAAGACTCAGAGGTGATGGATCAGCCCAGTGTGTGTGTGTGTGTGTATGAACAGGTCCCAGCAGGATATTAGAGTCACTATGTTTAATCATGTGTTGCATGATGTGTGATGTGGATGTATTAATGGAGTGAAATGCACTTTATATGCTTGTGTTTCTTACTAGCCAGTAAATCCTTGGCTTAAGTAGCAAATTTCATTATGTTTTAAAGCGATAGTTTTAGCACAAGCGATAGCACAAAAAAAAAAAATTCTCTCATTATTTGCAACACACATGCAGATATGTATTTTAAGAATATTTTTTTTTTATATAAGTAGTGGTCGACCTATGTAAGTGTTTTGATGGCCGATGCCATTATCTTAAGGAATAGGGTGGCCGATATGTGATATCACACTATTTAACTTTAAAGGAATGGTTGATTATGATTTCACTATGTACGGCATGCGTAGCCAACGCCGTACATTACGGCGTACCCTAAACGCCTCATCTCCGGCGCCGCGCACTGCACTTGCTATATTCCCAACACATCTGGATGCATAACGCAAACCCAGTCAAACATTTGACTGCAGTATCTCATGCGCCTTATAATCCGGTGCGCCTTAAAGTGCGGAAAATACGGTATACATGCGTTTTATATTTAGCCTGAAATAGACAAGCATTCATGTGTGACAAAAAATCTTTAAGTTTTAGGAAGAAAAATATATTTTTTTGTAATTCTGTGAATTACACTGCTCAAATCAGATGAGGAAGGGTTGGCTCTCCACAAAACATAAAATATTATTTTTCGTGTTCACAGAGGAAAAAACAATGTTACAGACGTGACAGTTCTCCGGCGGACACGAGCACTCTGAAGCAGCACTTAAAGTCTGCTTTAAAACTTTCCTCAAAAAAAGCCTCAAAAAAATCTCAAAAAAAGCACAAAGCCTTTCTTTAAAGGTGCATTGCGCAACTTTTCATGTTAAAAATAGCCGTTTTCTAACCCATACATGCTTAAACAATCGCCTGGTGGGCTGAATGAGCCCTTCTTTGATCACTGCGATCGCCTCTATAACCCTGTACAGTGAAATATATAAGAGGGATTCGGGCTCGAATCTGAGACTGGGCGTGACGTCATGCGCGTTCACGCTCGCCTGGCTATAGGCCAATTTATACTTCTGCGTCGAGGGTACGCCGTAATGTGCGGCGTTGGCTACGCACGTAGGCGACGCCGTTATGAGCATTTATACTTCTGCGTTCAGGTCTTGTTGCTCTGCAGTACTGCTCCGAAACGCTAGTTGGCGGCGGAGAGTTTTAATGTTCCACTGTGTTTAGATTCCTCACGGCTAGGTTACTACAAGCAATATCGACTGAAAGAGAGCTGATCATGTTGGAGTTGGAGCTTATTGAGGTGGAAAAACAGTTCACTTTAGTGAAATTACTAAAACTGAAAGGCAGAAATGACAGAAGACGTCGGAGGAGATGGTACGTGTGGAAATCATAGACAGTGGTGGAAATGGTACGTGCGGAAATGCGTAGGAGGAAATGCGATGCTACCAAGCCGACCAATCACCGATCTTGCGGTCCGCGTCGTTGCGACGTGTAGTTACATTTTTGAGGAGGTGCGCGTCAGGCGACGGCGAAGGGTACGCGCAATGGGACGCGTCTGTGCGTATGCTACGCCGTACCTACTGCGCGCACCCTACGCAGAAGTATAAATCGGCCTTATGTCTGGCAGGTTCGTGGAGCTATTCGCCGCCGTTCTCCGTATCAGAGAAGACAACTCGAGCGACACAACTCTAGTCAGCTTTCCACAAAAGTAGACGATGGATTCAAAGGGGCTATTTACACCTGGTCACTTCATGTGTCTTCTGTGATCGGATAGCTATTCGATCGTGAAAAGACCAGGGTGTAAATGCCCTCCGAAACGCATTCGAGACGGATTTGAATTCGATCGCTCAAACCACTTGAGGACGTGGTCTGTGCCGTATTCCAGACGAAACTGGACAAGTTGCATCTGGTTGTTGAAACCAAGCTATATGTCATGATATTTTAGTCATATATGACGACGCGCATCACCTGAGCAGCTGAGCTGAGCCCCTTCATCAAGCGCCGCAATCTATCGCAAATCAAAGTGAATTAGTGAAAGTAAGTCGCAGACGCTTAACACTACCATCTTCATTAAAAGTAAAGAAATGAAATGATCTTACCAGGCCTGTTGCCGATCTCTCCTATTGCTGTCTTTGCTGATTTTGAAATTAGCCGATGATTAATAAAATCCAGCTCATATCTGTTGCTTTCGGTGACGTGCACTTCATTAAATCTGTATATGGCGCGGAAAGAGACCGGCTTGTAGCTCATTACAAACCCCAACGCAAACTCCACGTGAGACAGAAAATAAAACTTCTGTCTGTCCAGTGCCATGCGTCGGAATAAGACGAGAGTCAACATCGGGAAGCTTTCAACAAACGGAGAGATCTCCGGTCTGCTCTAGGGCTCAAACGGGTAATAGCCTATACAAAGTGATAACTGAACGTGTTTCCATAATAATTCAATCATAAGTGGATACAGTAAGCACATGGAGATAGATGGAAACAAAAACCGAAGTTTTCTACTACCCCCGTTTCCCCCTCTCACACAAGTGTGTAATTTACTCGAATGCCTTTCCTTTCATATATTTTAAATGACTTGCAGATTTATTACTGTATTACCTCATTATGACTGTAACAAAAGATGTGTGCCGCACAGTGTGCGGCTGATGCTCCTTAGTTATGAACAGCTCGTGCAAACATGCGTATGTGTGTGTGTGT
The DNA here is from genome assembly GCF_988280905.1 of Pimephales promelas. Lineage (NCBI taxonomy): Eukaryota > Metazoa > Chordata > Actinopteri > Cypriniformes > Leuciscidae > Pimephales > Pimephales promelas. The sequence continues at coordinate 5,578,917 of NC_142783.1, forward strand.
TCCTCCATGAACGCGCACAGCTCTGGTTGCAGTTTCGCTTGTCGCCAGAGGGGGCGTAGTTCTGCAAAAACTCAGAGACTTGCGTTTAGCTCCTTTAAAGTGAATTTCGTTTTTTTATAATTTTTTTCTTGATTTTAATTAATGTTTCATCAACCAATTGTCTGGATTTAATAAATAAGAAGGAAAAGCAGACAATTAGGCTACTGATAATCAAGGCACGGAGGCACCGATGTGTGAACTGGAGCTCGTCTCATAAATATAGCTACCGCAACTCAGCGTATAAGTATAGTCTACTCCACAGACCTGACACATATATCTATATTGAAATGTCTACTTGTAAATAGAACAATTCAAAACGAAAGAAAACATAATGCTCTTATGAAATGAATTGTGCTTTTTTCTCTGGCGCATGCACTATGCGAAGATTGCGACTCACGAGCATCGCCAACTTCATCTTTATTAATAAACAATTAAATGTCTCCTAGCTATATTTGCCATATTTGTTTTTTTGTGACAGCTTTTTATTTTCGGCAGCGCCGCTGCTATGCTTAGGCTAAAGCGTTAAATTACAAGTTACAAGCTCACCACCGCATCAAAAACATGATTGTGTGATAAAAACATGAAAAATACTACCAAAACATAGCCTAAGTGTTTAAAAAAAACACACAGAACGAATAGCCTAATGCGCATACGTCCATCTCTTTTGTTTGAAATGGAAAAAAATATAGCTGCTAGACCTATCTAAAAAAAAGTTTGACTATCAGTCGACTACGGCAAAATCTAACGAATCAGATTGAACTATGAAAATCCTTAGTCGAAAACAGCCCTACATGATACATTATAATACGTATCTATCTATTATTTTTTTCTCCTATATTCACCTTTATACTTAAAAGCTTTAAAGGTGCCATCTGTAATAATTGAGGTAAAAATATCCAAAAAATGAGCTACACGCAACAAAAGAATGAGAAGAAATAAGTGCAATGATGTAATTAAAAAACTGACAAGTTATAGTGCTGCCGAGATATAAACCTAAATTAGCATGCTAAATTACTAGCCCCGGCCCGGCAGGTGTCGTAATACCAGTTCCGGCCATGGGAGGCGGTATGCAGGCGGGCAACGTTACCACCAGCCAAACTGCAGTACACGAGTGAGTCGCGCTCGCGCAGGCTTGTGTGTGTACTTGAACCTGATGTCAGTCGTGTGGAAATACAGCCCACTACTACATTTCAGTTCAGGGAAGAGTTAAAAAAAAATGATTGGTCGATATCACGCATGAGGAACATTTTGGTAAGTTGTAGCATACTGTATCTTTCAACAGTGTTCGGGTTCTTTTTCCATTAGCTAGTAGAGATGATCGGTTCACGTGTGCTAGGGATCTCTGGTGTAACATGTACATATTTATTGTTTGAATTGCATAATAAAATTGACAGAATCTGAGAGCTTAACTAACCTGCTTGCTAAGTGTTAATTGCATGTGTCTCACGGTGAATTCGTGAGAGTTGGCAGCTTTGAATGGCGCTAGGTTGATCAACATCAGCGAATGCTGTCTGTCAAATTAATTCAAACTAACAATAAAAGTGTAATATGAACAAAAGGAATACAGTAAACTTAAAATAATAGCCCGCAGGCTTTTATTTTCCCATATCGTCGAAATGCAACAGCTTGTTTTTGAGACAGGCGTCTAGGAGTCGGTCTTCATCATTTAGTGTTGAGATGTTGTTCATTGAGTCTCTGATCTCTAAAAATCTCCAAATGCTCCACGTGAAACTGCGGTCTACCGACCTTTTACTATCGTGTCAAATGATTTGAATAATATGCGGAGAAAGAGAGCAAAACAGTGCTCGCTTGTGTTGTTTGAAGACGTGAGTGCGTGCGGCCGCGGCACAACACATTTTCTGGAGGTATACTGCCCCCATCTGTTATGGAATATGGAATATTTTTTGATTTTTAGTTCCAGATGGCACCTTTAATTAAAGCGTCACCAAAAAAAACCTTGCTTTGTCACATTTTTTTTTTCATTTATTCCCAACCAATTCGGAACTGCGTGCGATTATGAGATAGTATACCTCAAAAATGTATCGTATTAAGAAATAAGTATTTTCCTCCAGTTCATTTTTTACCCTTTAAAATTATTGTCATGGTTTGCATATGGAGTCATCTTATCTGTGGCCTATGTCATTGGCAAATAAATCTTGCGTACATCTCAAATTTACACCATGCTATGATGCTAGTTTGAAATCTCATACAGATGGTGTGACACTGTCAAATTTGTACTCTTACAGCCCAAATAGAAAGACCGCTGTCAAGATTTTTATTCCATTATGTCTTTTTGCGGCTCAGAACCAAAGACAACAACAACTTCTAAAAGAAAAATACCCACATGTCACGGAGACTCAACAATGGAGCCACTGTTAGTGCACAAAAAATGGAGATTTCCTCCTATTATGTTAATAGTGGCAGGTTCATACAATGAAAACCATATGGAGGCCTCACTTTTCTCAGAGTCCTGAAACATGTTGCTAACTTTATCGATGAGAGTAGTTTGCACAGATTGACTAAACTCTGTTATGAGGTGTTTGTGTTTCCTGTCTGTGATCTGCACAGCTGATAATAACACTACAAGGAAGTTTAAAAGGCCTTCAGAAGCTCAGACACAGTCTGGTCCTCTTTGAAAGGGCGTTCACAATGACAGTGACTAAGCGACGCAGTGACGCAGCAAAATCGAGAAAAGTCTAACTTTATGCCAGTGGTGGACGAAGTACACAAGTCAAGCATTTAAGAAAAAGTATAGGTATAGGCTACCCTATTAAAATAGGGACTTATTTTGGGGTTTACTTGAGTAAAAGTACCAAAGTACTTGCTGTTTGTTGAACCGTATATTTATTCTAGCCAGCACTTGTCAGTAAATAATAAGACTTTTATTTTATTACCACTACTTATTACAATCAAAACATTCCAATTGAATATTGTATGTAAATTTACTGATACTTCATGTGTGCAAACTAGTGAAATAATCCATATAGGATTTTAAAAATGGAAAATAAATAAATAAATTTGTGTTACTATGTCACAACAAGTTTAAAAATACCATTTATAGATGTCACATGGGGCAAAATGTGTTAACATTTTAAGAGGAACATCACAACTATGATGAAAAAAACCTCTCGGTTATGTATGGTAACCCTCGTTCCCCGAATAGGGAACGGAGATGTGAGTCAGAAGTGATTCTGACGAATGGGGATCGCTTGTGAGAGCCTATCTTGAAGTGAAATAAAACGAGCCAATGCACATTAGCACGCGATAATTGCAGTTCGCAAGGTGCGTTCACATCTTTGTTTTTCCGCTGAGGAGCCGGCCGGACCTGTGACTCGGCCGTACAGCGGAAGCTCAGCAAATGTGGCGAGGGGTCTCAAGTCTCCTTTCCCTACTCGGGCGCGATTTGGGAATGAGTTGATTCTTTCCAATTTACCTGCTGAACTGGTTCACAAATAACACTGAAAATTGTATTTGGGAATTGGACTGATCCATTTGCTGCTGCTCTTGAGTGAAGAAGAACTCACTGATTCAACGACTCGGTCAAAATGAGCCAAGATCAGGGGAATCGTCGGAGCTTGAATGTGCGTGATTGTGCGAAAAGTTACGTTTCTGAAGATTTGCAATACTGATTATAGTCAATGGAATTGCATTTTTTTCATAACTGTCAGTTATTTTAAACACAATCTCTTATAAAAGAGCAAGCTATTTAAGTGCATTGGAATTTTTAAATGTGGGAAAGTCGCATCTGTATAGGGTACGAACTTTTAGGTTATATGATATCATTTGGAATGGTTACAACAGTGCAATATAATATTTAAATATAATATTTATTATATATATATCCTAAAGAGATATTCTTTGTATAAGTTAAGGCTCATTCACTCCTTCATAAAACGCTTTGTTTAAACACAAATCTACGTCAGTGTGTGCAGGGCAGAGTTTCATAACACCACCCAAATGTATGCTCAAAGTAAGAAGGCGTAATTTTTATATTATTGTTGCTGCCGGCGCCGCAAGTACATTCTGGCGCTTCTGACTCAGTCACAGCCTGTTTTCATATTTTAGGAACTTGAATTCAAAGTTCAGGATCATTTTTGTTTGGACTTGGACAAAATGAATACACCTTTCACTGAATGTCTAGTGTCATCTTTAATAACCCAACAGAACTGGAATGCTGCCTTTATGAATGATGGATGCATCTAGTTTGTGAACACGGATCTGCTGACTGTCTCATGTGAGTCAGTCTCATTAACAACAAGCGGGGGCTGAAGAATTAGGAATGTTTAAAAATGACTATTGAAAATCATTTTTATTGAGATTACTAGTGTTTTCTTTTTTTTTTTTCTATAGTTTGATAAAAGGCAGAGTAGTTGGAGGAAGAAGATAAATCTGCTTTGTTGTCACATGTGTGGAAAATGCTAATGTTGCTTCAGCAGTCATTCATGAGTCTGTAGCACAAAGCCAGTTTATGTGGATACTGGATAGCCAGGGTATGAGAACCCTTTACATCCTGAAGGCATTTTTTAACGATTTCATGTCTAAGTGACATACTTAAAAGTAATAGGGCTGGGTATTGAGACAAATTTCACAATTCGATTCGATTTCGATTCACAAGCTTGCAATTCGATTCGATTTCGATACGATTCAATATTGATTATTTTGGATATCAGTTACAATAAATAGCCATTTTTCTCAAGGAATTCAAATCTCTTAACTAATGCTGTAAACTATGGGAGTCTAGTTGTAGCCTACTAGGCTTCATTAGCCTAATATGAAGGTAATAATTAAGTGTTTTGTAGCTATACAAACACTTAAATTACACTTTTATTTATTTTTATAATAAGAAGATTATATGAAATATAAACATTTAAATGGTGGCTGTCATAAAAACTTGCCAGATTTATTCAAATATGCATTCAATATTGAAGAACATTAATATTATAATGCTTATGTAATATGGTGTATATATTTAGCAAAATGCTCCTCTCTAGAGTTATTTTTTCTAGCTGACTAACGAGTTTATGTGGGTTTTGGTAAATATGACGATGACATTGATTACAAGCTGTTTTACTGACGTCTTTCCTCGGTTGAAACGCTGATTGAGCGAATCAATGTGACATGATACGGATTTCGATAAGTTGTACTCTATCTTTAACACACTTTCAGATGCTCGTTCATGTTTATTTCGCGCTGTGACTGGTATTATTAACCCGGAAGTGAGATCAGCGCTGCTGCTTATCTTGAGCAACGCCAGAGCGATCTCACGCCACAGCGCCAAAACGCTATTTGTGTTTTTGAATTTCTAAAGAAAATGTCACAGGATGACTAATCGATTCTTGAGATTTAAGAATCAATATCAGTTCGTAAAAATGAGTATCGATTAATATCGAGAAATCGATATTTATTACCCAGCCCTAAAAAGTAAGGTCTTTGACTTGTCAACTGCTTCTGAGCCAAAATTTGTTTTGATATCTAAAAGCAATCTAAAGTTGTGGCATTTGGAACCAAAGGTAAAATTTATATCAAAAGTCCAAAAAATCTCTCCAAATAGGCTAAGTGATGTGTTTTACTGAACATAAAAACTACTTACAAAAACCCCACAATAATTTAAGGGGTATTGAAATCGCTTTTGAATGTGCGCTCACTTTTCACTTTTGCATTTGGGTTCACATGTATTCTATAGAGAGTGACAGTACATAAGGTATTTGTCATGAAAGCTTTTCTAATATTAACACGGGTCCTAAAGCTCTTGCCCAGACATAACCCTTTATTTTTCAGTAATTTCGTCTGAGCTTTTCTCTTTTATATTGTGTCTCATCTCTGTTTCTGCAGTCTTTCTTCAGTTCATATCTCCCTCTTGCTCGTTCTCTCTCCTCCACCGTCATACGCCCCCTAATGCTGTTTGGCTGACACGTTTGGTGTTGTTCAAAAATCCAAACTGCTGACAAACATCCAAACAGCATATTTCAAAAACTACTGATTAATAGCTATTAAAATCATTTCTTCAGTGGTGCATCATACTATGGTAGTTAATCATTGAGTTACTGTATGTTGTAGTATGGGAAATACTCCAGACTAGAGCCCGACCGATCTATCGGCAGGCCGATATTATCAATATTATCAATATTATCAAGAAAGAATGTAATTTGGGTTTGGAACAACAGAACAGTCAACAAGATTGTATTTAAATTTCTGGATAAACTATTCCTTTAACCAAATTTTTGGAAGTTGAAAGCAAGTAATAAAACAGCTTCACTGGCTACGTCCACATTAATCCGGATGCATTTGAAAACGGGGTTTTCGTTTAAAAACGCACTCCGTCCACACTAGCGTTTTCAGGCGTTTTCCGACGTTTCAGTTAGGGTTGGGTATCGAGAATCGAGTATCGATTGGAACCGAGACTAACTTTTCGTTTTTCCCGGAATCGTTCTAAAGTTAAAATTTCGATTCCTAGTTTCGATATTCACAGTCCGCCGAGCGGAAGAAGAAACCGCTGAACAACACCAACGAAGAAGCGTCTACCGGAAGTGTTGGCATAACCACGCAAGTCGAACATGAGTACCTTACGTCGGCGATCCAAAGTGTGGCTTCGCTTTTCTAAAAATAACGAAATCTCGGCAAAGTGCAAAATTTGTGACAATAGGAGTATTTTTACAGAAGGAGTATTTCCTTCAGAAAGGCCGTTGGTTAGCAAGGTTAGCTAAACGTTTTTGACCCTGCCTCTTAAAAGAATCGGAATCGAGAATCGTTAGGAACCGGAATCGAAACAAGGAATCGGAATCGGAATCAGAATCGTTCAAATTCAAACGATACCCAACCCTAGTTTCAGTGTGGATGAGAAACTTCTAAATTCACTTTCCTGCGCATGCATGAAACTTCACAAAAGCTCACTGAGATGATACAGATGGGAAAATAAATAATAACGTTATCGCACAATAACAGGATAATTTTATTTAGCAAAATATCTCACCATCACGGATGCGTCCAGGTCGCATTCAGTCACCATATGTTTGGTCTAAAACGCAACTGCTCTCCTGTTTTGCCGCAGGACAGCAAATGTGAGTAAGCTACATTATCTGTCATCTTTGCAGTACTGTGCTATGTGTGACATAGAAAGTAACATATTTGAGCAACATTGAAAAAATGAATAACACATAACAAGCACAATACCGATAAACATGAATATCTATTAGTACTACATGGATCACATGACTAGACTTACATCATCGTTTGGATTTACTGTCCACACTACAACGCGAAAACGGCGTTTTGAAATTTATCCACTTTGGAGAGCGTTTTCCAAAAGATACGTTTTCGTTTACTTAAAACGGCGTCTCAGTGTGGACGGAAGGCCAAAACGGAGAGAAAAATATACGTTTTCAAACGAAAACGTATTAGTGTGGACATGGCCTGTGCAAACCAGATTCTGTCTACTAGTAACACTGTTTTTACCATCTACACTCTCAAAAACTACAATTATACTATTTAAAAAATTTATTATTTTAAATGTCCTTTCTTATGTTTATATATATATATAAATTCATAAAATGTATTTCAAAAGTTGTGACAAAAGTAGTAGGCCACATGCAGTAAAATGAATGGCTCTCTATTGCCTCTGCTGGTCAAAACTATGTATTTCTAAAACTGTAAAGAATTTAGTTTTATCTCTAACCAGTAGATGGCGTAATTCTACAAATAACACCTAGCTCAATATCCAGAAGCAATTTAAATAAAATTGTGATCATTATTTAAGTGATTTTTTCATAAAAAATTAAGATTTCATATGCAAGTTTATGGTGTGGTTGAGGAATTGTGTTGTAAATAGGTGCAAAAGTACTTCTTATCTCCCAAAACACAGCATTAATCAATAGATGAGAAGTAAACAAAAAAAAAACATATATTATTTGTATTATTAAAAATGTATAGTTTTTGTACAATTTCTCTATCAATTGTTGGGGTCATATTGACACCAATGACCAGATTTGTAAACAGGAAACGAAGACCTTTTGAGGGTTAAGAAAAAATATTCTGAACAGTACCAAATTAGGGTTCTTCAGCTTGTAGCAATAGCGGAAGCCTTTTTGCTGCCAAAAATAATGCATTCTTCTATAAAGAACCAATGATTTAAACTTAATGGTGTTATTAAAAACCTTTTCAACAATATTTATTTTCATGAATAGTAGTATATCCATATTATTAATATTACTATTATTATTATTTTTATGAATTATTATCATGTTGTCCATTTGGGTTTTACATAAAAAAAGCAGCATACGTGTTAATGGCCGCGTACTTTTACAAAAGTACTTTTACTTTTTATTGAGATGGCAGATTGTAGCAAAAATGGCAGTGCTCTAACAACAGTTGTTAGCTGAATACATTAATCTATCTATAAATTGCAGGAACGTCTGTGTGTGTGTGTGTCTGTCTGTTAATCGCAGATCTCTCGAACCGTTAGTCAGATGGATCTAAAACTTCAAGTGTCTCGCTACGGGCACAAGTAAGTGCAGTGCCGAGTTTGAAGTTCTTTGGATTAGAAATGCAAAAGATATCGCTAAACGAAGCACACATTGGCTTTTGCCACTCTAGCCGCTTTTGCATGGGCACTTTGCACTAGTAAATTACAATTGACATTGAACACGATATAGATGTTATGAAGACCAATTTCCAGTGAAATATCTTCACAATCCTCTATGATGTCTTTACGTCCTTCTTTATGAGTGGCAGTTTCTCTGTGCAGATGATGAGGTTATGATATGTGACAGCTTCTGAAATACATAATTGAGTTTAGAGTTACATTGTGTCTCTTCCAATTGTTTATGTAAAAACAATTATGTTCATGAAGGCCAAAATTAGCAAAAATTGACGGTATGTGCCCTTTACCATGTTAATCAGACACAAATTAGGATATTTTTTATTAAATCTGAGACCTGTCTCACTCCTCCATCGGCTTCTAAGGGATTGAAACTGGCCGGCCCAGAAAGTTATTAAAGACATTGTTAAAATAGTGCAAGTGACTACAGTGGCTCAATCTTAAGTTTATCAATCGATGAGAATACTTTTTGTATGCAAAAAAATAAATAACAAATGTATTAAACTATTCATTTCCTTCTCTGTGGGCCTCGAGTTAGTTCACGTAGTGTAACAGCATAACGCTTCTGTGTTGTACGTCAATCAAGAACCCTAAACTCTAACACAAAGAACCACTTCAGCATATAAAGGGTTCTTCAGGACGACACGGTTTTACATGTTACTACGTGTGAATAACCTTTAAAGAACCATCTTTTTTTTTTTTTTCAGAGTGTAGCAACACTTAAGTAATGTCACTAAATTACTGGTTGTTGGTTCGATCGAATGCCTAAGCATTATCTGGCCCACTCAAAAAAGTACTGATTTGAGTTAGAGAAGCAAAGTGATATCATTTTTGTCAGATGTTATTGCTGATCAGGCACTGTATGCCTCCCAGGAGATATTGCCAAGACAGCCAAGAGCGAAAGAACTTGCCCAAAAGGGACATTAGTCCTGCCCTATTGGTCCTCATGCTATTGGTCAGAAGTCCAGAAGTTGACATGTCCGTGCTGCTCAAACATCTTGTTTTGAAAGCACAGTGTTTACACTGTCTGGGACAATCAACCAACAAATGGCTCGAGACTTAAATGATTAAATCCCATGACATGCACAGTGCTGATGGCTGGGTGTGCATCCATAAATCAGCTTCATAAACAACACACAGCAGAAGAACATTCTTTCCCTTTGTCACGGTGCTGTGCGAGTTGAAGGAGAGACTGAGGCCCTGTTTACACGAGAACGCTTGCGGGTGAAAATGTAAAAATATTTTATTGGATGTGCCTTTCGTTTACACGGTGTGTTTTTTGGGGCTTAAAAACGCATAAAAAATGAAACCACCCTCCAGAGTGGAAATCTGAAAAACGCTCCACTGCCGCATTCCCGTGTAAAGGGTAAAAATGCAAAAGTCTGCTTGACAGGGAAGGTTGTACGCAGGCGCACAGACTTGGTGTTGTTGTGTGGCAGTGCTTTACATCGCCACCTAGCCGCCTGGAGTGCATACTACATCAAATTTCACACACTTTTGCGTCACCATCTGCACGCGGATTTCCCACCCATACCGCTCGTCTAAACGCAGAATAAAAAGTGATAACGCAACGCCACTTTTGCGTTTTTTCTTCTGTTCAGTTCCTTGTAAACATAGCCCGAGTCAAAAGCTTCAATTCAAACATTTACTATTACAAAATGAAACAAACTTGTAAAGGCAGGTAGACGGGCTGAAGATCCACAAATCACAACAACACCAAAACATTAACAACAACCGACAAGGTCAGGCTGAACAGAAGCAAACTAAGGCCCTGTTTACACGAGAACGCTCGCGGGTGAAAACGTAAAAATATTTTATCGGATGTGCCTTTCGTTTACACGGCGACGGTGTTTTTGAGGCTTAAAAAACGCAAAAAAGTGAAACCACCCTCCAGAGTGGAAATCTTAAAAACGCTCCACCGCCGCGTTCCCGTGTAAACGGTAAAAACGCGAAAGTCTGCTTGACAGTGAAGGTTGTACGCAGGTGCGCGGGCTTGGTGTTGTTGTAGTATGCACTCCTAGCTGCCTGGAGTGCATACTACATTGAATTTCACACACTTTTGCGTCACCATTTGCACGCGGATTTCCCACACAAAACGCTCGTCTAAACGCAGAATAAAAAGTGATGACGCAACGCCACTTTTGCGTTTTCTCTTCAGAATCGTTTCCGTGTAAACATAGCCTAAATATAAGCGCAAATCAAACATAACAAGGTGAAGACGGGTGACACTGATGAAGATACCAATCAACAGAGTGAGGGAGTGAGTTCAGGTGTGGAGACGAGGAGGATTCTGGGTAGTGTAGTGAAGACAAGGACAGGCAGGTGCAGACGAGGACTGTGACCTCATTAATGCAAGCGAGTAACCAGAGAATATTTATTCTGTTTTTACTAGGGGTGCACCGAAATGAAAATTCTGGGCTGAAATTAAAATAACTTTTTCCTAACAAATCTAAATTTTCTTATTTTAAAGTTTTTTTGTTGTTGTTGGTATTATTTTATTAAATTTAGACTTTAATTAAATTCAATACGTTTATTGAATCTAAATGAAAAAAATAAATAAAATACAAGCCAATAAAATAACCAGACTTTTTAAGTAAAAACCAAAATTGGACAGAAAATATATTAAAATAAAATAATTATCATTCTATTATTTAACAGATTTATTTTTGAACAATTTTCAAATTATAGTCCTACAAAGCTATTATTATAAGAGCATGTGAGCTAAGCGTAGCTTAGGGTGGGTCAGTGAACGAGATTGTTGCGTCAATTTTTGCAGCCTTTTTTCTTTTTCAGCCTAACATGCCATTTTCAACTAGCAAAATGTCAGTGCATCCCTAGTTTTTGTATTTTTCGTCTCGATATGGGCAACATCTGCAGCTTCTTTGTGTCTCCCTGAGTGGTCTGGCTCGCTGTGGTCAATAGGAAATGCAGGGTGGAAAGTGTGTGTGCCGTGCCAGCAGGAGGAAGTTGAAGGGTCCAGGTCCAGACTTGCGCACAGAGCAGAGAGGAAAGCTCTCAGTGACTCTTCTCTCAGGAAGGATGCCCGTAAAACTTCTGGAGTATGACATAAGTTAAGCTGCAAATGAAAGCAGGTTTGCTCTTTTTAAAGGGGTCATGACATGGATTATTTTTTATTGTTTAGTATTCTATATGCATCTGGCAGACACCTTCAAGGTATACATCAGCTCATGCATTCCTGGGAATTGAACCTATAGCCATGTTTCCATCCACTTGTCAATCGAATTATCTGAAATTCGGTTAAAAAACTCATGCGGATAAAGCTGGTGAAAGTGTGTTTCCATCCAACGGCTTTAAAGCGAATAAAAACCTGTACGTAATGACGTCACATGCTGTTTTGCGATCAATATGGTGTATCGAATTGATTCGAGACATTTTAAGGTGTTTCCATTTATTTTCGCACTGAATCGAACAACATTCAAGCAAACTTTTGCGAACAAAGTTTTGTTAGACAAAACGGATCGCGCCATCTACCAAAAAATGATCAATATTTCACAAGTTGAAAGCTAATAATGCTTATGTGCCAGCTGATAGCGACATATGAATGGGATAATGTATGCGAGGCGGTTGTTGCATTCGCCTCACAACCGCCTCGCTATATATTATCCTGCTTATTACATATAAATCAACCAAATAAATAAATCCATCAATAATTTGACACAAAATATTGACTTAAAACGAGTTTATTGATTTAAAAACGAGTATTGCTTCTGCTAAAGAAAATAGTCTGTTCCGTCTCTGAACTGCGTCCATGGCAACGGTGTGTTACTGTACGTTCACACCGCCACCGGCGAGAGCGTCAAAGTGGCCGGAAGTCATTCATTTTCATTGAGAGCCGGCGGCGAGCTCCGGCGAGAGCGGCGCGGCGCGTTTCGGACGGCGAGAGCGGCGAGAAGAGTTGAAATCAGTTCAACTTTATGGTAATAAGCAATGACGCGGTTCGGCGGCAACCAATCGGAATGTAGAAGTGCTCAGTTTGAGAGAATCCCAGAGAACGCAGTCCTGTAAACTTTGGTTCCGGCCACATTAGTTCCCAAGCAAAATAGAGGAGGTTGATAATTTGAATTTGATAAGAGGGCGCGCAACACTATTTATAGGCAAGATTTTCGTGCTAGAACACTTTTTTTTTTAGCGAGAATGCAAATTATAATAGCACTTAACCATGAACACACAAGCCACACCACACACGTATGGCTTTTAATTTGTTTATTTCGTTAGCAAACATATAATAAATAAATAATTTTAAAAGTTATTTCCATCGATCAATTTTCTGCAAAAATAACGACTGACATGCTTGTTTGCTTTGTGGCCCCTTTAAATACCGTTTTTTCCCCCCCACGCATTCGCTCTACGTCAGAGCATCCACGAATCTCTCCACGGCGTCGTTAACAGAGCGGCAAGAGCGAATCTTGCCGCTCTCGGCGGCGGCGGTGTGAACGTACAGTTATACTAGCAGCGCCGCAGTCTGTTAACTAGAAATAACAGACCACATTCTACATTAGAATTCAACCAAGCCACGTAAAAACAAGCAAAACTAACCTAAGAAAACAACGACGCTATAAACATTGCTATGATGATGACGATGCACATATGCCCGACGACAGCGGAGGTGACTGTGGTGTGGGAACGACAGCGCTCCATCAGTTCTGGGAGATCGTGGTTCACGGAAACCCTTTGGTTGAAGCATCTTTTTGCATTGTCCACTTACATCTGTCTTTGTCGACATCCGCCATGTGTGCGCAAACAGACTAGCCGGAAATGAACTCGTCTTCTGACGTGTTGCAACCATAAAAGGGCATAAAACTTAATCGCAATTCATTATTTATTCGGCAAATAACGTTTCCATTAGCTTTTATCGCATTAGCCGTATATCGATCAAGAGGAATTTCGATGAGACCGAACGTATTTCATTTGAGTCGATTTTCATGAAATTTCATTGAATTTTACTGTTTCCATTAGGCTTTTTTCATTCGATATCACTTAATTCGGATAAAAACGTGTCGATGGAAACATGGCTTATGTCTGTTGTTGCCAGCATCCAACAGAGAGTTAAAGACTGATCTTCTGTTGGTGTCTGTATACATCTTTGACAGACAACTCCAGCTTTAACACAAAAAAGAGGCATTCAGACAGCAGAGGGATGCTTATACTGTATATCTACTGTGGATGAAATGGGATGCAGATTAGGTCGAGTGTCCAGCTGTGTCAAATGAGCTTATATAATTCAACAGAAAGACCACTGCTTTCATTTTTCTTGTACATTAATGGATAAAGCAAGCTTGGCTACGTGGAATTATGCTGGTTTCAACATGACCAAGCCATTTTATGGATTTCAGCTGCATTTTGCAGATTAGTTATTTTAATGTCTTTTAAGGAGTGAAAAGATATTATGAAACTAAAGCCTATGTCCGGGATAGCATATCACCATTGATTTTATTCCTACTATTTCTGCAGGATCTAGTATTATGCAATGCAATGCTCTCAGATGATGGATCATATGGGCTTTTCAGAGGGCTTTTTGATGCCAACACCATTGTCTAGAAACCAGGATGACTGTTCAGTATAATCGATATAATGCTCTCAAATGGCCATAAATTGTCCAATTTTTCCACTTGGCTTATACATTTTTCTTTAACTACACAAGTGAGTTTAAAAAATAAATATCCACAACATTTCATATATTTCTTAACTAACATTAATATTATTTTAAGACCTGAAGAGAGCTATTATCATATAAATAAATACGTTTATACTAGGGCTGGGTATTGACACAAATTTCACAATTCGATTCGATTTCGATTCACAAGCTTGCAATTCGATTCGATTTCGATTTGATTCAATATTGATTATTTTGGATATCAGTTACAATAAATGGCAAATTTTCTCAAGAAAATCAAATCTCTTAACTAATGCTGTAAACTATGGGAGTCTAGTTGTAGCCAATAGGCTTCATTAGCCTAATATGAAGGTAATAATGAACTGTTTTGTAGCTATACAAACACTTAAATTACACTTTTATTTAGTTTTATAGTAAGAAGATTATGTGAAATATAAACATTTAAATGATGACTGTCATAAAAACTTGCCAGATTTATTATTCAAATATGCATTAATTATTGAAGAACTTTAAGATTATAATGCATATGTAATATGGTGTATATATTTAGCAAAAAGCTCCTCTTTAGAGTTATTTTTTCAAGATGACTAACGAGTTTATGTGGGTTTTCTGAGGTAAATATGACGATACATGACATTGATTACAAGCTGTTTAACTGACGTCTTTCCACGGTTGAAACGCTGATTGAGCGAATCAATGTGACATGATACAGATTTCGATAAGTTGTACTCTATGTTTTAACACACTTTCAGATACTCATTCATGTTTATTTCGCGCTGTGGAAGAGAGATCAGTGCTGCTGCTTCTCTTGAGCTGCACCAGAGCGATCTCACGCCACAGCGCCAAAACGTTATTGATGTTTTTGAATTTCTAAAGAGAATGGACGTAATTTGAAAATTTCATATGAACAGTACCAAGGGACAAAGATTATTGCGATTTTTTTGGATGCGCGCAGCTGCGATACAATGATCCATTCAAATGAAACAGGATGACTAATCGATTCTTGAGATTTAAGAATCGATATCGGTTCGTGAAAATGAGAATCGATTAATATCGAGAAATCGATATTTATTTCCCAGCCCTAGTTTATACATTTTTAACCTGATTTTGTTTGATAGCAATGTCATTTTTTTTCAATATCATGCGGCTCTAATCCTCGCTATGTGTTTTCTATGTGATATCAAAATCGGTAAATATCGGTATCGGCCATAACAGCAATATTAAAGAGGGGGTTGACTGCTTTTTTTTCTTTGCATGATTGTGTTTATGGGGTGCAATATAACATATATTCGTCGTTTTTCTTTTTTAAAAAGTCTTATTTTTCATAAACTTCACCTTTATTGCAAGCCGCGCTCTCCTCTGTCCCCCGAACGAGCGGTTCACTTCCTGATTCTATGAAAACACTCCCTCAGAAACACGTAGTGGGCTCAGATTGGTTAGTTTGGGCTGGTGTGTTGTGATTCGCTAAACTGTCGCTCACATTGTCCGGATACTTCACGCCCATTACTTTTACGGGCGAAACGTGCCTGCGCTCAGATGTGTCAACTGCAGTATCAGTTTAAGGCAGAATCAGACCGAGAAAGTGGCGATGAAATAGTCAAGCAGAAACTCACCACATATGGCTCTTACTAAACGTTTCTGAATGATAATTTGCTACATTTTTTAAACTTTATACACGTTTGTTTAACACAATAGCAACTGACTGGCTACTAATGTTATACTCAAACAGCGTGGCATTAGTTTACGTTCTTGATCAAATCGAAAATAACGTCATAAAGCATATATACATAAAACTACATTTACAACATTAGTACTTATACAAAAATTCAGATCCATAATGTTTGTACGCGTTTGTCGTAGACACAAAATAGCATTACTAGTAGTCTAGTGGCTATAAAGCCAGCGCTGGCATTTGATAAAAATAAAACGCAAAGCTACGTCTGGAAATATACATGCAAATACATTTAAAATGATTAAGTCTTAGCCTACTTACAGATTGTGGCCCAACAACTGCTGCCTCTGGTTTTAAAGTTGGAACTGCTTCATGTTTTAGTAACAGTTTCTTGTTGAATCCGGTGTTGAACTCGTGGAGATTCTGGAAGTTGTCTTCCGTAAAATGCGCAGCACAGAGAGCTAAATTACGATCGTTATTTTCAGGAACATAATCAAACATAAATTGTATCCATTGTTGACGAAGTACAGCGTGTTAATGTCGTTTTACGTCCGTGTTAAAAAAAAAAAACGTGTTATTTCGGTTTTTGAATACTATTAATATATCCACCCACTGTGTGTTAACGTACTTTCCCCTTAAAACATAGTAGTCACGTCACTCCACCTCGTCCAGTCTGCAACATTGAAACAACATGAGCCCCTTTCACACAGCGCGTTGATCCCGGGAAATTGGCAGAACAAACACCTGTGCTGTGTGAACGCAAACACGGCCCGGGATTGGTGCCGCCAGGTTGGGGACAGAGTGACAATTGCTGTGTTCAGTCCATGGTTCAGTCACGGAGCGCACGCTGTGTGAACAAAAGCCGTAGCCTAATCAATGTCGCATTGCACTTGCCAGTCCCTCCAGGATTTCACGATTTTTTTTGGTGATTTTTGCGATCAAAATGACTGATTTTGTGGTGGTAATTTCCAAAAATTTGTGAAAAAATTTGCGATTTATATACAGTATAACATTTACCATAATAGTATTCAGTCCTTCCAGAAAAACGCGGAGTTTTTTTTGTGATTGTTGCGGGCAAAAATTGATTGATTACTCGGCCCGTTTTCTTTAAAAATGCGATGGAATATGCGGGATATTTATGCAATTTTATGCGATGAAATTGCAGGAATTTGCAAAAATTGAGAGAAGTAGCAAAAATTGCGGTTTGATGAAAAAAATTTCTCTTTTTCAGTGATTCCATCAACATCCTGTTCTCACTAGGCTAATGTAAGAGTCATTTCTTATTACTTCCTTTGATAAGCAAGCATACTACATCATAGAAAGTGCTGGGAATATTTAATTTCTCATCTTGTTTTATTTCAGACTATAACGAGTGTAAATAAGGTGTGGCCCCTTTAAGAGCTGCGCGCTCCCTGTTGAACTCTCTGCAGTGTTATATTATATGTGTGCCTCGAACACCCCATGTGTGCGGGTAATTTCTGTTTGATGCTACTTCTTTTATCTTATGTTGTTTATTAAGTAACGATGTGACGGTAGAACGTGTGACAGACAGTTATACGAGTTCGATTTGTGAGATGTCGATCGCCTCCGTGAGTCTGTCCGGCGTCGCGTAAATGCGTCACTTCATAACGTTCCCATGGAAACAGGGGGAAATGGCTGCTCTTGTGTGAAGCAAACGCAACATTTTTTATCTTTCTGCTAAAATACATGTGACTTTTTTTGCAACGAAAATGCGAGGATTATGAAATTATGCAAACCCCGCATATTTTGCAAGGAAATCGGCAATTTATGCGGCGAAAGTGCGGCGTATTTGAAAAAATGCGGCCCCCGCATAAATATGCGGACTTTGGCTGATTTTGCATTGAATTCAGCGATCGCATAATCGCGTTTTTCTGGAGGGACTGACTTGCAGCCTAATGATGCCGTTTAAGCTGGGATCATTTGCCAGCGTGAAACCGTACGCAATGCGCTATTTTATGATCGAATCAGAGAAAGACAAATGCACAAGCGTGGTTTTTCGAAAAAGAAATCGCAACTCATAAGACGCTGCTGAGACTATAGACGCTGCTGAGACATGTCACGTATCTTTGCGGGTTGTGTGTGAATGCACTCTCTGATTCCTAGAATACTGAGTCAACTCAGCAACAGGAGCTGCTTGTACCAAAGAACCACGCAAATAAAAGAGAGAGACAAACGCCCAGCAACAAGTGCCTCCACTCCACAAAGCAGCTTTCGATAACACAAGCATTTTACAGATGCTATACAATATGAAAAGGATTCGTTTTTTAGTTTTATACAAGCTGTATTTTACTTTTTAGACGTCAATATTTACAATAATTTATTTTATTTACAAAAATAACTATTTTCTATTTTTTTAAATATTTAATAAGCATTAAAAGCTATCTGTGTGTTTCCTTAGTTTAGAATCTCGAAGATTATGCACTCTTTCATTAGAAAAAAATACATACATATTTACAAAATAAGCCTTGCCAGTGACGTATGAGAAAGCAAAAAAATTGAAATAATCGTTCAATAATCGTAATCGAGGTGACTTGTTCGATTAATCGTGATTATTATTTTAGCCTAATCGTTACAGCCCTAATACTTCCTGAGTTTTAAAAGACGATATCTCAGCTTACACTAAACTTTCAGCGCTGCAACTTTGCAGATACTGTTCATGCATCAACAGAAACATTACACACTATTTAAAATGAAAAAAGTGAAATCGCAATCCCCCCCCCCCCCCCTTTAATATCGGTTATCGTATCGGCCACAAATTTTCACATCGGCGCATCAGTAAAATTACAGTTAAAGCATCTGATCATAGTGATGTGAATATGTTTGCTCAAATTCTGCGTATGATATTAGCAGCATTAACACAATAGAAAACATTTTCATAGAAGTTATATTATGATCTGCTAATTAGAAAATAAATTGGCCTTATGATGTGGCTGGCATTGGTTGGTGACTGTTCACAAATCCATTTTATGTGTGTATTCATCTCTTCATGATATGTTGTGGACTAACAATGAATCAACAGTTCACTCTTATTCTTATTTTTTTCCTTTCTTTTATGATTTCAGCTGATAGTCTTTTTTAAGAGGAGTGTGTTTAGATGAATTCATTGTGTTGAGTATATAAGTGTGGGACCCTTGAGTGGCGTCACACTGGTTTTCCAAAGCCAGACAGGGATCTCTGCCCGCAGGTGACATTGGGTGGGTCAATGCCAAAAACAGTGGCCATGAGTTTCATTGGCCCTGGCATTATGAGTAGTATTGTTTTAGGTGCATTGTGTGTCAGGACCGAGTCGGGAAGCAGCTGTGTCAATTTTTTTCAGACCTGTTAGTTGGCAGTGAGATGTAACCCCGTTCAGACCCTTCACCAAGGGGCATCTTTGATGCTCAGCCATCTATTCATGTCTCTCCCTCTCTTCCTATCCACCATCTTTCATCACCTTGTTTCTGATGTCCAATTTTTTTGCTTTTGGCCTGTTGTAAAAGGCTTCAGAAATGTTTCCTCACAGCTAGCAAACCCTAAAAAAATGTGTTTAAAAAAAAGGATTTTAAAGTTTCCTGCTAGACAGAGAGACAATATCCATAAAATTGTGTTAGACACAGAATGCTAGTATGTAATAAACTGAACAGATATACTTCTCTTTTGACATTAAAAGTGTTAAAGAGGCCAAATTATGTTTTTTTTTTTTAAATCTTATTTTTTTACATATTTTACATTATTACAGCACTTCTCTCCCAGTCTGTAACTGTAACGCTCTGGACTGTGTTTCTCAAAAGCTCCGTAAGCTTAAGTAGATCGTACTATTTCCACCAATGGTCTCTATAATAAAGTTACCTCACAATGCTTTTGTAATATAGCCCTATGTAGTTCCTGTCTTAATGAAGCCCCTCCTCGTATAAAGCACAATGGGTTCTGATTGGTCGACTGGACCAGTGTGTTGTGATCAGTCAACTGGTTCGAGTGTATTTCGGAAACACACTACTAATGAGATTCAACACACCACTAACACAACTCAACCAGGCCCGGTCCCTGTATTGTGCAGAAATCATTTAAATGATGTGACATCCTTGAAGAAAACTCAAGACTACAATGGAGGATTTCTGAGAAATAGTGCGAACTGATATATAATCCAAAATAGATAAAACAGCTTAAATACGATCTCTAAATGTGGGCGGGAACGAAACGCCTGCCAATTTTCTCTGATTGGTCAATAAAAGATCAAACCGTGCCATCGTCAGTTCTTCTTCATTTCTACAGAATAATAGTCATCCACTGCTACAGTTGTACAGATCATTATCAAACAACCAGACTAAAGAAACGTTTGACAAAGCATACTTTGCCTGTTTGTGTTTATTTCAGAAATATGTCTGTACCTTGCATCTGCTCACATTACTTATTAGTCTACGTCTTTGCCACTCCTCCTGTTTTATTTAGCTGACCAACTTTTAATATCTGTGTGGCAAAGCTGCGTGACACACTGAACAGTGCGAATATACTTTTACATTGAAGTGAATTACAGACTAGTATCAAATGCAACATTTATAACTTGTTTTTTTATAGTTTATAGTTTATAGTTTGATTAAAACATTCTTCCAAATATATTTGTGTTCAGCAGAACAAATAAACACATAGAGGTTTGGAACAACTTGAGGGTGAGTAAATACTGACAGAATTTTCATTTTTGGGTGAACTAACCCTTTAACTTCACAATTCAAAAACAGTACACTCTCAAAAAAAAGTTACTGTACAAAAGCTGTCACTGGGCCTGTATCTTTTCAAAAGGTAAACTTTTGTCCATTTTAGTTGCTAATATGTACATTTCAGGTGCTAATATGTACATTTTAGGTGCTAATATGTAAATTTCAGGTGCTAATATGTACATTTTAGGTGCTAATGTGTACATTTTAAGTGGGTAATATGTACATTTTAGGTGCTAATGTGTACATTTTAGGTGTTAATATGAACATTTTAGGTGCTAATAAGTACATTTTTGGTGTTAATATGTACATTTTAGGTGAGATGTGCATTTTAGGTGCTAATGTGTACATTTTAGGTGCTAATATGTACATTTTAGGTGCTAATATGTAAATTTCAGGTGCTAATATGTACATTTTAGGTGCTAATGTGTACATTTTAAGTGTTAATATGTACATGTTAGGTGCTAATAATGTACATTTTAGGTGTTAATATGAACATTTTAGGTGTTAATATGTACATTTTAGGTGCTAATAAGTAAATTTTTGGTGTTAATATGTACATTTTAGGTGAGATGTGCATTTTAGGTGCTAATATGTACATTTTAGGTACTAATATTTACATTTTTAGGTGTTAATATGTACATTTTAGGTGCTAATATGTACATTTTAGGTACTAATATTTACAAATTTACATGCTAATATGTACATTTTAGGTGCTAATATGTACATTTTAGGTACTAATAATATATTTTAGGTGCTAATATGTGCATTTTAGGTGCTAATATATGTACATTTTAGGTGCTAATATGTACATTTTAGGTACTAATATGTACATTTGATTTTAGGTACTAATAATATATTTTAGGTGCTAATATGTGCATTTTAGGTGCTAATATGTACATTTTAGGTGCTAATATGTACATTTTTAGGTGTTAATATATATCGCCATCGTCAGTTCTTCTTCATTTCTACAGAATAATAGTCATCCACTGCTACAGTTGTACAGATCATTATCAAACAACCAGACTAAAGAAACGTTTGACAAAGCGTACTTTGCCTGTTTGTGTTTATTTCAGAAATATGTCTGTACCTTGCATCTGCTCACATTACTTATTAGTCTACGTCTTTGCCACTCCTCCTGTTTTATTTAGCTGACCAACTTTTAATATCTGTGTGGCAAAGCTGCGTGACACACTGAACAGTGCGAATATACTTTTACATTGAAGTGAATTACAGACTAGTATCAAATGCAACATTTATAACTTGTTTTTTTATAGTTTATAGTTTATAGTTTGATTAAAACATTCTTCCAAATATATTTGTGTTCAGCAGAACAAATAAACACATAGAGGTTTGGAACAACTTGAGGGTGAGTAAATACTGACAGAATTTTCATTTTTGGGTGAACTAACCCTTTAACTTCACAATTCAAAAACAGTACACTCTCAAAAAAAAGTTACTGTACAAAAGCTGTCACTGGGCCTGTATCTTTTCAAAAGGTAAACTTTTGTCCATTTTAGTTGCTAATGTGTACATTTTAAGTGGGTAATATGTACATTTTAGGTGCTAATGTGTACATTTTAGGTGTTAATATGAACATTTTAGGTGCTAATAAGTACATTTTTGGTGTTAATATGTACATTTTAGGTGAGATGTGCATTTTAGGTGCTAATGTGTACATTTTAGGTGCTAATATGTACATTTTAGGTGCTAATATGTAAATTTCAGGTGCTAATATGTACATTTTAGGTGCTAATGTGTACATTTTAAGTGTTAATATGTACATGTTAGGTGCTAATAATGTACATTTTAGGTGTTAATATGAACATTTTAGGTGTTAATATGTACATTTTAGGTGCTAATAAGTAAATTTTTGGTGTTAATATGTACATTTTAGGTGAGATGTGCATTTTAGGTGCTAATATGTACATTTTAGGTACTGATATTTACATTTTTAGGTGTTAATATGTACATTTTAGGTGCTAATATGTACATTTTAGGTACTAATATTTACAAATTTACATGCTAATATGTACATTTTAGGTGCTAATATGTACATTTTAGGTACTAATAATATATTTTAGGTGCTAATATGTGCATTTTAGGTGCTAATATATGTACATTTTAGGTGCTAATATGTACATTTTAGGTACTAATATGTACATTTGATTTTAGGTACTAATAATATATTTTAGGTGCTAATATGTGCATTTTAGGTGCTAATATGTACATTTTAGGTGCTAATATGTACATTTTTAGGTGTTAATATATACATGTTAGGTATTAGTATGCATTTTAGGTGCTAATATGTACCATTAAGGTACCAATAGGCAGCCTTTTGGTACAAAAGTGTACCTTTTGAAAAGGTACAGCCCCAGTGACAGCTTTTTTTCTGAGAGTGTACTTTCTTGACTAACAAATAACATGTGTACGGTAACGTGCCAGTGGGATAATGACATGATAGCCTGTTTGTAAACTTGTTTATGGGGAAAAAAACTCAAAATAGATGATCTCTAACAAAACTGTAGATAATGTGACCATTGATATAAAATGATGTCATGTATATCTTTTCATATCTGTCGTATAAGTCTACCTGTAGCAGTGGATGGCTAGTACTCTGTTACGTGGAACTGAAGAAGAACCGTGGACATCGAATATTCAAACTGTTGATCCTTTTTGGTTTTATTGCATTTCCATTTGGTGCATTTCAACAAAGTGTGATGAAAACAAAAATAAAACTTTGAAAACATGACATGAGATTTTTTTTTTTTTTATGATGACGAGAAGGGTCGAATATTTGTTAAATGAGCAGTTTCATCGTTTATCTGTTTTGAAGACAATAAATGATCCGAAGGTACACGGACCCTATATGGTATTTTCGCCTTGTGTTCTGTATGTCTGCATGTGGGATTTATGTATTTATTTGTTTGTTTGTCTTATCATCCTTCAGTTCACATAATTTGAGGTGTCATTCACGCTAATAGTGCAAAGGATTCAAATCCATAACCATAAATAAGTTGCATCGATGCTTGCTTTTAGTAAAGGGAATTATTAATCACTGTTTTGACTTAGATTTGAAAAATGAGAATAAATAAATGATATTAGGCATGATTGTTTATGTCATTGCAGTAATGTAAGTTGTATTATTATCTTTGTGTGTGTGTGTGTGTGTATATATATATATATATATATATATATACTGTATATAAGAGAGAGCTATATATGATATCCAACCTTTATTCCTATACATACAGTACATTCATGTAAAGCAATACTATGTTGCAAATTTTAACTGCCTGATTTTATTTTATATAGTCGCAAAATGTATCAATATTATCACCCAGGTATTTATATAAAGTTTGATATACAAGTTTGTCCAGCTTTATCTTCATACACACTGAATATCTTGCGTATGGCAAGATATACGTAGTAGCAAATCTCAACTGTTTGATTGCTTGCATTGTCGCAAATTCGCAATATATTATCACTTGGCTCAAATCTGCTAAATTCCACCATAAGGCATTATGACACGAATACAACTGGACTTGACATATTCAATCATTCATTCTCTAAATACTCCCAAACATCCTTAGCTTTAAAGAAGATCTGATGTAGATCCCAGAGATTCCAGAGTACACCAGAGACATATCATTGTGGAATATTCTCAATGGGAGGGTGTTTGGTGATTCTTGATAAGAGGAAATACCTCAGAATTGGCTGTGATCGCCATTTCCTGACAGGACTTCTCACCTCTGACTGTGTGACTATTCCACTTTGGAATGTTTATGCTTTCCTCTAAACTAAACTAGTGTCATCTGATGTCTCAGGTTAATTTCTCAAATTCTTGATCATAATAAAGCTATACACTGAAAAAAGACAAATAGGATTTAACAATTTTATCTCAGAAATTTGTAACAGTAAATTTAAACAAATAATTACAAAGCAGCTACAAAGCAAGTAGCACATTGGTAGCCTGGCTGCGCCCTCCTAAGCACTTCCGCTCAATTTCATTTTACTTCTGTACTACGTCTGGGATCGCTCCATATCCTTAGGTTTCCAGAAATAATTTTTTTGTAGGACCAATCAGCTAATAGAGGGAGTGGCTGAGAAAGATGACGTTGATGTAAGCGCGTCAGTTTCAATTCAGTAATGGCAGCGGAGAAAGACGTGAGAAAAGCTATTCGGTCCGTTGTTGGAAAAGAAACTGCAGAATATACAGAATTTAAAGCCGGATTGTTATCGTCTCACCTCTTGTTGCACAACGGAGGACCACGTGAAGGAGGCAGAAAGTTTGGAAGTTTGTGTGCTGGGCAGTTCGTGCATGATGACCGTGACATTTTGGACGGACGGTTTAGCCGCTCAGGAGTCATGTCAGTCGCTCATATTCCCAACTGTAAATTTACTGATTCTTGTGATGAATAGAACATTTTGTGCACTTGTGCAGGAGGTTGGTGTGTCAGTTTTACATGTTGTAAATCATACAAATTGGTTGTGATTTAAAAAAAAATAATTGTCATAAATAAAAATGTGAAAAACCATACTTTGAAGATATTTGATTTTCAGTTTTAGATGGCAATGGTTGATTTGTTTTACAAAAAAAAAAAAAAATGCCACATAAAAATGTACAAACACATACTTTGAAGACCATAAGGTAATTAAGAAACAATAAGACGTAATATGAAAAATTGTTGTTTATTACACATCTGCAGATAGAGACAGACTGATCATTCACTGTACAGCATTTGCGGCAGATCAGAAAACGACCACAGCGGCGTATTTGTAATGATTAGACACAGCTTCGATAGTTGAATGAATATATCACTGTCCTTCGTGTCAAATATACATTTTGAATTAATAATTGTTCCTAGATGAACAAAACCTGCGGCTCTCGTTGACTGAAATCCTATTGTAAACATAATCCTCTGATCATTCGGTCTTGTTGTTTCCAGCCATTTCGGCGTGTGACATACGTCACTCACGACACCCCGTTAGCGATTGGCTATGGCAGATCGTGAGTGACTTTGGGCAGATCCAATAGATTTGAACTTTAATAGTGAACCCGCCTACAAGGAAGGAAACGTTTCTCAATGGAGCGGTTCAAGACTCTATGTGGAAATGAAATGAACTAGAGTCTGGTTGAACCAGGCTAGCACATTGGGCCCTATCTTGCACCCGGCGCAAATGACTTTGTACACTGACGCATTTATCTTCGCTATTTTGCACCCGCGCAAAGCGGGCTTTTCCCTTCACAGACGCACGTCAGTAAACTAGGAAATGAACTTGCGCTCCCTGGGCAGATAGGCGCAAAAAGGAGGCGTGTTTCGGGCAAACATTCCCTAGTGCTATTTTGCACTTCCAGAAAACAATTTCGCCACTGACCAGAAAAAACCTGGCTTAAAGTCAGTGGCGCGTTGTTCATAATGTTATTTTAGGCGCGCATGCTTGGCCATAATGTAGCGGGTGCACAACGCGCCCGCTTTGATTCTCTCATCAACACAGATGCAGCAGTTTATATTTTTGCAAATCATACATTATGACAAGGAAAAATATTAACACATGAGGGAAATCATTGTGGTGTCCATGAAGATGTAAAAAAAAATGTAGGCCTAAATCTAGCTTACACATTTACCCACATTTTTCAGGCTAATTGTAGTAATGACGGATCAGACCTGTTTGCCCAATAGTGCCAAGAAGACACAGACATATATATATATATATATATATATATATATATATATATATTATATATAATGTTTAACCAATGCTGATTTGGGTGGGTTTCTCCCATCCCCATACAGCGGGTATGTAAAGGGTCTTAAAGGGTATGTTGGATGAGGCTCTGATTGGTTTATTTGACGTTACGCATAATCCACACCACTGAATAATGAAGCAATTTCAGACCAACCCCTTTTAAAGTTGCGTCGGGTGCAAGAGTCATTTATCCCGCTGGTGAAATAGCAACAGCGCCGAGATCCGCCCACAAAGTTACTTGATACTTGCGTTTCAGATTGTTAAAATAGGATAAAATATTAAATTTTGAAGTAGAAAGGCTGAAATAGTATTTGCTTGTAAAAAAAGTACTTAAACAATCGTTGTTTTATTTACAACTTTGAAAAATCTTTTAACAGTGTATTTGATTTGTAAAGACACTGCTTGATGTGTGAGCAAATATTTCGTCTTACTCGCGCACGCTTCGATCTGGATTTGACCCGGCTTCACCAGCATGAGAGGCGGGAGCATTAACAAAGACCACAACCTCTAGCATCAGTTGCTAGTGCATCTCTTGAGGCCAGGGGAGTGAGGTTTACCTGTACAGCTCTTTACCAGCTGACCTCCATTTCATAGCCTTAAAAATGCGAAAACATAAAAAGGTCAAATAAGCAAGGTTAATGAGCCCTCTCTATCTTGCGAATAATTCCACGTGGAGAAGAGCTATGGCGGAGGAAGTGAAGAACAGTAGTGTGACTCATCTGTGTGGGCTTGATTTCAACAGATGTTTTACAGACCTTCCCTTCGCCGGGCTAATATTCCAGGCGCTCGGCTCTGCATGCCTCCCAGCTTTAGTAATCTCCTTAGAGGGAAGCCATTGCTGAAAAACAGGGCCTGGATGTTCCTTTCTGTCTCTCTCTCTCTCTCTCTTGTCATATTGTATTTGGCTCTAGGGTATTAGGGTTCACCGCACATCATTATATGGATCTCTTGAATACCTGATTCTGACTGGTTGTGGGTGGCGTTGAGTGCTCTGATGTTATTATGTGATAATATTCCATAATTTCCCACAGCAACATACAAATGAGACTTTCATATGCTAGTCTTTTTTTTCAACAATTTCTGTATAGATAGATAGATAGATAGATAGAAGTTCTGATGAAAAGTTAATCTCTTTTGATGTTTGATTTGATTATTAATAACATATCCCATCCTCCCCTCCTCAGTTCCCAGAATGTGGATTCTTTGGCTTGTACGATAAGATCTTGCTCTTCCGCCATGATCTGAACTCAGACAACATCCTCCAGCGGCTAATGTCGGCAGAGGATATCCATGAGGGAGATCTTATTGAGGTCGTCCTGTCTGGTGAGTTGTGCTAGCTGTGCCTTTAATAATGTACATTGTATAAGCACTTTAAATTAACACCAGCTTTACCTTTCTCAAATTTCATGTCTAACATTCTTATGCATTTCATCTATCTTACACCTCCATTCAAAAGTTTGGGATCAGCACACTTTAAAGAAATTAATACTTTAATTCAGCAAGAACGCAAAATAAACAGTAAAGACATTTATAACGTTACAAAAGATTTCTATTTCAAAAAAAAAACTTCATTCAAATTTTTCATTCATCAGGATTAATTAATCTCCACAAAAAATATTAAGCTGCACAACTCTTTTCCACATTGATAATAAAAATAAATATTTCTTGAGGGTCCGTGTAACGCTTCACAATTGAATTTTCGGACCATACAATGCAAACGCAAAAATTAAAAAGAATGAATTTGTTTCTGAAGTCACAATTGGGAGAAAAAGGCAACTATCCATTGATAATGAAAGTGGAAAAACAAGAAAAATGAATGTCTGGTTTCCATTTTTCATTTTTGCATTTGCATCGCATGGTCCAAAAATTGAATTGTGAAGCGTTACACGGACCCTTGAGCATCAAATAGTCATATTAGAATGATTTCTGAGGAATCATGTGACACTGAAGACTGAAGTTATGATACTGAGAATTTTTATATCTCACAATTCTGACTTGTTTTCTCGCAATTGCAAGTTTTTAAGCTCAATAAAAACTCTTCTGAGAAAAAAAAACTGAAAAAAGGTAATTGCTACTTTATCTCACTCTTAATTGTGTAAAGTTGTAATTACCTTTTCTGAATTTTTTCTCTTTCCAAGTTATTTTTCACAATTCTCAGAAATAATGTCTTAATTAAAAACTTGCATTGGCTTTTTGTTTTCTGTTAAGAAAACAAGCGTCCATAGTCTTAAGAGATTTCTCTTAAAAGCATAAAAAAATATTGCCAAACACAAACCTTTGAACTGCAGTGTATACTACAGTGCTGAGGACATATTAACATTAACACTTTTAACAATTGATATTAGCATAAATTATCTAATCTAATCTAATAGAAAAAGTGTCAATTCATACGTGAAGAAACAGATACTTATAGCTTCCTTATTTTTTTTTTTCTTATTTTTGAAAGCAATTTGTAGTGTAGCCAGAACAGGTTATCTTCACTCGATTTAATTTATTTAGATTATTCAATGATTTATAGCTTTGCAGTTACACCGATGGCCATTTATGGCTCATATCTGTGAGACAGAGCAGATAAGTTTCACTCTGTGATTAGATTGTATTCATTGTATTGTGCCACATGTGTTCCAGATGGAGGGGCCCATGTTAATCTTGTCAATGTGAACTTCAGGTGGTTTCCCTTCAAATGCCTGTTAACACAGGCAGAGCAATTCCCTCAAGACCACCTATCACAATCGGTTTTCTAATTTTACGACATGCTCAGTGCGCAGAGCCATGTGTTAAAAGATTTATGGTCAATCATGTTGACTCACAGGGTTCTGTTTACATGACAAGAACGAGTGACTTTGTCAGATACATTTATGCAATAAATATGTTGCATCCAGTTCTGCTGTCACTTAGTACAGTAGGTCTCCGCCACTGAGGGTTTGAGCTCATCTCTGTTCCTGTGCAGAATGCTTTGTGCATCCTGTTGTATGAAACTGATCTTCCTGTCGGTGGTGTGCTCACATGGGAGCTGTTCAGCACACCTGCTCCTCACATCCTCCTCACTCCTCAGTGGCGAACAGCACTGTCCAGCACTGGAAATCAACACAATATGCTTGACTGATTCCAAGCCAGTATTCTGGACTATTCTGTGAAAAATCCCAAGCGGTCTCCCAGAACTCGGATTCTTATTCATGAAAGTTTTCCTGACGGTTAGACAACCGTGCTGAGAATTCCGGGCAGAGAACAATTTGTAATCGTGCCGTATTGAACCAAGCTCAAGTGGAAATATAACAGGAACTGTTCCTGTTCCGACGTGGCTGCTGCTTTGTTTAGTATAGAGTCATAAATTATTGAAAAAGGAAATAAATAAAACGACTTTTTGATTAAACATATGCAGGATTAGATTGACAATTTCTCCTTTGAGTAATATGAACCGGTATCGATTCTTAAATCTCAGTCGATTAGTCATCCTGTTTCATTTGAATGAATGGGACATTGAATTGCGGCTGCGCGCATCCAAAAAATCGCAATAATCTTTGTCCTTTTTTAATATTGATATGAAATAAAGTCTCAATTTTCAAATTACGTCCATTTTCTTTAGAAATTCAAAAACATAGTAACGTTTTGGCGCTGTGACGTGAGACCGCTCTGGCACAGCTCAAGAGAAGCAGCAGCGCTGATCTCTCTTCCACAGCGCGAAATAAACATGAATGAGCATCTGAATGTGAGTTAAAACATAGAGTACAATTTATCCAAATCCGTATCATGTCACATTGATTCGCCAATCAGCGTTTCAACCGTGGAAAGACGTCAGTTAAACAGCTTGTAATCAATGTCATGTATCGTCATATTTACCTCGGAAAACCCACATGAACTCGTTAGTCAGCTAGAAAAAAATTAAATAACTCCACAGAGGAGCATTTTGGTAAATATATACACCATATTACATATGCATTATAATCCTAATGTTCTTCAATATGTAATGCATATTTGAATAAATCTGGCAAGTTTTTATGACAGCCACCATTTAAATGTTTATATTTCATATAATCTTCTTATTATAAAATTAAATAAAAGTGTAATTTAAGTGTTTATATAGCTACAAAACAGTTCAGTATTACCTTCATATTAGGCTAATGAAGCCTAGTAGGCTATAACTGACTCCCATAGTTTACAGCATAAGAGATTTGATTCCCTTGAGAAAAATGGCCATTTATTGTAACTGATATCCAAAATAATCGATATTGAATCGAATCATAATCGAAATCGAATCGAATTGCAAGCTTGTGAATCGAAATCGAATCGAATTGTGAAATTTGTCTCAATACCCAGCCCTGGCCAACATGGTGCTGCATGCTGTCAATGGTTCTCTGCTGCCCCTGAAGTTGGTTATATGATGCACACCCAGCCACGTGTGTCGTGTCCCTACAAGTAGGGTTGGGTATCGTTTAAATTTGAACGATTCTGATTCCGATTCTGATTCCTTGTTTCGATTCCGGTTCCTAACGATTCTCGATTCCGATTCTTTTAAGAGGCAGGGTCAAAAAAGTTTAGCTAACCTTGCTAACCAACGGTCTTTCTGAAGGAAATACTCCTTCTGTCACAAATACTCCTTTTGTCACAAATTTTGCATTTTGCCGAGATTTCGTTATTTTTAGAAAAGTGAAGCCACACTTTGGACCGCCGACGTAAGCTACTCATGTTCGACTCGCGCGGTTATGCCAACACTTCCGGTAGACGCTTCTTCGTTGGTGTTGTTTAGCGGGTTCTTCTTCTGCTCGGCGGACTGTGAATATCGAAACTAGGAATCGAAATTTTAACTTTTGAACGATTCCGGGAAAAACTAAAAGTTAGTCCCGATTCCAATCGATACTCGATTCTCGATACCCAACCCTACCTACAAGTAAAGTACTCCTCGGTCTTCTCCTTGTATGCAGCTTTGGCTGATTGTATCCCTCTCTTGAGGTTGTGTCTGGAAGTGCTGTACAGTTCTACCAGAAAGACTCGGGAGATAAATTGAATAGCAGTGTAACTTTATTGACAGCTCAACAAGCATAAATTTATGAGTTCTTTGGCGTAGGCCCCGTCCTTAGCCAGCAAAGCGAGATTAGCCGAATCTGCATGTCCCGCCTGAGAATGAAGGCGGGGGCGCAGCCGACTCCCCTGGAGGTAAGGAAGGGACCATCCTGGTGGTTTTGGTGGTGGGGAGGGGAAGGTACCATCTTGGTGGTGGTTGGGGAGGATGGAGGTAATTGGCAGCGACAGCACCTGTGAACTCAGACAGGTGTAAGTACCAATCTTTTATACTGTGAGTAACACCTGATTGGATAGAAGTGAGGTAATACATGACGCACTGACCGAGTCTTCCTGACAGAACTTAAGCTAAAGCTTTCATTTCTTTATTACCAGATCTAAAAGCTGCATCATGGTCTTTCAGAAGTTGGACCTCCTTGGTCATCCATGGCTTCCTGTTTGGGTAGACACAGATGCGTTTGTTGATGGTTACTCTTTCCAAGCAGCATCTGATATAAAAAAGCACAATAGATGTATATTCGTCTAAGTCCTGACTCCTGAGTTGAAAACTGACTCCAGGCAGTGCTTTGAAAGCAGTCCTGCAGCTGTGAGGATACTTCCTCCTGCCAGGTTTGAACTGTTTTGAGAACAGTTTGCTGTCTCGTAATAATGGGGCAGTATCCTGGAGTTCAAAAAAGTGACAGGTGATCAGACTGTCCAAGATTAGGAAGGGATGACGCTTGGAAAGCTTTGGGGATGTTAGAATAGACTCAGTCCAGTGTGTTCTCCCCTCTGCTGGATCATTTAAGATGTTGTTGAAACCTTAAAAGCACAGTCTTCAAGTTTACAGTACATGATCACCAGCCACAATAAACACCCCCTCAGGATAAGAGTTATATTGCTTTTTTATAGTTGTTAACATGTAGCCGAATGCTGCACTACACACCGCTGTATCATCATCAACAGACATCTCCCGTGACAGATGACAGGGCCTGCATTTAACTGCCAACAACTCCAGGTCTGGAGAACAATAGCTGTCAATTATGTTTAGTGTCTTATCCATTATGTAGTTAACAGACCTTACTTTAGAGACAAAGACACTGGGGAGTGGTGGTCTGTAGGGCTGTCGCGGTAACCGCAATATTGTAGTACTGCGCTTCTGACCGCAGCAACAGCGATATTCACGTTTTTTTTTTTATAAGGCTATACCCTTCTTGTTTTGAACCTAATGCATGTGTATTGAGTGTTAAACGAGTTCATAATGATAACAAGACTGTTTATCATGGTGATGTGTAGCCTACAGGCTTCACACAGACAGTGAATGAGAGAGTTCGGCAGAGCGCGTGCGATTACCTGCGTCTGTCTTTGAAGTCGTGAAAAGCTTGTCGTGTCAAAGGGAAGCGAAATATTTGTCGCATCATCATATTAACGTTCTCTTCACGGGTATTTTCCCATAAATGCGCGTCAGCAGCAGCGCTGGTCAGCATCCCACAACACAAGGAACCCGAAATAAAATCAGTGAGTCACGCATTGATTTAATGGGTCTCTAATAAGTGAAGCATCAGCTTCAGCGTTGCCCATGCGACGCATTGCTGCTCAGCTGAGCCTTGAAAAGTTGAACATCAATGTTAAAAATAATGAACATATTGTTTCTTTACATCTCTTTCAATGAATCAGCTTTTTTAAAACGTGTTCGTTGAATGAACGGTTCAATGACTCGCTCAAAGTCCGTTGTCATAACAATATGCGCGCTGAGTGAAAGTCTTTCAATGCACACATACTGTAGACGCTGTTTAGTTTCGGTTACAATGGTTACTGAAAATGTCCTCATTTTTGTCCACATCGTAAACTTTATTTATATAGCAACAAAAACATATAAATTAAATAAATAAATGGCGGTAATACCGCATTTCGCGCTATTGAGACACTCAATATTACCGCAAGGGAAATTCCATAACCGCGACAGCCCTAGTGGTCTGTGAGGGTTCCTTTTTAGCCTCGCGAGCACACCAGCCCTGCATCCTCATTTTTGTTTACGCTCTCTTCACTGTCTCCGACGTCCGCTGCTGGGTATGGTAATCCACATAGACCCCAGTGATCTCCACTGGAATTCCATGCATTTGCTCAAAGGTGACCGATACTAACTGTGTCGTCCCAATATAAATCAATGATTCCCGGGTGAAACAAATCAGTTCTGAAATACCCAGATTAAACGTCCAGAGTATAATAAAAAATAACAACAAAATGCAGTTCTGTTTCAGAGAGACCTCAGCCGTCGCGTCAGTGCACACCTCCATCTAGTTTTAAAGGACAACTCCGGCGCAAAATGAACCTTTGGTCTAATTACACATTGCTACCTAGTCAACCGTTATCTGAGATTTGTTTTCATGATTGCCGAATGGAAATAGTTTTATCTCTAAAAACAGTTTAGCCTATAACGCTAGTATAACGCTAGTATATGGGGCAGAGAGTAATGACAAATAAAAATCGCTTGTTATTACCACTAACAAGGCTCAAAATAGCCCCACACTAACATGGTAGCATAATAAGGGTCCCTACATTCAAACCGAAGCGTTGAGAACTTTGTCAGTGTCCATACAGTTTAATAAGAAGATATTTTATACACACAGTCAACTTCGTGAATAGAGGAAGAAGCCATCTTTGAAAAATAGTCTCTACCAGTCGATCTACGAACACCGATCCAAGTGCGCTGAACTGAGCAGAATCTCATATGGGCCGTTGTTTCCAGAAGAAACACAAACACGAACCATTTTCTTCTTTTCAATATGTACACGTAGCCTACTGTTCGCGCTCACCTTATCACCTTATTCACATCTCACCAGCGCACTTGGATCGGCGTTCGTAGATCGACTGGTCGAGACTATTTTTCCAAGATGGCTTCTTCCTGTATTCGCGAAGTTGACTGTGTGTATAAAACATCTGCTTATTAAACTGTATGGACACTGACAAAGTTCTCAATGCTTCGGTTTGAATGTAGGGACCCTTATTATGCTACCATGTTAGTGTGGGGCTATTTTGAGCCTTGTTAGTGGTAATAACAAGCGATTTTTATTTGTCATTACTCTATGCCCCATATACTAGCGTTATACTAGCGTTATAGGCTAAACTGTTTTTAGAGATAAAACTATTTACATTCGGCAATCATGAAAACAAATCTCAGATAACGGTTGACTAGGTAACAATGTGTAATTAGACTTAAGGTTCATTTAGCGCCGGAGTTGTCCTTTAATATGGGGATGACTAATGAAGCATAGCGAGATTTACAAGTCTGCTTCGAGTGCACGTATTGGAGTGATTTTGAAACTGCTACCACTGATTTGAATAAGATGAGCTCACAGATTCGGTCACCTCATGCTTCAGTTTCTGTGAGGATATGTGCATCCTTTACAGGACTTATTTAGCATACAACAACGACAAACCATGGTTCTCAGTGAAACTCCGACAGCTTTGTTGGGTCAAGAAAAATATTCATAGTGGAATAGGGCCAAAAGGCCAAAAACACACTGACAAAAGAGAGTCAAGAGATTCCCCATCCCCCAAAAAACAAAATCCCTGGACTTTATGACTTCAGACCTGTCGCTCTCATGTCTGTGGTCATGAAGACTGGAGTTGATCTACCTGAAGGACATCACAGGACCCTTGTGAGTAAACAGGTCTGTGGATGATGCTCTCAGTTTGGGAGTGTACTTCGTCCTGCAACATCTCGACAAACGATGTTCGGGTCGGCCTTCAACTCCATCATCCAAGCACACCTCTCTGTTCATAGCTTTTCCTAGCTATTTGTCAGTGGATCACCAGCTTTCTATCTCCCCCCTCTGCTCTTCTCCATGTACACAAATGACTGCACTGCCAACGACCCTTCTGTCAAACTTCTGAAGTTTGCAGACGACACCACCATCTTCAGCCTCATTCACAATGGTGACGAGTCACATACGGGCAGGAAGTTGAACAGCTGGCTTTCTGGTGCAGTCATAACAACCTGGTGCTGAATGTGCTCAAAACAGTGGGGATGATTGTGGACTAGAGGAGAAACAACCCAGCATTACCCTCACTCACCATCATGAACAGCAGAGTCCTTTAGGTTCCTGTGCACCACCATCTCTCACGACTTAAAGGCGGGAAATCATATTTGCTCTGTTGCAAAAAAAGATCCAGCAGAGACTGCTGAAGGAGTATAACTTCCTTCACATAAGGAAAAGGAAGTGTGTGAACTTCCTTCACAGCTGAAGGAGTTCAACCTGCCACAGGTGCTGCTGATGCCGTTGTACTCTACAGTCAATGAGTCTGTCCTCGGCACTTCTGTAACTATCTGGTTTGGCTCAGCTACAAACTCAGACGTCGGAAGACGGTTCGGACTCCTGTGAGGATTATTAGTGCTCCCATGGCCACCCTCCAAGATCTGTTTACTTCCAGAGTGAGAAAAGGGGCTCAGAAAATCGCTTTGGATCCCTCACATTCAAGTCACTTTCTCTTTGAACTGTTTTGGTCCGTCAGGCCCGGCGCTACAGAGCACCAGGCACAAGAAAAGTTCCCCCAGGCAATCTACCTCTTGAACAGTTAAATGTTCTCCCCACTGCGCAATGATTAAATGCATGAAGACTTCAAATTATATATATGAAGTTCGTCTAAAGTTTTTGTTTAATATGAACAATTTTATCAGGCTCTTATGTGTAGGTTTCTACCTAAGGATCAGCATTTCTGAATGGGCTGAGGCTGGGATTTAGTGAGTTTGACAGTGGTGGCTTTTCGAGGCTTTTGCATCGGAGGTCTTCATACATATACAGATGTGTATGTGTGTGTTTTATTCACATATCTTTATTTTTTATTTTACTATCTGTGTGCTGTTGTTGTCTCTGTGTACTGGAAGCTTCTTCAGTCACCAAAACAAATTCCTTGTGTGTCCAAACATACTTTGAATAAAGCTTGTTCTGGGATTTTGTGTCTCATTGAAACATAGTTTAATATTAGGGCTGGGTATCGACCCAAATTTCACAATTCGATTCGATTTCGATTCATAAGCTTGCAATTCGATTCGATTTCGATTCCAATTCGATTCAATATTGATTATTTTGGATATCAGTTATAATAATGGCAAATTTTCTCAAGGAAATCAAATCTCTTAACTAATGCTGTAAACTATGGGAGTCTAGTTGTAGCCAATAGGCTTCATTAGCCTAATATGAAGGTAATAATGAACTGTTTTGTAGCTATACAAACACTTAAATTACACTTTTTTATTTTTTATGATAAGAAGATTATATAAAATGTAAACATTTAAATGGTGGCTGTCATAAAAAACTTGCCAGATTTATTCAAATATGGTCTAAATATTGAAGAACATTAAGATTATAATGCATTTGTAATATGGTGTATATATTTAGCAAAATATATATATATATATATATATATAACTCTCTAGAGTTATTTTTTCAAGATGACTAAAGAGTTTATGTGGGTTTTCTGAGGTAAATACATGACATTGATTACAAGCTGTTTAACTGACGTCTTTCCACGGTTGAAACGCTGATTGGCGAATCAATGTGACATGATACGGATTTCGATAAGTTGTACTCTATCTTTTAACACACTTTCAGATGCTCATTCATGTTTATTTCGCGCTGTGGAAGAGAGATCAGCGCTGCTGCTTCTCTTGAGCTGCGCCAGAGCGATCTCTCGCCACAGCGCCAAAACGCTATTTATGTTTTTGAATTTCTAAAGAAAATGGACGTAATTTGAAAATTGAGACTTTGTTTCATATCAATAGTAAAAAAGGACAAAGATTATTGCGATTTTTGTTGGATGCGCGCAGCCGCGATACAATGTTCCATTCATTCAAATGAAACAGGATGACTAATCGATTCTTGAGATTTAAGAATCGATATCGCTTCGTAAAAATGAGAATCGATTAATATCAAGAAATCGATATTTATTACCCAGCCCTATTTAATATGTTGACACAGTTATGAGAAATGATTTGAATGGGATCAGTCTAGGGTCCAGATATGGACCACGGTCCGTCTCTGGTTTAGTCAAAACAAATGAATATGCTTTCACACACTGCCCCTTAACATTGTCTCGTGTTTCTCCTCTCTGCATCCATCGGCTGTGCTAATAAAACACTCTTGCATCTTTTTGTTGGCAGTCAGCTCAAAGGCAAAAGCTTGTTTTTGTTGCAGTAGGTGATGGTCGTGCTTCTGCTGAGAAGAAACGTGGTTTGTGCAGAGCAGCTCTGGTTCAGTAAACAGCAGGATGCCTATCACTGTTAGCTTTTGTCTGAGATAGTGTGTCGACAGGATCTGCTGTAGTAGACGTTGTTGTCCTTCTTTGTGCTGCGAGTTTCAAACTGTTAGCTGTGTGTTTTGGTTCGATTTCAAGTTCAGCAGTGGAACAGATCACACTTTATTTGAGGAAGCCCTGAAACTGTCTCTGATGAAGACTTTGAAGGAATTCTAAAAGACTGCATGTATTGTTTCTAGACTAAGAGTTTAGAGTTTATTAACTGTGTTTGGATGTTTTGCCTGAAGTCTAATAGATGAGTTTTGAGATGCTGGAATCTTCATTTGTCATAATGTGTGTAGTGTCTTCATGAATGCCTCATTATGAGCCTGTGTTCCAGTGCTCTAGACTGCTGTCTGCCATGTGATTCACTTCAAGCTCAAATGTTCTACTTTCTCTCTTTGATGTTCAAAAAGGAATGCACTCTTTTTTTTTCTTCTTACTTGTTACCCGGGTTGATTTGTTCAAGTTTTAGATTCTTTGTTCCTTTGGTTTGTATCCTAACATCAGAGAAGGCCATGGTCAAAAGCCACATTTGAAAATGTGAAACATCTGCAATCTTCCAACAATTTGAACTTTGCGGCGAAATAAAATATGCTTAAAATATATGCATCACCTCCACCCTAAACTTGAAATATTTGATGTGCTCCATCTGCAATAATGACCAGCTGACTTCCGCTTATAAAATGGCCAGTCGCCAAGCCAATAAATGTCACCATGTTTATTTTACAGATGTTCATTATTCCCTTTACACTGAATACATTTTAGACTGAATTGATATTTTAATTATTGGTTTAGTTCATTTTAAAGTAGTTTACTTTTTAAAAAGCTTAATTTACTCAACCCCATGCCATGCAAGATGTCCATTTTTTTTTTCAGTCGAAAGAAATTAAGAAATTAATGTTTTTGATGAAAACATTCCAGCATTTTTCTCCATATAATGGACTTCAGTCGGAACCAAACGATTCAAGGTCCAAAAGACACTTTCAGTGCAAACTGCAAACTGTTCAAAGGGCTTTAAACGATTCCAGACAATGAATAAGGGTCTTATCAAGCGAAACATTCGCTCATTTAAAAAGAAACAAAAGTTTAAGTTTTATAAGCTCAAATGCTCACCTCGCACGTTCGTGACTCTCCTGTTCGAACTCGTTCATCAAAATGAACAAATCTTTTCCCGAGTCAGTTCGTTCGTTGAATGAACCAAATGACTCGGGAAAAGTTTCGTTCATTTTGATGAACGAGTTCGAACAAGAGAGTCACGAACGCGCATCACAGAACAGAGCGAGGTGACCATTTGAGCTTCTAAAACTTAAACTTTGTCATTTATTTATTAAATGATCGAATGTTTCGTTCGATAAGACCCTTATTCATTGTCTGGAATCGTTTAAAGCCCTTTGAACAGTTTGAAGTTTGCACTGAAAGTCTCCTTTAAGTCTTGATATGCAAATCTATTACTGTACGCATACTCATTCAACAGCCTACTTCGTTCATCAACCCACATTTTTTTTTTAAACTGCTTGAAACTGGTTAATTTTTGTATTTTTTTTTAATTGTGTGGCCATTTAGGGTCAGAAATGTGCATGCAAAGTTTCGACACATAGTTAGTTGTGTTTCGCAATTTAAGGCTGTACAACTTTTGGTGACTACAATTGTGTTCGGGTTCAAATTGACCCCCATTGGTTTTAATGCAATTTACCAAAAATTAGCACTTTGAAAGACAGCAAAGAGTCAGGTAAAAACTTTGTTGCTCGTTAAATATGAATATGAAGTGCATGCATTACATTTATGAAATTTAATACTGAAATGTAGCCTTGTCCTCTAAATCATCTAAGGAGAATTCACTGTGAAGTTTCTGAAGAGAATTTTTTTTGTTGATAGCTTTCTCGTCTGTTGCAGCACTGAACTGAAGTGTGAGAAACCTCACTAGGGCGGAGGCTATTTACAATAGCAATCTAGTAAAATTGTATATGTAGTAAAAAAATATATATACATATTCTATAGGCCTACATTAAATCAATGTTTTTATGTTGTGTCTGTGCAGCTTATTTTCAACATAACAATAATTGGGTCAAATTGACCCAACACTACTATTGGATTAATCAATGTACATACATTTCTTATCGAAAGAAAAAAAAAAAACTAAAACAATTTTTTTTTTTTTTGGAAATCATTCCAAAATCGTTCCAAAATATTTGAAATGGTTTTAATTGAATCGTGACCAAATTTCAGATTTTGCTATGTACATAAGGTATATATGATGATATAAATGAAATTTCTATATATTCATGTTTAATCGTGTTTTTGACTTTTTTTTTTGACTAATTGTTAATTAGATGTTACCAAGAGAGCCATATTATGTTTGAAAGAACCCTGTGGAAATTATCATTTTAACTCGTTTAAAAAATAAAATATTAGGAAGATACACTTTGTAAAAACAGATTTTCTAGAGAGTTTTGTGTTGACCACTAACAAATTCAACGCAAAAACATTTTCTATGTAAATGTCACCTATGGAATGGTTATACAGGGCTTCATTATGAGGACCTAGCCGTCTCTAGGCAACCCACTGGCTAGTTGATTTTGAAAATATGTATTTTGCTCATCCCTGGTTGTCATGACATTAGCTATGCTTCCATCCAATGTTGCGAATATAACTTGGAGTTTCACATAAAACATTTGTTTTTATCAGAAACAAGAGATTGCACGTTTCCAGACCTTATACTTTCATTTTATACGAGTGCATTTTGTTTCCTCTGCAGATGCTTTCTTACTGAATGACTGACAAGAAAGTGTTAGTTTTTTGTGTGTATCAGACTAAACCTTAGGCTCTGCCAAAAACAGTAATACTGTATTGCCAGTACAGTCAGTGTGTGATTCACACGCATATTAAGATAAAACCACAAACAATTCAACAGGAACTGTAGAAACACATTTGTTGCACAGTGTTGTTCCACAGGCTTAAATGTTCACTTTCCCATTACACACATGAAGTGATATTCAATTATTTCATCCTCTTAATCATACCTCATCATGAATTCATTCCACTCTGAGTCGCATCAGTTAATCACTGACTTTGAATCAATCTAAAGGACAGCCTTGTGTGGTTTTGTCTATGATATTGCCTTCAGGCTGCTCATCTCCTATTCGTCTGTAGACCTCTGACTAAAAAAAGAAAGAAATAAAGAAGGCTACCAGTTGTTAAAAATCACATAAAACAAGTAGTTTCATTCTTCTTTGGAATGTTATGAAATATTATGACTACTAGACTTTTAACTAATGTTTTGTCTTTTTGTTCTTTTCTTTAATTTGTATTATTTTGTCCAGTGTTTTGTTGCATCATTCATTCTTTTGCCTGAGTTGTCCTTTAAGTTACATTTTGATTCCAGCTCAAGCTACAGTGGAAGATTTCCAGATCCGACCTCATGCCCTTTACGTCCACTCCTACAAAGCGCCCACGTTCTGTGACTACTGTGGAGAGATGCTGTGGGGACTCGTCCGGCAGGGCCTCAAATGTGAAGGTAGCAGTCATATTCTGAATAAATATATGAAGAGTTCAGATGCAAAAGCCTCTAAATGCCATTTGAAATTTTCTTCTAGAATGATCATTTTTATCAAGTTTGTATATTTAAGTTCAGTGATTTCACTTAAATGGCAATGATAATTACCTATTAATTGTTACTAAAGTGAAATTACTGAACTTAAATATACAAGATTGATAAAAATCATCATTAAAGAAGAAAATTTCAAATGGCATTTAGAGGCTTTTGCATCTGAACTCTTCATATGTTCTGAAGGTTTTCATCATTGTTTAAGCATGTGAATTTAAGCAATGATTTGAGTATTATTATATGTAGAATGCTGCAGACTAAACTAAAATCCCTATCAACAGCCTACCAATATTTTATTTGCTGTTGCCATGACAATCATTGCATAAGGATTAACAATATGGGATCAGGATCTCGTTCATGCACTTGATACATCATGTCCCACAATTGTTACTACTTCAAGGAGCTGTGTGCAAGAAATGTATTTCAATTAATCTTACATTTTCCTTGATATGTCACTAGACTTTAAGAAATCATGTTCATTTCAAATACTTATATCACTGACAAAAGTAGTCCGGCCAGGATATTGTCATTTAAAAAGTGCTCTACAGTAATTTAAAAAATGATTGCAGTACCACAATCTTGCATATGGCTCCTTTCACTGTTATGACACACTGAAGCTTGATTCGCCATTGGCTTGTAAATTATTTCATTTTACTGGCCAGACTTTTTACATGGAATGCAAGAACAATGCTAATGCAAAAAATCTCTCTCTATAAAATATAAATCTCAAACATTAAAGACAATCAAAAATAATAAAAACAACAAAATCTAATTGCAAGCAAAATACACAATAATAATGCAAATAAAATAAACAGTGCTTTTCAGGTTTTTCAGAACAGAAGTTAGATGTAGATTATGTACAGAAATTGAATAAAGATGAATGTAAAATAACTGCGCAGTCTACACTTTATACATCAAATATAGATTAATCCTTAATCCTAAACGTATTCAGTCAAAAGCAGTGAGTGATTTCTTTTGTCTTTTGTTGTTTGATTACCATTTAAAACACACGCCGCAGCAGGAATATTAGGCTGCTGTCACTTTAAGACATAATGCACGGATCATGAAACTCACACAGAACGTTTACATTGGCAATGCTTAAAAACTAGTGTTGGGCCGTTAACGTGAGACTCTTATCGAGCGATAAAAAAAAGTATAGCCGTTAATCTATTCTCAAAGTTGGGTTGGGAGTAGGGCTGCACGATTAATCGAAAAAAAAAAATAACATAAATGCGATCTCCTTTCTTAATGATGGCGATTCACTTCCGTGTATTTCCCTGCATTCAGATCATGCTGCATTTACGCGTTATATTGGTCACACTCACACAAAAACAAAACAATAATTCACAAATCAATCATGCGGAGGTTTCATCAGGGAATGTATAAAATTAAAGTTGTTGCACGTGAGCAGCGCATATTTTTTTTGGGCTTGCAAGCATGTTAATCAAAGTATTCACCGGGCGCAGGGGCAGCGCGTGAGCAGCAGTGAAACGCGCGCTCAATTAAAGTGAAAGAACACTTTTGAGGGACAAAATTAATGATTTCACTCAAAAAGTAGTTTCACACAATGTCTAGTCAGTTTTAACAAGAACTGAAGTACCTTAAAACTCATATAAAAATAATAGCCGAGTCCCATAGACGCCTGTATCTTTTACACGCCTGTGTGGCTGCAGGTTTGGGTAAATAAAAGCTCGTCTCAAATAGGGCGGGTCTGTTTTTTAATTTCGGTTTGTTAATCTTCTAAAACCGTCAGATCGTC
The DNA here is from genome assembly GCF_988280905.1 of Pimephales promelas. NCBI lineage: Eukaryota > Metazoa > Chordata > Actinopteri > Cypriniformes > Leuciscidae > Pimephales > Pimephales promelas. The sequence goes on from NC_142783.1 coordinate 5,621,980, forward strand.
TGCTTTTTGGAGGCCGCTTTAGCACATATTAGTCCCGCCAAAGCCTAGTTTGATCGGCGAGTGATGATGTAGAATAGAAACTGCTGCGCTTGAAAGGGCATAGAGAGAGAGAGAGAGAGAGAGAGAGAGAGGTCTTCAAACAACACGAAAGTTTGGAAAACCGCAGTTTCACATAGAGCATTTTGGAGAGTTTTAGATATGAAGACTCAAATATTTATAGAAGATTTAGGCTACCCATTTAAACTTGTTTGTAATTATTCAGTTTGGGTGAAAGTGTGATGTCTGATTATAAAAAAAGCTATAGTAAACTAGCCAGAAAATATTAAATATAGCCTACACTTACTTTTAGTTCATGACTAATACACAGACAGCTACATAGGCTAGCCCCAAAGAACCAGCTTAAACAATTTAGATTGTTTTTGTTACTGCACTTTATTAGACTGTCTTGTGTTTTTTTTTTTTTTTTTACTTGAGTGCAATACATTTTGGATGGAAAAAAAAAGAGAATCGTGTAAGAGAATCGAGATCTCAATTCCCATGGAGAAAAATCGTGATTCACATTTTAGCAAGAATCGTGCAGCCCTAGTTGGGAGCTGGGTCTATCTATACTACACAAGCTATGATGACTTTCACCTTGATATTTTAGCACGGATGTATTCTAGCCGAATTGCACTGTAGGGGTTGAGAATGAGTCTTCGAACCTCTGTGTATGAAACTGTTTTCTTTACACTATAAAAAAGCCAACAAAACAACTGAAATAATATTTGTTCAATGTTTTAAAAAATCTACAATAATACATGGGAAAACACATGAAGAGTTTGGTTCCAAAACGCTATAAATCCATTTTGATGAATTTGAGTAAAACTGTGTTTTCTTTAGCAAGAAAATGGGAAGATGAAAACCACTATTTTCGGTTTCAAATTTTCACATAGCATTTGTAGGTTATAATAACAATAAAAAATGAAATCCAGGTTTTGATTTCCAAAGATTTATTATAAAAACAGATCGTTTTTTCCCCCAAAATGCAATAAATCCAATCATTTTTTTTTTTTCAAAATGCAATTAATCAAAATAAAATTTTATACACATTGAATTTCTTGTGCATACTATAAATCCATTGCTTTAATATAACAATATTCGGTAACACTTTAAGAGTTCATGTCATGAATTCATGGATAAATTAATTATGCATTAATTCATATTAATATCATCAGGAACTAACAACGTTTTTTTAACAGTTCAACGTTTTTCATTCATGACTTCATGGATGAACAAAACCTTAATCAAAACATTAACTAAGACGAGCACATCATCATTAATCTCATCATCATCTGTTGTCAACCTTGGGACGTCGCCGCTGAATTTTTTTGACGCCGATCAGCTGCTCGGTTTTCGTTGACTTTAAATAAAACAACTGAAAGTTTTCCAAAAGATCCTCTGGGGGTCAATGTGTCAGCGTGACAGAAGTTTGATGCTGTCGTGTGAGAACAAGCAACAGCCGGCATTTCCTCCTCCCGAGTCCATCTTCTTCCTCACGTAAATGATTCGATTTCGATGTCACGTTTACCCAGGCAGGATGCCTCACCAATGCTGTCAAAATTATTCATTTTTTTGTTTGTTTGTTGATCGAAAGGACAAAATAGAGAAAACCTAGGAAGCCGGGTTAGTTAAAGCGCTGCCGTTACTGTTTACATTGCGTGGAATGGTGCGTTGTGATTGGTTTAGCGGATATGTGGCATTTTGCAGAAAAGGGAGACTGGCGTTTGTCGCGGTTTGGAAAGAAAGGGAGAAAACATTACATAATAACACGGCGGATATCCCATTTTACGTAAAATTAAACGTTGTTTTGTATCTGGTCGGTATTGAAAAGTCAGATTTTTGCAGTAACTCATTTTTTTTTTTAAATGGCGTTTATCGCGTTTTGGAACCAAACTCTTCACATATTGGCTGTATATTTTTTAAAGCTATGTTTTCTCTCTTTTTTTTTTCTCTCTGCTTATAATTCTCAAAATGAACTTTGTTTTGGCCTGATTTTGTTCGAAACAAGTTCATTCTTTGATTTAGCTTGAATTTCATCTGGGTTTTTACGTGAAACGTCTTGTTTTCAGTCTCCCATGTCCATGTTCGTATATGAATTGTGAAAAGTCAGTGTAGTGCAATGTCTAGTGTGACTGCGGATTTATTATTAATAATAATCACTCAATCAATCAGAATATAAATGACTCAATAAAAACCAGCTAGGGGTAATAAGCTAATCGTAGCACAATCGAGGCTCTCACAGATCATTACTACCATTGTTATATGAAAAGAAGAAAAATTTAAGAAAGGATTTCATGTAATCCAATCTTTGTTTGCCGAGTGATTGCCTTGTGTCTGAATAGCAGTGAATCCCTGCATTCATATTCCAACTCATGGAAAACTATCCAAGCAGTTTTAGCAGCAATTTGATGATTAATGCTTTTTGCCTGGTACAGTTTGACACACATTTTTTTAAAATAATTTCAGTTTGAGTAGATGAAAATTACATAATGAATTAAAGCTGCAAGCAGCGATGGGCGGGCCCTCGCACCTGTAGCGCGTCGGGGTGTGAGGCGGCCGCGTTGCATATTCTGCGGCTCAGCCGGTGCAGCTGTGAAATTTTTCGCTGCTTCGTTAAAGGTCACTTCCTGTTGCCACTAGGTGGCGCTATGACTGTGGGTGAATGTCGGCATGTAGATTTGTTAAGGGCGGGACTCTTGTGAAATGTGTCAAATTTGGTGCAGATCTGGGCATTTACAGCCAAATTACTACAACTTCCTGTTTCATGGCGAATCTTCGACGCCACGCCATCGACGAAAATGCGCAGATAGCACAACTTTACATCGTCAATGCCTTTTTAAAGGCACAGCAGAAATTTGAAGTTGATCCGATTAAATCCCTAGGAGGAGTTCGTTAAAGTAGCCTACTGAGTGTGTAAATCGTCCCAAAATGGGCGCCAAATTCAAAATGGCCGACTTCCTGTTGAGTTTGGGGTATGGGTTCTTGAGGCTTTTTTGTGCGTCTTGATATGATACACGTCCCCACCAAATTTCGTGTTTGTAGGTTGAACGTGGACGAGGGGCTATTTTTTTCCAATTTTCTAGGTGGCGCTAGGGAGCCATTTTGCCACGCCCATCCGCGAAACCCACAAAATACGAAATTTTTCACCAGTCCTGACATGCGTGCCAAATTTGGTAAGTTTTTGAGCATGTTGAGGCCCCGAAAATGGCGCTTACTTTGCAGAAAAAAGAAAAAAAAACAACCCTAACAGTTTCAAGAGGGTCCTCGCACTGTTAGTGCTCGGGCCCTAATTATTGAATGAATGGTCAAAAGAGCAACAAAAGAATAAGTGATCTAAATCTAAAGCAAATGTTCTCATCGAGTCTGCTTTAAAGATCTCCGATGGATCCCGGCACGCGGCGTGATGTGTCAGTGCTGCCACCAGTGTTTAAAGCTGAAATCAGGGGCTGTTGACTGGAACCCAGTGTTTCTGCCAAACACTGGATGTGACATTCAAAAGCTGCATGAAGATTATGGGCTCCAGTTGTAAGAAGCCACACTGATGGATACAAGCTGTTCGTATGTAGAGGCATGCTAAAACACTTTATGCTTCAGACTCATGAAGTTTAGATCTAAAATCCCCACCCAGTCCTCAGGAGATTCATTTGGTTTCTCAGGAGGAACTAAACATGCCTAAGTGGCCACAGGTCTGAAAGTTTGAAAAGAGAAGCGGAGCCCCCTGCTGGAGGTCTGATGAAATTAGCCTCGTGTGTGTCTGTGTAATCTTCTTCTAATACTCGATTTTCATCCTCTTTACCTTATACCTGAACCCCAGTCCTATTCCTGATCTAGTTTTAAACCAAATCTCAGGCTTTCTTCTGACTCTAATCCTGAACACTAAAGCTTTCCTTGTGGATTTTTAGGATGTGGCCTGAACTATCACAAGCGATGCGCCTTTAAGATCCCTAACAACTGTAGCGGTGTAAGGAAAAGACGCCTTTCCAATCAGTCTCTGCCCGGACCTTCGCTGTCTGTTCCCCGTCCTGCACCGGCCGAGCATGCTATCGTGGGCCTGGAAGAGGTGAGGAAAGATCTGACTTAGTTAATATTTATTTTTGGGGAAAATTCAAAATCACCTAGGAATCTTTCCAAAGCACTTTACAGTGAATCAAAACAAGGGTTTATATTATAAATCATTAGGGGTGTAACAATACCCTCATGTCACGGTTCAATACATATCACGATACTGAACTCACGATATGATGTTATTGCGATACTCCAAGACATATTATAAAAAAAATAACAAAAAAAATGTACCGTTGATTAAAATGCGAAATTTTATATTACATTGTGTGTAAATGGGTCAGACTTGATGCATTGAACCCAGTGCACAGGACAATAATGACACCAGAAACTTATTCATGAATCTGAAGCTGAAAATACATGCGCTCTCTCACCGACTACATATCTATTTAAAATAATGTAGGCCACTTTATACTGGAAACATTATCAGGACCCACACATATGCCGCCATTACATTATTATACATTATATCCAACATTATATATAGTAGTTTAATGTAGGGGTGTCCATGGTTAACCGATTAACCGTTTAAAATTGCATAACCGAGTGAAACCTTTTTGCTCGGTTAAGTGGCGTTAATACATATTTGCACAAAACTTTTGCGTTTTTTTTTTTCTGATTGTCGATAAAAAAAATATTGCGAAATGACAGTGTTTCTATTAACGGTGTTATGCGACTAAAACATTTTTTTTTCCTTTCGCGATAAGCCATTCCAAAAATGATGGCAACGGACGTTGGTATATCACAGCCACCGCACTAGACATTATTATTATTTATGGAAGGAGACGTGGTGTGTCATCCAATCATTAATGGCAGGGAAAGTCACAGAGTTTCTGTGTGTTTCTCCCTCATTTCTGCTCCGCGGTCTTGATTGTGGCATTTCTTTGAGGTTTTGTCTAGTAGGCTATTCCTTGTATCTTTTATGAATTTTAAAAAAGAACTCTGCCTCGTATTATGTCCAAACGGTCTACTTTTGTGTTCATTCGTTTCCCCTTATTTAATCCGTTGGCCTAATTGCAAAATGAAAAATGAACGGTTGTTGTATTTTGTAAATAGCAAAGTTGAACACCAAAATGTTCATTTGAACTGTAGGCTTATACACCAAATGCTGCGCAAAAATATATAGGCTACATGACGAATTTGCCCCTTAAACATTTAAAATATTTGACAAATTAATATGAAAAATAAGATTTTACTGGTTTTCTGAGGCCAAATTAGAACCTGGAAATGATATTTTCCCCCGCAATGCTGAATGAGAAGAGCCGTAACCACAGCCTGCAGAAATGGGATTTATAAGTGATTTATGTAAGGGTTAATGCCCGACGAGGTGTCCATTGTCAGGTTTTAATGGACGACGGCGAGGCGTAAACCGGCCGACGCGCAGCGGAGGACGGTTGCCTCCGCCGAAGTCCATTAAAACCTGACAATGGACACCTCGAAGGGCATTAACCCGCTTATACCATGGTCACTTGCCAAATAAAACATTTTTAAAACATTAGTTTATATTTTAATTAGGCTAAATCTAGTTTTTACAAATAATAACTTGCCTTGCCTGACTGTTTATTTAGCAACCGGAGATATTTATAGTCCGCTTAGCTCGTATCCCTTCAGGTTCACAAATGCTTTTTTTTTTTCATGAAACACAAAGGTAGGTAGGCATAGTTTTTTTTTATTACACATAAAACAATTAATCAAACAACAATAAAAAAAGCTCCAGCGATTTGCGCTTAACGTTATGGGCAATAAATTAATCAGATCAAAGAGAGGGTCATTTGCCTCAGGCTCCTTAGGCTTGAAACGCTGTAACGTTCAGCCTTCTCCTGCCTTGGTTGTCTGGACAGCTGCGTAAAACTCCCGCAGGGTCTCATTCAGGGGCGCGTTTCCCGAAAGCATCGTTATCCAACTATGGTCGCAAGTTACGTCGTTACCAATAGCGTTCAATGGAGCAGAGCAGCAGCGGTGTAATTTTCTCCGTTTTATTTACATTTTTTCTTTCTTAAGCAGCATACCAGTCGTCAAAGTTGCCATATTCTCCATAAATGTTAAAAGAAATAGCAAGTCGCTCATTGTTGTATTAGGCTATAATATCTAACGTTAGATGATAGAGCATGTGACTGCCTGTTGCTATGGTTACTCACAGCCGTTGTAGGCAGCGCATTTATTTATTCATTTCGAATGGTAAACAGGCAGTTTCACCAGAACTACTTTACTAGGTGTCCTCTATCACTTTTTAACGGACACCCTGCAGCCAATCAGAATCGAGTATTCACCCAGACCATGGTATAAATAGGCTATAATAAATGTGTCTGGTAATAAAATAATATAAAATAACGAGGCATTAATTATTTATTAATAAACTATTGTTTTCTAAATAATTTTCGGCTAAAAACAATTCTCCATCTCAGGATGCACATTTAGAGAGAAATTAATTTGCTACATAATTACATAGTCAGAAGATATTGGCCTTCAATTAGAATTTGTTCGTTTTAAATTGGACATTTAAAGCTTTAGCCTACAAAGGATAACCCCTGTAGACTAAAGCTTTACATGTCCAATTTAAAACGAACAAATTCGAATGCGGTGGCTGTTTCAGTTCTCGCGCTTCAGTTCGCGGAGATCATGAAGCGCGCCTGAATGTTAAAGAACAACGTTTTCTTGTTATTGTGAGTTTACGCAAATAAATGTATTTGTAAATAATGCATTATTATTTTCTGTATGACCAGAAATGAAAGAGTATTTTAAGTTGTTTGTTTCAACAGAAAGAACTGCAAGTGTTCACATGGGCGTCTCGCAGCCATCAATGCGCGCTTCACACACACTGGATATGCGTCAAAAATATTGTGTTTATTTGTGCTTTGTTCCTTTTTTTGGATAAAGGCGTCTTCTACATAATATGCAGCCTAATAAAATGTTACAATAATGATGATTATTATTATTATTTGCGGACACGGAGTTAATGTGCTTATTTTCAATTGGCAATTTCATTTTGAAGGGTGATGGAAACGCGGCTACTTTAACTGCTCTGTACTTACCACTGCGTTTTATTTCTATAAATTAATTTCGTTTCAAATGGGGTCCAACCAGTTATTAAAAAGGTGTTAAAAATTAACTCTGTATCTCGAGGTTGTGGCGCGCAGCCGCGCACATGGTTAACCGAGTATTAACCGATAAGGGCCTGGGTTAACGGTTAATGAAAAACTTGAAAACGTGCAGCCCTAGTTTAATGTAGTACTGAGACTAAAACTGTAAACTGTTTATTTTATTTTGGGTGAACATATTGTTACATTTTTGTATTGCGATAAATTGTGACATTATATATTGTTACACCCCTATAAATTATTGATAAAATGATATTTAATTTATGATGTTATGACATGTTACCTGTGTAAACCTTCTGACATATGGACACAAGCCAAATTTTAACTAAATAATGATTAGTGATGAATATCAAGTTAGTTCTAGGATAATTTCTTGTACTACTTGGTTTGATATTATGTGAAGTGGAATACATACTGTTTAAATATGGGAATACGGTCAATAATTCATAATGCTAGTTCAATTGAACATGGTTTTGTGACAAATGGGTTAAAAGATATGCATGCGAGAAAGCGATGGCCTTGCATTAGCCGAAACCCAAACATGGCAGGGACGTTATGTCCCTTTTAGTTGTCTCACAATATCTCCCTTGGACATTTTCCCCTTTTAATTTTATGCTCATTTTATTTCAAATAAACACCGCTTGAGGCCTGGCACTGAATTTGCTGTCCCCGCCAAACCTTGGCGCTGTATTTAAAGCACGGGTACATCGTGAAATATAACAAAATCAGGCTGGTAGCAGTTCAGATGTAATGAAACTTTTTCCACATAAGTGCATGAATGCATAGAAAACAATCAAAGGTAACTCAGATCAAGAATTTTGGATTTCTCACTATTTTGTTGGTCAGTCTCAAAAATCTTCTATGTTTGTAAAATCATCTATGGTTGAACAGGTTTTATTTCGAAACATTCTTGAGAAGACCGCATTAAAGTTCTCAGTTCTCTATTTATTTACAGTAATGAATCTGAGCTGCCATCCCAGAACGCTGTTACAGTAATGTGTGAAAAACAAACCGGTGAAGATCATTTCCACTCTTTCACATCTAGACAAACTGCCGCAGCGCTCTAATAAATGCCACTTCAAAGGTTTCCGTTTCTTTAATGGTTTGGATAGTTGTCTCATCTTTTGCTCACCAAGCCTACATTTAGTACTTGATCATTTTGAAAATCTGTTATAATGTAATTTATTCCTGTGATCAAAGCTAATATTTTCTGCATCTTTACTCTAATTACTTTTTGTTCATCATTGTTGAAAAACGTTGAAACCTGTGAAACCTTTTTTAGCATCCTTTGATGAATAGAAAGTAAAAAAAAAAAGTAAAAAATGCAACAATGTGAAAGACTTTACCATGACTTTTGGTCAATTTAATGCATCCTTGCAGAATAAAAGTATTAATTTATAAAAATAATTAATTAATTATAATAATAATACAATCTTTTCTTTTGAGCCGTAGTGTCCGTCATACCATACTGCTTGTATTATTCTGTGGTATGCAGTATGTGTATGTGTTAGGGCTGTCACTTTTGTCAAAAAATCTTGATAGATTTTTGAGACATAAGTGTTTGAATTGAATCGATTGTAAAATCGATTTTCCATGTTTAAACACGTTTCCATTTTAGCCAAATATCCACAAGTTTCCTACGCCCCATGAGGCCTTGCGTCAAAAGTGGGCGTGACTTCCGGTTGGAAGTAAACAAAGCGCGATTTGACATGCTTGACACTCGTTCATTCAACAGTTGACAGTCATTCAAGTTATAGCGATCCAAACTAGCTAACGATGTGGGAACACAACCTCAACGAAATTAAAAAGGGTGAAATAACAGTACCTTTACCTCCGCAGTAGTTGATTGGGAGTATTATAATACCATTATTAATAATCAATACTCATCAAGGCATGGTGGCAGACAGTTGTGTGAGCTGACAAACAATTAAAATAAGAAATACACACTTAGTCATTGTGCGTTGGAGTTTATTCAAAATTATAAATGAATGTGTTGCTTGAATACATTAACTGGCACATTTGGTATTCTGTCAACTCAGGCTTTGATCCTGAGTTTAGCTGTAACATCAGTAGAGAACAGCCAATCACATGCTGATAGAGTTTATAGAATATTAAGAATTTAAACAAATGTACACAGGAAGATTCGTCGTCTTTTGTGAGGTGATGGAAACTACAGTCGTTGGCAGGAACACTCTGATTTCGTTTTCAGCTTATGTTCAAAACAATCCCGTTTAAGCCACTAAATTAGTTTAGTCCGGCTATACATACAACCGCGAACAGCACATGTTGTCCCTGAGCTCCGTAACGACATCTCTCATAAAGATTTGCGTCTTTAAATAGTAAAATAATTCTCCGAAAAACAGCTAGCCTCTTCGCTAACTAACACACAAAATACCATTGGAATGCTACTTCCGCCGCGTCACCGGAAGTTTCACCCACTTTATTTTTTACAGGAGCGCCCCTCGGAAACTTGTGGATAGGCAAATCCACGGACACCACATAAGGGCGAACGTAGGCCTATAGAGGGCGCTTAAAGTCCCCGTGAACCGGAAGTTGCAAACGATTTTTCTCCAGTGCTACGTATTTCCAAGTGAAACGGAATATTGAACAGAGGGCAGGGTTTTACTCTAGCGCTCCTCCTCTCCATCTCTCGCTCATAGCAAACTAACGTTTTGAGGGGAGTGGTTAAGCGTTTCCCCACCCAAACTGTGAAACCTACGTCATCAGAAAAAGAAACCGTTCCAGACCGGAAGTAACTTTTCAGATTTTGATTAAAGATTACCAAGGTAAAACATTTTTTTTAAATATATTTTTACTTGCATGGATTAATTGTTCACCACAAGACTAGTAATATGCGCTAACAAAGTAAATAGGTTCAATTTTCATTTCACGGGGACTTTAAGGCGCGTACTTGAATATTTCTGATGTTTTATTGACATGAAGCTTCGTGCACAATGACAAACAGGAGTGTAACATTCTCGAAAAAAAAAAAATAAGCAGAGTGGACTGCCATAACATCAATGAAAAACATTAGAATTCAATATGGCTCTGTTTACGATTAGAGTTATTATTTCGATTAGCCTACTACTTAAATATCAAACAAATTTTGCCAACATAGGCGATTGTAGCCTGAATCTGTATCTGTATGCATGATACTTTCTGAATACCGGCAGAATTCACATTTTTCACTATGCATAAGTACAATTTGCTGTTGTTTGTGTGTTGCTGTGTGACGCGCGTTCGCTGCGAGCGTGACGTGACGAGCTCCTCTTAAACTGTCTATGGACGAGCTGGACGCGCTCTGAGAGAAGGCTGTTAAAATCTATTCCGAATCTGTATCTGTATGCATGAGACTTTCTGAAAACCGGCAGAATGCACATTTTTCATTATGCAGAAGTACAATTTGCTGTTATGTTTGTGTGTTGCTGTGTGACGCGCGTTCGCTGCGGACGTGACGTGACGAGCTGGACGCGCTCTGAGAGATGGCCGTTAAAATCGATTCCCTATTTTCGTTTTCGATACTTGTGTCAGTTGGTCCGATCGATTGTGCAATCGATTTTCGAACGTAAAGTGACAGCGCTAGTATGTGTGTGAATCTGAGCCTATTCTTTCTTCCATTGTGCTCCGCTGCAGCAGCGCCTCCTTCAGGAGCCAGGTAAGCGGATGCCGTCGTGGAGCGGTCGGCCAATCTGGATGGAGAAGATGGTGCTGGGACGTGTGAAGGTTCCTCACACCTTTGTGATTCACAACTACACCCGTCCCACCATCTGTCAGTACTGCAAACGGCTGCTAAAGGGGCTTTTCCGCCAGGGCATGCAGTGTAAAGGTGTGTATCTCTGTCTTCCCTCACTCTTTCCAGAACATATTTATAGTCAAATGTAAAAAGGATAACACAGTGTTTTCTTCAACAGACTGTAAATTCAATTGCCACAAGCGTTGTGCTTCAAAGGTACCAAAAGACTGTCTTGGAGTCTTCAACGGAGGTATGGTCATTTCAGCCACATTCAATTAAAATGAAAAAAAACGTCTTAACATTAAAAATCATCACACGAGTCTACTGTATGTTCTTTCAGAGCCGGCCAGCCCTGGTCCTGACTCTGATACCACGATGGAAGTAGACAGCAGTGATGTGAACAGCGATAGCAGTCGGGGTCTGGATGATTCAGAGGAACCTACCACTCCAGAAGACAAGATGTTCTTTATGGACTCGCCCTTCATGGACCGGGAGAAAGATGAAGAACCTGTGAAGACTATCAGGTATATTCTTTGGACAATACATATCTTGTGAAGGTTGGAGTTAAAGCATAAATGGACAGTTCACTCAAAACTACAAATTCTACAATCAAAAATGTGGTGTTGATGGCACAGTGGATAAGACACATGCCTTTGGTGTGAGAGACCCAGGTCCGAATCCACTGTGAGACACCAATGTGTCCCTGGACTCCCTGAGCAAGTTGCTCCAGAGGCGTGCGACCTCTGACATATATAGCATTTGAAAGTGAACGTGAGTTGAAGAGAACCTTGCTAGCCCCCGTCCCGTCTTGTTCTCGAAGCCACGTCAGACAACTTTGCGGCTGGTGGGCAAGGCATGCCTTGAAGGCCTTATTGAAGACCTGGACCAGGGCGAGGGGTTGTCCCCTGAGGCAGTCAAGGAACTGTGCACGTGTCGAGCATTTTGGGTTGTGATTAGACCGTCCTCCTTGACAACCTCTGGACTTTTCGGCACTGCCTTTGAGACGGGAGCTGAGAGCAAAGCCAACTGCCTCAAGGAAGTTCATTCCTCACCTCATCTGGCTCCTCTGCTCAGGCTCTCGAACTCTACAATTTAAAAACCAGCAGCCATATCACCCTGTAGCCCAAGACTGGTTGCCCATTAAAGCTAAGCAGGGCTGAGCCTGGTTAGTACCTGGATGGGAGACCTTCTGAGAAAGCCAGGTTGCTGCTGGTAGAGGTGTTAGTGTGGCCAGCAGGGGTTGCTTACCCTGTGGTCTGTGTGGGTCCTAACGCCCCAGCAAAGTGATGGGGACACTATGCTGTCAAAAAGAGCACCGTCCTTCGGATGAGACGTTAAACCGAGGTCCTGACTCTCTGTGGTCATAAAAAATCCCAGGATGTCTTTCGTAAGAGTAGGGGTGTAACCCCGGCATCCTGGCCAAATTTGCCCAGTAGCCTCTGTCCATCATGGCCTCCTAATCATCCCCATATACACCAATTGGCTTCATCACTGTCTCCTCTCCACCAGTAAGCTGGTGTGTGGTGAGCGTTCTGGCGCAATATGGCTGCCGTCGCATCATCCAGGTGGATGCTGCACATTGGTGGTGGTTGAGGAGATCCCCCCCTTCTATGTGAAGCGCTTTGAGTGTCCAGAAAAGCGCTATATAAATGTAACGAATTATTATTATTATTATAATTAAATGGTCGTTTGTAGGGTGTATATATATATATATTTTTTTTTTGTTATAAAAGGGAAGAGAAACTTGCAAAGAAGATGAGTTGATAGCCATTACAGGCTAAATGAAGGTCAGAGCGGGGCGTTTAGCAGAGCTGGATGGACTTTATTGTGTTTAGCGATCTATTCTCTGTCGCTCTCTCCAGTTCATTTAGACTGGACAGATAGAGAACTGATGAATACGCGTTAACCTTCAAATGGTCGTTGTTTCCTGTTTACACTTCTGGGCTTCGGGATCTATACGACCCCAACAATTGATTGAGTATTTGTACAAAAAATATAAATTTTTAATCATACAAATAATATATAATTTTTTTTGTTTACTTCTCATCTGTTCATTAATGCTGTGTTTTTGGAGATATAAAGTACTTTTGTATCCATATACCAGACAATTCCTCAACTACACCATTAGCTTTAGCATTAGCATATGAAATAATATTTTTTATGATACATTGCATTTATGCTCTAGTACTACAGTAGGCCTTCATTTCTGTGAAAAAATGTTCAGATTTATGCCGGATTTTTTTTTTTTTTTTGACAAATGAAAATATATTTAGTTTTTTTTCACATTTCCCATTCATTTAAATGTGGGGTCATATTGACCCCAAAGACCAGAAGTGTAATTGTTTTTTTTTTTTTACATACCTTCAGAACAACCGAATCAGTTTTTGTGTGTGTGTGTGTATAGATAGATAATGTATGAAAAGTCAAAAAGTCTTATTCCACTGAGATGAAGCGAACCTTTTTTTTTTATTAAGTAAAAGTTGATTGGGGTCGTATAGACCCCATGACCCCAATGAGGGCTAAGCTGGGGAGTTAGTGGCCGGTATCATGATATGTAGAGTTGCTAAGAGTGTCTTTACACTTCATCTGTCACCTGCTTCGGCTGCTGGACGTAGTACTGTGGGTTTAGCTGAGGCGGGATTTTAAGATTGACGTCATTTTACTCATGCCTCAGATACCGGGTTCAGTGGGACACACACACCCATGGCATCAGCAACTGATGCCGCGTCTCATTACCTTGTCAGGGAACCAGGATTACATACAAAATCCAAAAATGTTTTACAAGATTTCCATAAAAAAGTCATTGTTCCTAAAAGTGTTTTTTCATATCTCTTTGAAGCCCCTCGACCAGCACCAATATCCCACTGATGCGTGTAGTTCAGTCCATCAAACACACCAAACGGAGGAGCTCCACTATGGTCAAAGAAGGATGGATGGTGCACTACACCAGCCGAGACAACCTTGTAAGATTTGATTCCATATTTACATGTAAATTTGCCGTTTTGTTTATTTATGTGATGCACTTTAAAGGGTTAGTTCACCCAAAAATGAAAATTAAGTCATTAATTACTCACCCCCATGCTGTACCAACCCCGTAAGACCTTCGTTCGTCTTCGGAACACAAATGAAGATATTTTTGATTAAATTTGAGAGCTGTATAACCACCACATTGGCTCCTAAGGGACTGCCTCTTGACGGCCCAGAAAGTCAATGAAGAAAATGTTTAAATATCCCAAGTGACTACCGTGGCTCAACTATATGTTTATCAAGCGACGTGAATACTTTTTGTGCGAAAAAACAAAAAACATCTGCAGATCGCAATTCTCGCGCATGCGTCGTGGAAATCTAAGGAAATCTCGTTTCTGGCCTACAAGGAAGAAAAGAAATAGTCGAATAAACTCGTTATTTTTGTTTGTTTTTTCGCACAAAAAGTATTCGCGTCGCTTGATAAACATATAGTTGAGCCACGGTAGTCACTTGGGATATTTAAACATTTTCTTCATTGACTTTCTGGGCCGTCAAGAGGCAGTCCCTTAGGAGCCAATGTGGTAGTTATACAGCTCTCAAATTTAATCAAAAATATCTTCATTTGTGTTCCGAAGACGAACGAAGGTCTTACGGGGTTGGTACAGCATGGGGGTGAGTAATTAATGACTTAATTTTCATTTTTGGGTGAACTAACCCTTTAAGAAGAAAGCATCTGCTATGGGCATCACTGTAATACAATGAGGATGAACCGAAACTGCTAGTGTCCTAACTCACGCGACGCGTGATAAAAGTGATCTTTTCCATGTTAATCCGAGTTTTTGTCCTAACCGGCCGCAACCGCGACACGTGACGATTCTATTTTAGAAATGGTTTCTATTTTTCTGCAACGTCGCGCTGGAACAACAAACACAAAGTGTGGCAATGATAATCTCAGGTACTGTTTATGTGCTTTAATGTTAATGCAACGTGACTTAGAGTTTGAGATATCATTTAGTGCTCGCAGCAACAATGGATAATTCACCTCAGATCTTGAAATTAAACAATTGGAAACAAGAACGTTCAAACTGTGAACAAACAAATGTATTCTTTGACAAAGATTGTTTTTAGTTACTCAGTAGCCTATGTATTTTTAATATTGTTTAAATGGTGTAATATTTGTGAATTTGATTATGTAGCCTACGAATGTCGCCAAAAAGACTCTCTGGTGCTGTGCGCTTGCCGTGAGACTCCGCCCACACGCTGTTCTGATTGGCTGTGTTTTTTTTTTTTTTTTGATCGATTGATTTTGACGCATCTCACAGTCGCATCTAGTGTGGACAGACAAATTATTCGTCGCGTCTGGTTAGGACACGGTTTTAGTCATTTTTGAGTAGCTCAGCTGGTTTCACCAATGGTGTAACTTTGTTTAACCTTTGAAAATTGGGTGAGACAGGTGTGTGTGTGTGTGTGTGTTGTTTGGGGGGGGGGGGGGGTGGGGGGGTGGGGTTGCTCATACAATGCTTTATCAGATATGTGTAAAAAAAAAAAAAAACCCATGCCCAAAAATCTATTTCAATAGTACATTGACCTTAATTTATCAACATATATGACATTTTTACAAGTTTCATTCTTACATCTACTATAATAAAATGTCAGTTTGTTAGTTCTTCATGTCAGTGAAAACATACATAGATTCGCAATGAGTATTAGTGTGCTCTGTTGGAGTGGTGGTAGAATTAAGTGTTACTTGTTAAGTGTGTCAGAGGTTCTGGGTTCTAATCCACCCTAGTATAGTTTTCAAAAGGTTGTACGGACAATATCGACCCTGGCAAAAAGTGGTGGGAACTGTTCCACATAGTTTTCACAATCAATTATTAATGTCCTTTCAACAGTTACACATTATAAGTAGCATAAACCTTATCATCGTCTTGTACGTCAAATGAATTTGTATTCGAAGTAAATGTACTGTATTGTTTGCTCACAACTTTTTTCCTCAGAGAAAGAGACACTACTGGAGACTGGACAGCAAGAGTCTGACTCTGTTTCAGAATGACTCGGGAGCCAAATTTTACAAAGTAAGAGTTTTACACATATTTAACTAAAATACTTTGATTACAAAAAATTTGTCAGGGTGCATGTATAAATTGTATTCTCTATTGGTTGAAAAATATGACATTTACGTGTATATTTTAATGTTATTGAGAACAACCTTTAGAATGACACTGGAAATTATAATATTGCTCATATACTTATAACGAAACTGATTATGCTGCAGTTCATCTTTGATCTTTGTCATGTCAAAACATTATAATTAATTGCTCATCTAGAGCATTGCAGACAGCTAAAGGCAGTAGTATTTTCCCCTCTCATAAATACCACTGAGGTCTCTGGTAAGTACCACAGAATACCCCCTCCTCCTCCTCTAGACAGAGACAGGATGTGCATCAAATGCTTTGTGATATGGTTATTGCTATATATTACTGCTTTATTGAATAAACCAATATAATAACTTTTATTCTGAGACTTGAATGGCATCACTGCATTTATGTATTGCATTATACAGTTTGTGTTTGTACATTCTAGTTGTACAGCAAGTATGATGGTAGATCATTTACCGCTCCTTCACATTTTAAAGGATGTGTGTTCACTTTTAAGTAAAGTTGACCAAATGTTATTATTAAACCTCAATAGTCTGCAATGTAATTAGGTAAATATACTGAAAAAAACTGTGGGATTTTCTTATTTCTTTACTTGCTGTACAATTTTCACTCGTAATTGCTAGTACATTTTACAAAAATGACAAAGGAACAGCAAGTATGTTTTTTAATTAAACATTACAATTTTAAGACTAATATTTATTTATTTATTTATTTAAAAAAAATGATGTTCTGTATTCATTCATGGTTTTAAATTCTCACACTCGAGATACAGAAATGCCTTCATATTCCATTTGAATTACACAGATTCGTTTTATGAGAAGCAAATGCTGTTCCTCTGTACTGTGTTTATGCTCGAGTCGTGTGTGTGTGTGAGTTCAGCAGTTGTGTGGGCTTCTTTTTTTGATTCTTTTTTTTTTTTTTACAGTCTACATACAAACCAAGATAGTGCAGTAGTGAACAGTCTTGTAATTCCATAATTCTAGAAGTGAAATAAAGGTTTTTTAATGTGTGGGTGGGTGTGAGTGTGGGTATATGTATGTGTGTGTATGCGTAAACAAAGTAACCATTTATTATCTATTACCTTCGTCATTACCATCATACTGCCAATATTGTATTAGTCAATTTGGTAACACTTTATTTGAAGGGGTGTGTATAAGACTGACATGACACTGTCATAAACATGACATAACACCTGTCATGAACATGAAGGAGTCTTTATGAATGTTTATCACTGTTGTTGTCATTAAGTGTCATTTGGTAAATTATGACACTTTTAATGCAAAGTTGACATTGTTTAAAATGTCTTTGTTATGACAACTTGACATTTAACCAAGACAAAAATGTCTTAATTATGACAGCGTGACATTAACAAAGACAAAAAAAAAATGTCTTGATTATGACAACTTGACATTAACAAAGAAATCATAACCTGTCAACCTGACATCTTTATAACTAGTCTGATGTGTTCCACTTTACTTGAGGCAAGGGGAAATATTAATGACACTGTTGTTAAAGCATTTGACAGTGTAATAACCCTTAATGACATATTTATAACTAGTCCAACGTGTTCCACTTTACTTGAGGACAGGTAAAATATTCATGACACAATTATAATGGTGTCTTGATGGTCAAAACCAACCACATATGACAGGGTAATGTATTGTTAACGCAAAGCTAAATAACGTCTTTAAGTTTGATAATTAGACCTGTTATAACATATATGTGACAGGTTATGATTTCTTGGTTAATGTCAAGTTGTCGTAACAAAGACATTTTAAACAATGTCAACTTTGCATTAAAAGTGTCATAATTTACCGAATGACAACAACATTCATAAACATTCATAAAGACTCCTTCATGTTCATGACAGGTGTTATGTCATGTTTATGACAGTGTCATGTCAGTCTTATGCACACCCTTTCAAATAAAGTGTTACCGTCAATTTTTTATTTTAAATTTCATTTCCATCTTTCCTCCTATGTAACAATTGCCATTGTCAACACTGCCTAAAATAAAAGATGGTATAATAAGATAATATAATAATATAATTTTTAAGACTAATATAATATTTTCTTGTTGAAAATACTCCAATACTCTTACTTTTTTTTATTTACAACTGCACATGTTTTATTACAATTAAATCATATTTAATGAATCTGGATTCCAATGAATGTAACAGTGAAAGAAGAACTGATAATATAAGATGTTAAATGTGCGTTACCGGTAATATTTGTGTAGTTAGTTGTGTGGCTAGATACGAGTATAGTGAGTATAGGTTGTATATGCTCAGAATGTGTGTTTCAGATGCATTTTATGCAAGTGGACAACTATTTAACTATTTTAAACGCACTACTGGTGAGAATTTTTCTTTTAATAATACTTTTATTCAATAAGGATCCATTCAACTGATAAAAAGTGACATAAACGTTCAATCCAACTTTATATTATTTATCTTTGTACAAATCTACTTTGTTTGGAAGTTGAAAAACATGTTGGTACAATGTATATGTTGTATTCATGTTGTATTGCAAAACCATTGCTGCGATGGGGGTGGGATACGGGTATGATTAGGGGTAAGTTAGGGTTGGGTTAAGTTTTAAGGGAAGGGTCAACAGTAAAAACAGCAATGAATTACTGATGTAGTAACAAGCAGAAATTTTTTTAAATACAAGTATAATAATAATTTTTTTTTTTTACATTTTTAAATGTTAGTACATACTGTATAGTTACAGACACTTCATTTAAATTGGATCCAAACTTTCTATTAATCAAAGAATGCTGAAAAATAAATGTATAATGCTGCACAACTGCAAACCATATTAAAATGATTACCAATGGATCATGTGACACTGAAGTATTCCCTTTGATAAAACAAAGCAGATTTCGTTCAAAAACATAAATAATCGTACCAACCTCAAACTTCAGAACGGCGGTGTAATGACCACCACTGGGAATTGTGCTTTGGTTACGTCTTCTTTAATGTGCGCACATCTGTGGATGTGAAGGTCATATTGCCATAGATTTAAAAAAAAAAAAGAACGTTTTAAAGAACTAGTGTGTTCCCAGCTGTAAAACTAAAGTCAGGAAACCTCACCGCCCTGGGTGAGACTTCAGGGTGTGTTTAAGACTGTTTTACACACCACTTTATTATCATCTTGGCGCTCTGCTCGGGTCTTAAATCCTAAAAGACTTTACTCTTGCAAAGTAGGAGAGATTCACCATAATTGAAGCACTACAGAGTAACTCCGATCAATTCGGTAACAAAGACTGTCTCATTTAGCCATATTGTACATTTTTTTCTTAGCTAAATTGATTGTGAGGCAAAAAAGCACACACTTCTCATCAAAACGAGTAAGGTACATGATCCCCAAAACAAGCTTATGCTTTAAACCTTATAAAAGTACAGCGTTAGACATGATCACGCATTTGATTTCCATCTATAACTTAACAGAACCAGTCAGATTTGCACATTTGGAAATCATAGCGTTCTCTTTTGAAGATTGAAGCCCTCTACTTTTGGTTTTTGGGTACGGGGGGTTTCAGGCCTTTCTCGGGATAACCGCAGCCCACCCCCGTAAGTGTGACCATCTCCTTCATAATGTATCAGTGGCTAGAGTGAGCCTTGCCTACACACTCATACACGTATACACACGCGCTTCTGCCGCTCTGCCTTGTAATCATGGGGCTCTTCATAGGGTTGGGTCACATGATTCACCCACCAAACCACAAGCACTTCATCTCATATTCAGAGAAGACCGCAGGCGCAGCATTCGCTCTGATTGGCCACAGCTACTGTTTTCCTGAGAGCAAGTTTGGGGGCTGAGCAGAAGGTGGACTCTTAAGAGGCTGTCTTTATCAGACTCGGCACATTAGGCTTTGCGTCGTCTCAACGGAGATTGACGCTTAACTCTGGATGGCAACCTTTATCTGCGTTTGTAGATGGGGCTTTTTTTGACATGTGATAAGGAAGATCTGTTGGAACTACATGGACTCTTTACATTTCATCAGCCAGACACCATAGAATCGATTCAGACTTTTTCAAGCCAAACTTTTATTCAGCATTTAATGACTCATCTCCAGACTCAAAGAGCAAAGGTTGTCTGATTGTTTAAACGGTCTTATCTAACTGTCGGCGAGTCAGTGTCTGAATTTCTGACTCATTGTCTGACCCGCAGGAGATTCCCCTGTCAGAGATCTTGCAGGTGGAGGTTGCGCGTGACTTCAGTAGTTTAGCCCTGGGAGGCAATCCACACTGCTTTGAGGTCATCACAGCCACCATGGTGTACTATGTTGGGGAGAACACCGGCGGCCCCCACCTCCACATACACAACCCCGCGCTGGCGGCCGGAGGCGTGGGGCTGGAGGTGGCCCAGGGCTGGGAGAGGGCCATCCGCCAGGCCCTGATGCCCGTTCCAGTAACACCACAGCCCAGCGTGGGCGCCGCTGCGGGACAGAATAAAGATCACAGTGAGTACTAAAGTCTTCAAAAGTCTTTAAAAAACGTGTCAAGTGTTCATACTGTTCTTTTCCATAAGTTAAAGTGGTTGAGAAATGGTATGAAAATTTGGATTCACTCCGAAATTGCCAGTAAATTACACAAGTTATTGGGAAACGGCAAGTAACACGTTGGATTTAATGTGGAATTTGGGAGTAAAAAAGGCTGAAATAGTGTTTTCTTAGAAAACGTACTCCAATGATCTTAGTTTTTCTTTACAATTTAAAAAAAAAAATTTTTTAAAGTGTATGTTCCAAAGTCGTTTGATAGCTTTCTGGGAGTAAAAGACCAAAATTGTATATTTCTGGCACTTTATGACACTCTTTTTTAGAAATACAGTAACTTTAACATGTAATGAGGCGGTTATACAAATATGTTAAAGGTCCCGTTCTTTGCGATTCCATTTTTCAAACTTTAGTGAGTGTGTAATGTTGCTGTTAGAGCATAAACATTACCTGTAAAATTATAAAGCTCAATGCCTAGCGAGATATTTTATTTACCAGAAGTTCCCTTTCAAAGCCTACAGTGAACGTCCGGTTTGGACTACAGCCCTCTTCCTTTTTTAATGACGTAATTAGAAAGGTTTTTTGACTAATCTCCGTCCAAAGGAATGCACAAAAAAGGGGGCGTTGTCTTGTTGAGCTCCCACGGAGAAGAGGAAGAGTATCGTTTGTCGATAATTCGTTGACAAACCTATACATTGGCTTGAGGCAGTAATAATTTAATGTGCAGTCATATAATCAGCTTTTAATAAATTGTAATGCTTGGCAACGATTTCTTTTACACAACATGGCAGCTTGTAAGGCTATATTCATGGTAAAAATGAAGTATATTAAATAAAGTTGTTTGGATGAAAACAATTTCAAACGAACTATACACAACAAAAAATGATTTAATTTAAAGGTGTGACAGTAGTTTTTGTATTTATTTGCAGCAGATGTCATCAAACTCCGTTGGCATTTTGTCACAGTTACCACTTGTACACCTATAAAACATATATTACTAATCAAACTCGTACACACGTGTAACTAAGGTAGGAATAAACAATGGACTTGTCTTAAAAATTCAACAACACCATCCTTAATTCGACAGACGGGAAAATATATACCACAATATATAAAAATATATACTGTACCACAAGCGGCGTACAGATCACCGAGGGCGGGGTCTATGCCACAACCACACTGTCAATCAAACCCCTTGCTCAATTCTACGTCACAAAGTGCTGAATCTTAGAACAGCTCGTTCTGACACAGTGCATATGATTTATTGAGATTGTAAAAAAACACTTGGTGGATTTTTATCATTCTAGGGTGGTTTTGCTCACACACTGCCAACACACATTTATGTTCAAACACCATGTAAAAGTGAATTTTCCATAATAGGTGCCCTTTAAATAATATTCACAGCTTTGTAATGGCATTGAATAGTGCCCGAGTTTTGAAGCTCCACACGGCTCCAGGGAGTTAAAGGATTAGTTCACTTTTGAAAAAACTTTTGCTGATAATTTACTCACCCCCATGTCATCCAAGATGTCCATGTCTTTCTTTCCTCAGTCGAAAAGAAATTAAGGTTTTTGATGAAAACATTCCAGGATTTTTCTCCATATAATGGACTTCAATGGGAACCAGGTCCAACCGAGGTCCAAACAACAGTTATAACAGTTTCAGATGCAGCTTCAAATGTCTTTAAACGACACCAGACGATGAATAAGGGTCTTATCATGCGAAACGATCGGTTATTTCAAAACTTATTCCAAAAATGTAACTTTTCTAAGGACAAATGCTAGCCTTGCTGTATTCTGTGAGGCGCGTTTGCAACGTCACGTAATACGTAATTACGTTCAAAAGGTCACGGGCGACGTAGCCGGAAGTACAGAATCAAAATCGTCCGACATCGTTGTTTTACCTTTTAATTCCTTTTTTGTAAACGGCGTTTGAGTTAGTTTTCACGTTCAACCTATGCGTTCAACTTGTAAACACTCTGACTCTGTACTTCTGGCTACGTCGCCCGTGACCTTTTGAACGTAATTACGTATTACGTGACGTTACAAACGCGCCTCACAGAATGGAGAAAGGCTAGCATTTGTCCTTAGAAAAGTTATATTTTTGGAATAAGTTTTGAAACAACCGATCGTTTCGCATGATAAGACCCTTATTCATCGTCTGGTGTCGTTTAAAGACATTTGAAGCTGCATCTGAAACTGTTATTAACTGTCGTTTGGACCTTGAACCATCCGGTTCCCATTGAAGTCCATTATATGGAGAAAAATCCTGGAATGTTTTCATCAAAAACCTTAATTTCTTTTCGACTGAGGAAAGAAAGACATGGACATCTTGGATGACATGGGGGTGAGTAAATGATCAGCAAAAGTTTTTTCAAAAGTGAACTAATCCTTTAATAAAGGCCTTCTGAAGTGAAGTGATTGGTTTTAATAAAAAATATTCATATTTCAAACCTTATAAACTATAATCACTGGCTTCCACCAACGGCTGCACACGCGTTCATGAGAGAGTCGAGGACTTTACGTTGGACGTAGCTTCTCTTCTCTTATACTGAAATCCCTAATTTTTCTTTGAAATGTATTCCTTTTTCTTTCTTCTAGTTTTAGACTTCTAATTTGTGACCATTGTTTTTTTACTCTATCCTCTGCACTTCTGCGTTCTTCAATTCTCAACTAAGCTAATGCTAACGCCTACTTCATGCGTCCTACGCATATGTGGGGTCAGAGGTCGCCCTTCTACCAGAACCAGCCGTGCTGGAAGCCAGTGATTATAGATTACAAGGTTTTAAATGGGGATATTTTTCTTTCAAAAATGTAATCACAAAGCTGGGAAGACCCAGGATATTTTTTGATATATAACGATTGTTTTCGGCTGAAAGAAAGAAGTTATATACACCTATGATGGTTGTTAATAACTGTTAATAAAAAGGTTCGGTTTAACATTTTGGTGCAGACATTATTCTCAGTTGTTTGTCAAAGCACTATTACACCCAAAAAAATAAAAATGTCAAATCCAAAAATCAGTAGATATCTCTTGTGTCCATTCATGTATTATTTAATGTACAGTTCAAGGTGTTCTGTTTTTTAAAGACATTCATACTTATGTTCAGCAAAGATGCATTAAACTGATCAAAAGTGACTGTAAAGTGATTATTTCAAATTAAGTCTGTTCTTTTAAATGTTGAAAAATCCTGAAAAAAAAGCAGGTTTGATATTACATTAATATTAATGAGAAATGTTTCTTTAGCACTCAATCAGCATATTCGAATGATTTCTGAAGGATCATGTGACAGGAATAAACTATATTTTAAAATATTGTAAAATAGAAAACAGTTCTTTTAAATTGATGTCACTTACTGTATTTTTGATTTTAACTCGCATGTGATGAAAGCCTATGTACAGTAAAGTGCTTTGGGTGTGTACAGTACAGGAGTACATATGAAAGCACTATATAAATGCATTCATTCATTCATACGTTTGGAAATCTTACATGTTCAAACTAGCAGTCATTGATGATGCAATGGTACAAACTGAGACGAGTGTGGCTTCCACACCACAGATTAGGATTCAAGAAGATTCAAGAATGCAATTTTTATTTAGTTTTGTATGAAATGGATAAAAAAAAAAAAAGAGTGGGCAGATTTGCAGCTCCATTCTGGAGAGTGAACGGCTGAGCTTTAGTCTTTAATATCCTGATGCACCTCCATTTAATTGTGTTGAGAGACAGAAGATTAAAGAGGTTTGACAGGTCTGGATTAATGAAAGCTGTTTAGTTATGAAACAAACACACTTTTAATTCAGTATTCAGAGGAGATTTCATCCCAGGGATGAATGACATTCTTAATTAAGAGCTTGTCTGAAGACAAGTGAAGCCAGGGCAAATCCAACCCAAAAAATAAACAGAAAAAAAAAACCACCTTTACAATTACTATGTCTAGCTCACCCTTCTTGTCATTCTAGTAATGTGCAATTTATTATATATTTCAGATAGGATTTGCTTAACCCCTTAACTGTCACCGTCCCGGTACCGGGACGCTTTACTTTACGCTAACTTTACTTCACTATATTTCTATTAAATCCTAATCTAATTATGTCAAATTATATATTGTTGGAAAGGTCTAAGACTTCTAAATAGATATTCTACCCCTGTTTTGTGTTAAAAATTATGTAGGAAGAGTAATTGATGAATTTATGACAAGAGTGCACCTCAAAAAATCTGCATCATAACAGGAGTTTTGACCTTTGTCACAAAAAGTTGATGAACCCACTTTTAATCATTGAAACTTCTGTTTTTATGCTAAAAGTTCATAATCAACATATAATCTAGCATTTTTCAATAAAAAATAAGAAATTATAGTACAATATTATCCTTTAAAAATGATAATATTTATATTTATTATCCTCTAAAATATAATATTATTTTTTATCGCTTTTTTTTATTATATCACATATTTTAGTAGTTATCATAAATTAGGTATCATTTGAAAGCTTATAAACTCAGAATTCATCCTGTGAAAACTGTTTTATAATTGAAAGTTGCGTTACCATAGAAACGGTACTTATTTTATCAGGCTCCTCCCCTTTTGGGCATCATTATATTTCATAATTTATGATCAAAACCTTTTCTAATCTTGACAAAACTGATATTGTCAGAAAGGTCAGAGTCTCAAGGTTCCAAATTTTGTGACAGAATTGATATTTGGACAGAAATGTATTAATTTGTTACGGCAGAATGTATACAACTAAATTCAATGGAATTCAATGGCACCCGGTGGCTATTTTTGGTACTACGCCTAAACAAAATCTCATGGGAACTTCAAATTTGGAACATAACTTGATAAGATGTATGGCTTTGATTTTATAGAAATTTTAGAGTAAAAAATATTTTATAAAATATATATTTTATATAAAATAAAAATATATAGTACAGTATATTTAATTTAATGTAAATTTAAACTTCCATAACTTTTTCATACTTTCATTTTTTGAAGAATTTTCACTTTAACAATATTCTGCTGAGTGTTTTCTTTAAAACAAGACCAAACTTGGGTATATATTCCAAAGCATTCTTAAATTACAACCATTTAAGTTTGAATAGTGCATTCTCAAAAAGGGGGGTGACAGCTAAGGGGTTAAATTATTTTCACATTTTGCACTGGCAAACAGAAAAAGGATGGTGGAATATATCAGCCTGGCATGATGTGGTAAAAGAACGGTTCTAGTCCAGCAAAGAGTTGGTGCCGCTTTGGAACCGGTTCTTTGGCTGTCGAAACACAAAGAAGTGGTTTGCGCGCAGGCACTGGCTCTCAAAATGCTTTGGTGGAAAAGGGGTATCTGAGGGGCGGGATAAACAGTTGTCTTTCAAATTCCCTCTGCACGCAATAGGATAGCGCTACAACCAACCAGAGCTTTTTCAAAAGATTCGAAAGACCGCCGTTCCCAAATAGCAGGGAAAAGTCGCAACTCCGTCGTAAAGCCCGCCAGCCGACTCTATACACGATGTGATTGGCCCGACTAGAGTTTGGTTCTTCCAGCTCGAAAGCCAACGGAGAGCTGCTAGACCACCCTGGGTGCAAAATCAAATTTGTTGCCACTAGGGTGCGTCTAGATTTGTAGGCTAGGAAAAATTGTCTACGGTAATCAAATTGATACAAATAGATACGGCAATCAAATTGATATTTGATACTTAAACTAAATTGATGCACAATTTGTGTTGGATGTGATTCTAATTAAAATTATATATTTTTCTGCCTCACATTTTCCCACATACTGTACAATTTTGAACTCATTTCACCTATTATGAAATGCCAAGGCTAATCCAAATATCGGTATTTTGTTTTGTGTGTGTGTTGCAGAGGAACTGTCCATCAGCATTTCTGTATCTAACAGTCAAATCCAGGAAAATGTGGTGAGTTTCGACTGTGTTTACTGACAATATTTCACAATTGCAACCCTTATTATACACACTTCTGCTTGTTCGGTCATGGCCATGGTCAAGTCACACCGCAAGAAAATTATGAAAATCTGAGAGAGAAAATAGACTGAGAAATTGTTATTGGGTTGAATGTACTGGTATATTGGTAACACTTTACAATAAGGTTCATTAGTTAACATTAGTTAATGTATTTACTAACATGCACTAACCATGAGCAATACATTTGTTACTGCATTTGTTCATCTTTGTTAATGTTAGCTCATGAAAATACAGCTGTTCATTGTTTGTTCATGTTAGTTCATGGTGCATTAACTAATGATAACAAGATTTTAATCAAGTATTAGTAAATGTTGAAAATAACATTAACAAAGATTAACAAATGCTGTATATGTGCTATTCATTATTAGTTCATGTTAACTAATGTAGTTAACTAATGTTAACTAACGAACCTTATTGTAAAGTGTTACCGGTATATTATAATTGTGAATAAATTATAGTTGATTTTAATATTTGCCTTCAACTTGGTTTGCCTTTAGGACATCAGCTCAATCTATCAGATATTTGCTGATGAAGTGTTGGGCTCGGGACAGTTTGGCATCGTTTATGGAGGTACAGAGGAAAAATTAAGTATTCTTTGTATATATATATATATATATATATATATATTAGGGCTGTGTGAAGATTAATTTCGATTTTTCACATCGAAAATAAAAGTTTGTGTTTACATAATATACTGTATGTGTGTGTGCTGTATGTATTTAAGAAAATGTGTTCATATATATCAATATATATTCATATATAAAATATATATATAGATAGGTATTTATATGTATATATATACAGTATTTATGTGCAAATAATTATTAAATATAAACATGCATGCATATGTATTTATATATACAAAATTATACACAGCACACACACATATGTATTATGTAAACGCAAAATTTTATTTCCGATGCGATTAATCGCAATTAATCTTTGCACAGCCCTAATATTTATATATAATACACAACACCAAGGTTATTATAGTATTTAACATGTCTCCTTTACGATTAGTTTGACTTGATGAAACGAAAATAACTAAAAAATAATAAAAAGTATATAGACATTTTTAAAAAAACAACTACATTTTATTGTGACAAAAATTAAAAGGAAAACTGAAATAGGAAAATAACTATTTGAAGAATAAACTATTTGAAAATATGAATAAAAACTATAATAGTATCTGAATGATACTAAAATAATAGCACACCACACAATGGATTACTTTATTCTGATGGGTCAGTTTTCAAATATTTAAGAATAATGACTGTTAAACTATATTACTGGCCATATATATCTGCTAATTTCCCATATCTTACAGTCTATTATTCTTCTGACATTCTAAAATCATTTCTCTCATTATATAAATCTTACAATATAAATTCTTATCAAATATAAAAAGATTAGTATGAAATTATTTTATAAGTAGCTGGATTATTATCCGATCTTACAAGTTTGCTCTTTTTGGGTTTCTTTTGTACGGTTTATATACAGTGTCCAACTTACATATACTATTTATAATATACACTCTGTACACACCAAATACATTTCATCTCTATTGTGAATGATCTGTTGTTTTATAACTTAAAACCTAAAAGCCTTTTTTTGTTAAATCTTTTCCTTAAAATGTGTTTGTGCTGCGTTTCCATTCTGTTTCAAGGGAAACATAGAAAAACAGGCAGAGATGTGGCCATCAAAGTAATAGACAAAATGAGATTTCCCACCAAACAGGAGAGTCAGCTGAGGAACGAGGTTGCCATCTTACAGGTAATCAGTCTTTTTAATGTGATTATGGCAAGATAAGAGTTGTGGATGGGGACACCATGTCAAAAAAATCATTTTTAGTGTGTTTTAGCTTACCTCAAGGGCATCCAAGATGTAGGTGTCTTTGTTTCTGCACTAGTTTTAATTTTGATATTTGTAGGTCAAACTGTTCTTGTCTGTCAGTCATATAATGCAGGTCTATGGTCACCACCTCAAAGAGCATGCACAGAGAAGTCCAAATTAAACATGATTTAATGACTCGTAAATGTACACATTGATGACCTAAGACACGAAACGAGCGGTTTGTGTGAGAAAACGAACAGTATTTATATCGTTTTTACCTCTTGTAACCACAGCC
This sequence comes from Pimephales promelas, assembly GCF_988280905.1. NCBI lineage: Eukaryota > Metazoa > Chordata > Actinopteri > Cypriniformes > Leuciscidae > Pimephales > Pimephales promelas. The sequence continues at coordinate 5,650,639 of NC_142783.1, forward strand.
ACGTCCAAGTGATCTGAGGGCGCTGGCTTTTCTCTCGTGCGTGTACGTCACTCATTATTTACACAGAGATTTCGGAAGCGTTACCTTTCACTGTGAAGATCTAAACATATTTAGATATACAGGAAATCGCAATGGAAGACAATATATCAACAGACATTGTTGATTTTTTTCGCAACCGCGCGAGAGATCATTTCCAGCGCTTGCGCAGACCGAAGCGCCCGCACCCTCAGATCACTTGGACGTGGCTGTGGTTACAAGAGTTAAAAACGATATAAATACTGTTCATTTCTCACACAAACCGCTCGTTTCGTGTCTTAGGCCATCAATGTGTACTTACATTTACAAGTCATTAGATCATGTTTAATTTGTTGAGGTGGTGACCATAGACCTCCATTAAATGACTGATAGACACAAACGTTTTGACGTAAAAAATATCAAAATTGAAACTACTGCGGAAACAAAGACACCTATTTATATTTGACATGGTTGTTCTTTTTCTTGTAGAATTTGCACCATCCTGGCATTGTAAACCTAGAGCGGATGTTTGAGACTCCAGAACGAGTGTTTGTTGTCATGGAGAAACTCCATGGAGACATGCTGGAGATGATCCTGTCCAGCGAGAAGAGCAAACTTCCAGAGCGCAACACCAAGTTTCTGGTCACACAGGTTTGCTAAGACTTTCCTTCTCCTCCTATCTCTTCAAGTCAAATTTCTGAATTCTGAAGTGCATTTTGTTTAGATGAGGTAGTAATCTGGATGTCATCTAGAGCTAAATTAGAGCGGCGAGTCTGTGGGTTGATTAAAGCAGTGGGGCCGCGGGAGCTCTAAAGCCCAGAGCTGCTGCCATGTGGTTAAGATGCGGTGTCAGGAGCCAGGGCTTCTGTTAAAGTAAATGGAAACATTGAATGATTGGGATTTCACCCTGATAGTCAGTGACTTTGCTTTGGTTTAAACATTGAAGGAATGAACATTGTTGTTGCTTTTGTTGTTAATTTTATACCCTGTACAACCCAACTGTCATCCTATCAAATAAAGCATACACTACTTTCAAAGTTTGAGTCAGTAAGATCTGTCAGATCTGTTTTTGAAAAATACCTATTCTTGCTCATTTACTTGCTTAAAAATACAGTAGAAACAGGAATATTGTAAAATATTATAACAATTTAAAATAACTTCAGAAATCACTCTAATTTGATGATTTGCTGCTCAAGAAACATTTTTTATTATGACTGAAAACAGTTTCATATGTACGGAGGCGTATTGCATTCACTTGAAGAAAAAAAATCTACTCTGTTTTTCTGAATTAACGAGTTAATTTTTCATGAGAAAAAAAATATTTTGCTCTGTTTTTCTGAATTAATGAGTTAATTTTTCATGGAATTTTTTTTTTTTACTCTGTTTTTCTGAATTAACGCGTTAATTCAGAAAAACAGAGCAAAAACTTCTTTTCTCATGAAAAATTAACTCATTAATTCAGAAAAACAGAGCAATTTTTTTTCTCATGAAAAATTAACTCATTAATTCAGAAAAACAGAGCAATTTTTTTTCTCATGAAAAATTAACTCATTAATTCAGAAAAACAGAGCAAAAACTTTTTTCTCATGAAAAATTAACTCATTAATTCAGAAAAACAGAGCAAAAAAACAATTTTCTCATGAAAAATTAACTCATTAATTCAGAAAAACAGAGCAAATTTTTTTCTCATGAAAAATTAACTCGTTAATTCAGAAAAACAGAGCAAAATTTTTTTTTCTCATGAAAAATTAACTCATTAATTCAGAAAAACAGAGCAAAAAACAATTTTCTCATGAAAAATTAACTCGTTAATTCAGAAAAACAGAGTAAATTTTTTTTCTCATGAAAAATTAACTCGTTAATTCAGAAAAACAGAGTAGATTTTTTTTTTCTTCAAGTGAATGCAATACGCCTCCGTACATATGTATGTGAAAACAGGGAAACATTTTTTCAGGATTATTTTTTAAGAATAGAAAAAAAATATATATTTTTATTTGTAAAAATGCAACTTGTAGCCACTTGCTTAATAAAGGTATTCATTTCTTTAAATAGAAAAAAAATGCAGTTGACCTCAAACTTTTAAATGTAATGTAATATGAGATGGAATAAGGTCAATGATGGATAATGGACAGTACCTTTTGTTTTAGGTACTTAAGCTTAAGCAAACATTTCTTTTTTTTGTTTTTCCTCTTGCCTGTTTTACCTTTTACTGTGTTGAACTAAACTTTTTCTAGCACAGCATGGTTCCTAAGTAAGAATTTGCCATGTTGTCTGCAAATCAAAGGTTTTTCTTTACATCTAAAGTAGATATTACATTGCTGGCCAGTTAAAGCATTAGAAACACCATCCAGTTGATAAACGCGTGGAATTAAGTGTCTGCTTTACTGTCATAGATCCTTGTGGCTTTGCGACATCTCCATTTCAAGAACATTGTTCACTGTGACCTGAAGCCAGAAAATGTGCTGTTGGCGTCTGCGGAGCCGTTTCCTCAGGTAAACCACAGTGAATAATCCATGCTATCCTTTATTAATTACTATATAATAAATTCAGGGGTTATAAAGTGAAGTCAAAATTATTTGTAAAGCACTTTTCACAATAAACATTGTTTCAATGTTGCTTTACAGAAAATCATGATGTTGATATTTATAATTATCTTCACGCCTTATAGTCACATTTAGCAGATTAGAGCTAGGCGATAATATAGTTTCATTTTGGGACACAAACAATCAAGCTGTTGAGATTTGCTATAGTATGTATCGCTCTAAGTGAGTATACTGTACCAACATACTGTATTTCTTTATATAAAGAGCTGGGTGATAATATACGTTTTGCAGCAATATAAAGAATCACTGATATTTGCTATATCGTATATATTGATTTACATGAATAATGTACAGTACATCCAGCCGGTTGTTATCTCAGAATTAACCCCGACAGGGAGATCAGGACGCTTTTGCATCACTCTGATGGGGGTTTATTCTGAGATAACAACCGGCTGGATGTACATTATTCTACTTATTACAGGGCTACTTACCACATTCAGGGACGTGCACAGGAATTTTGAGGGGCAGTTGCTCTGACCTGAAAAAAGGGCACCCCCCCTCCTCCCCCCTCACGGGCTATATGAAGGAATTTATTCAGTTGAATTTGTCCCCTTCCAAATTGCCTTATCTGGCCGTGTTTATGTCCAAACGCAATGCCTCATCTTATGGTCTTATTATTATTTATAAAGATTGCAAAATGTCAGAGATGAGACAAATGAGCAAAAGAGTTCTTAATATTGTTGTTTATTGTTTTTTAAATTATTTATTTATTTATTTGAAAAGAAATAATCTGGATTGAATGGAAAAAACTCGAAAAAATAAAAAAACGCTTAGATTTCTGGAAAAAATACAATTCTTTTTTTTTGCCAATCCTGACCTCCCCCTGGGGCCCTAAGCAAAATTCTGCTAAGGGGCCCTCTACCTGATCTGTGATGCCATGAGCCATGTAAACCATTTGCCATTGCCACTCAATACCGCCCAATACAATCCTCCCTCCTTTAAACAAAACAGTCAAAGAATAAGTACAACAATATAGAACAGAATGAGGTTCAAACAAACAATATTTACTGAATAAAGCATTTTTATAGAATGTTAAGATAACATTAACATTCACATAAGTGAATATTAACGTAAACATAAACAAGAAGAAAATAATAAAGTACAACCCTGAACTTTGGCTTTTGGGATTAACTTTGGTTCTCTCTACAGCCAGGGTATTTTCGGAATCAGTAGCCTATGATTTTTATTATTATCTTTTTTTATGCATGTTAAAGCAAATCTTGATTTATGGTTATTTACTGAGGGATTTGCATTCATATTGACCAGAATGTCCATCTAATCATCATTTTAAATTCAATATAGCCTATAAATCAATAGTCAATCAATGTCAAATTGCCAATACATTGGTTTATATCTTGCATAATTAGTGCAGTTGTTTAGAGTTTTTAACTACACTGAGACTAGATAATCAGTGTCTTTATAATGTGTACTTTGAAGTGCCATCATTCACGTATTGTACAGTATTTCTCTGGTCTCCACATTTCTGCTTGAAAAATGCGAGTTTCATTTCGTGCACGCGCATATGAACGCAACACACGCGACGCGGTTATGTTTTCCGAGCTGCAGTAAACAAACACTGTTGTTGCACTTTGTCGTTTATCAAAAACAAAACGTAATAAATAATGGTATTTTACTTTCACTTTTGTCGGGCAAAAAGTGATGCAAGAGATGCACTGCCAGCCCAGACAAACCATCAAACTTTGCTGACACTAGAGGACAGAACACAAGTTTACCTGAATGATGTTCCCGCAATTCACTCTCATGTTTTTCTTCTTCCTCTTTTCGTGACGAGAAGGATAGTTTCGCTTCATTTTGTCATGGACTTCGTACACATTAATTAGCGCGCGACACGAGATGGAGGCGCGGCCTGAGTAATTTGCGGTGCCTTACCATACGCACCGGTCGTGTGCAGTCTATGGTCTCGTGGAAACAGTTTGACTTTCAATTTTTTTTTTTTTTTTTGGAAGTGAATGAGGCTTTGTGATTTTTATATTATTTTTTGTCTAGGCCTACGTGAAATTCTACATCCATTGTACGATTTTTTTTTTCCTCAGAAGGGCAACCTGAGTCGACAAGGGCATATGGGCAGTTGCCCGGGCAACCTGAGCAACCCCCCTGTGCACGTCCCTGACCACATTAGTAAATCATTTGATGCATTATATTGATATGTTGAAATAATGATATGAGTGTAAATACTTTGTATTTTATTAGCTCTTTAAATGCAAATCTTCCGCTGAGAGAACAGTTCAAACTAGACAGACGTTCAAGGGATACGGTTCAGTCATACCACTTATTATTACACAGCATTTCGCACACATAAATATGCTGATAAGAGATATTGATTTGAGATTAAACTGTTTTTAAATGTTTGTTATCTTATAAATGAATCCATTAAAGTGTACAATCAATCATCTCAAAATGGCAGCAGCTGCGTTTGCATGAAACGAGAGCGAGTCCACGATATCAGACATCATTTAACAACTGTACACAAAATATTGAATATTAAATATTTGAATATTAAAAAAAACGTGTCTATTACACGTTTATGTGTCAAGTATTCCACTGAGCCGTGTAATAAAACTTGATTTACCTGGAATATGCTTGATAAAACGAAAAGCAAAAAAAAGTAAAACAAATAAATAATTTAATATGAAAACAATCAAATTGGAAAAATTACAAGGAAACTATTACATCTTTAATGTGTTTTCCTGCATGTCTTGTGACCGTTAAACAACATCAGAAAACCAGATACATGCAATTGTGTTTTTAAAAGAGATGGTTCACCCCAATATGGTAATTCAGTCATTAATTACTCACCCTCGATTCATTCCAACCCATCAGATTTTCATTCATAATCTGAACTCATATTTTTTTATGAAATCTGAGAGCTTTTGGTCCCTCCATTGACAGACTATGCAACTACCACTTTTAAACCTCAATTTAACGAAGCGGCATGATTGCAAAACATATTTTACCACTTTATTTGCCAAAATATCCTATTTATATTGAAGTATTGACTTCTCATTGGAGTAAATGCTTTGGGTCACGTCTGGAAATCCACATTTGAAATCTCCTGTAACAACACATCGACCGCTTTGCTCTCATGTTCCAGGTAAAACTGTGCGACTTTGGGTTTGCTCGGATCATCGGGGAGAAGTCTTTCCGGCGCTCGGTGGTGGGAACGCCAGCGTACTTGGCCCCGGAGGTGCTGCGCAGCAAAGGCTACAACCGTTCCCTAGATATGTGGTCAGTGGGAGTCATTATCTACGTCAGTTTGAGTGGCACCTTCCCCTTTAATGAGGACGAGGATATTAATGACCAAATCCAGAATGCAGCGTTCATGTACCCGTCGACACCCTGGAAAGAGATCTCTGCCGACGGTAAGTCCCCTGCAAAAACCATGGGATAAAATAGTTGCAGCCAAATATAAACTGGTCTTTAAGGCTCTAACACTGTATGAGTGTTTTACAAACGGCTGAGGTGTGTGTGTGCTACACTGCGTGGTTTCTATCTTTTAGAGGGAGATGTCTAGGTGTGTGTCAGACAAAGAGCAGACTGTCCACCCCCATGTGTGTTTAGAATAGTTCTTTCCGCCCGAGACCTGAGAGATTATACCAGCCTCTCCCAATTTCAGTCTGTCCTACTCCTCTACAACTCTATAAATGTCATTTCTCTGTCTCTACGTTTCACATCATTATGATTTAGTTTTATTGCTTGGTTTATTTTTGTGGGAGCAATTATACTCAAATTCATCATTCCATTAGTTTCATTTATTGTTGAACTGTTTGTGAAGGAACCCTCTGTACAGCTCTATATCTGGTTTACATTTATATTACTGCAGTTCTGTTCCAGATTCTAGTTATTGAATTTAATTCAACATTTTCTATTCATCAAAGAATCTTAAAAAATTTAAAAAGAAGTGTGGTTTACATAAAAATATTAAGCAGCACAACTGTTTCAGCATTGATATAATAATAAATGTTTGTTGAGCAGCATATTAACATCGATGATTTATGAAGGATCATGTGAAATTTCAGCTTTGCATTATAGGAGTAAATTGCATTTTAGATTTCAAATTTCACACAATATTTCACAATATTACTGTTTCTACTGTAGGTTATTTATTAAATAAATGAGCGGAAGAAAAAAAATTAAACACAATCTACCACATGCTCTCTGTCGTCTGATCGATCGTTTATACTTTTTTTTATCAAGTCTAATTGTATAATTGTACAAACGTCCACGGTCAGCTCATGGTCTTATTGCTGTGAAATCTTTACTGATTTTTATAAAGTAAACGTAAGTTTAACCTTTATATTGTTAGTAATGTTTCAAAATAAACATGCATTATTTCATTTTTTTTTTTTTTTTGAAAAATCATGTTTAAATGTGAGAATCAAATATGATCCATCTGGCTTTTGAGGAACGTTTAGTCATCGTTGTTTATCTCTCAATAAAAACTCAGAGCATTTAAATATCATCTTAATAAGACTTAATAAATATTATTAGCAGATATAGAATGACTACTATTTCTATGGATTTTATGTAAGTAGTCTATTATACTGCTATAAAGTCTAATTTATTTACATTACAGTCTATCTACATTTCATCTTTTTTTATATGAAGGGTTCAGATGCAAAAGCCTCTAAATGCCATTTGAAATTTTCTTCTTTAATGATGATTTTTATCAAACTTGTATATATAAGTTCAGTAATTTCACTTAAATAACAATTAATAGGTAATTATCATTGCCATTTAAGTGAAATGACTGAACTTAAATATACAAGCTTGATAAAAATCATCATTAAAGAAGAACATTTCAAATGGCATTTAGAGGCTTTTGCATCTGAACTCTTCATATATTGATTTTTCTAGCTTTGATTTGTCAGGCTTTACTAGGATTAATTATGCATTTCAAGTATAGGCCAAATATATTATCTGTATATCTGTAAGTATATGCCAAGTTATATACCAATTACATTCACCTAAAGGATTATTAGGAACACCACACTAATACTGTGTTTGACCCCCTTTCGCCTTCAGAACTGCCTTAATTCTACGTGGCTTTGATTCAACAAGGTGCTGAAAGCACTCTTTAGAAATGTTGGCCCATATTGATAGGATAGCATCTTGCAGTTGATGGAGATTTGTGCACGAAGCTCCCGTTCCACCACATCCCAAAGATGCTCCATTGGGTTGAGATCTGGTGACTGTGGGGGCCATTTTAGTACAGTGAACTCATTGTCATGTTCAAGAAACCAATTTGAAATGATTGGAGCTTTGAGACATGGTGCATTATCCTGCTGGAAGTAGCCATCAGAGGATGGGGACATGGTGGTCATAAAGGGATGGACATGGTCAGAAACAATGTTCAGGTAGGAAGTGGCATTTAAACGATGCCCAATTGGCACTAAGGGGCCTAAAGTGTGCCAAGAAAACATCCCCCACACCATTACACCACCACCACCAGCCTGCACAGTGGGAACAAGGCATGATGGATCCATGTTCTCATTCTGTTTACGCCAAATTCTGACTCTACCATCTGAATGTCTCAACAGAAATCGAGACTCATCAGACCAGGCAACATTTTTCCAGTCTTCAACTGTCCAATTTTGGTGACTCTTGCAAATTGTCGCCTCTTTTTCCTATTAGTAGTGGAGATGAGTGGTACCCGGTGGGGTCTTCTGCTGTTGTAGCCCATCCGCCTCAAGGTTGTGCGTGTTGTGGCTTCACAAATGCTTTGCTGCATACCTCGGTTGTAACGAGTGGTTATTTCAGTCAAAGTTGCTCTTCTATCAGCTTGAATCAGTCGGCCCATTCTCCTCTGACCTCTCGCATCAACAAGGCATTTTCGCCCACAGGACTGCCGCATACTGGATGTTTTTCCCTTTTCACACCATTCTTTGTAAACCCTAGAAATGGTTGTGCATAATAATTCCCAGTAAGTGAGCAGATTGTGAAATACTGGCCCGTCTGGCACCAACAAACATGCCACGCTCAAAATTGCTTAAATCACCTTTCTTTCCCATTCTGACATTCAGTTTGGAGTTCAGGAGATTGTCTTGACCAGGACCACACCCCTAAATGCGTTGAAGCAACAGTCATGTGATTGGTTGATTAGATAATTGCATTAATTAGAAATTGAACAGGTGTTCCTAATAATCCTTTAGGTGAGTGTATATTTGTCTTTCTTATAAGTATATCTCTGATATGTACATAAACCTAGAATGAAAGTGTACTCTCTCATTTTTGATTTAAAAGAAGTAAAGGTCTTTTGGTAAATGCGGCCTACATCAGTAATTTTAAAGCACCCTTATTGTGTATTTGAACTCTATAGCTACAGATCTGATCAACAATCTTCTCCAAGTGAAGATGAGGAAGCGTTACAGTGTGGATAAGACTCTCAGTCATCCATGGCTACAGGTAAGCAGCCTAGAGACCTGTAAATCCCTTCTGAATGTTTGTGGTTTTATACCTCAACCTGTCCATGTGTGCGCTGTCCCAGGACTACCAGACGTGGCTTGATCTGCGAGAGTTTGAGACGCGCAGAGGGGAACGCTACATCACCCACGAGAGCGATGACGCCCGCTGGGAAAAGTACGCTTTCGAGCACAGTCTGATGTACCCTAAGCACTTCATCATGGCTCCAAACCTGGACGATATGGACGAGGACCCCTAGTGGCCACGTGAGCTGAACTGAGAACGGGGTCGTTTGAAGACCGCAACCTGTTAATGGTGTGTCGCTGTGGAGACTGAAACACATCGGCAATCTGAAGCGGACGATGAGGAAACGGCGAGGTTGAGCGCTCGCGAGATGTCCGCGAGAGTCGTGGAAACTGTGGATTCAGAGCGTGGAAGTGCGTTCAGATGTCCTAAAGTGCTTGTTTCTTATCGAGGTGTGTGTTCACTATGTCAGAAACTCACGTTACAATCACACACAGGATAGTAACAGAGAGAGCGATGTGGACGTTCACAGCCTTTCGTTTTGAACGCATCAAACTGGAACATGCTTTTTTTTTATTCGTGGTCTATTATTTTCTAATTCATTTTACAACATAGGTTTTACAGCAGATTGAATGATTTCAAAAGGGTCATTTTTTTTTTTGCACTAAACTATGCAACTAAATGAATCATGTGAGCACAGCATTCTTCAAGAGCCCAGAAGATCGACGGATAAAAGGAGGACTCCACTTAAGCTACAGTATGTTTAAACTCTGAAAACATGTCTGAATCGAATCTGTCAGATGGAATGGGAGATGTTATCTTCCCGGGACCAAAGACGTTTGTGTCTGTCGTGACTCTTGTTCTTACATCGGTTTAGAGCTGTTGTCCTCAGCAGCTTTCTTTACAGAGCCATTGTTTTTATTTATTCCTCATACCGCAGTCTTAAAGTCTAATAACAGCTGAGCAGTGCTGAAAGATGTGTTGGTCAAACGCCTACTGTGAGAAAGCTGGATGACCGATCAGCAAAGCTCTTTTTAATACAGAAAGAATTACATATTGAAAATAACTGCTAACAACTTTTATCAGAGAAAGAAGATGAACAGTGTTATCTTTTTTTCTAATCTTTTTTTTTTTGTGTGTGTGTGGTTGTCGTTCTTTCTTTTTTCTTCTTTTTTTTTTTTTCTTTTTTTTTTTTTTGAAAGAACCTTTGTTGAACCTTTCTTACTATGAATCCCAGAACTGGAAAATCTGAAAAATATTTTTGGACTTTTTGTTGTAAATACTACCTACAACATTAAAATAAAGCTGGATTAATTGGGTTTCTGAAAGTAGGAAGCACATTGTACCCACATCTCTCTCTCTACACACACACACACACACACCCTAGCAAGAATTAATGAATATCAGGGTAAAAGAATCTTTCTGGTAACACTTTACTTGAAGGGGTGTGCATAAGACTAACATGACACCTTCATAACCATGACATGACATATGTTATGAATATGAAGTAGGTCTAATATGAAGTGTCTTTGGCTCAGTTATTACATTTTTAATGCAAATATGACATTGTTTGAGATGTCTTTGTCATGACAACTTGACATTACTAAGACATCACAACCTGTCATAAACATGACATAGCAGATTAATGATCAAACTTAAGAAACCACCTAGCTTTATTTGTTAACATTACATTAAACTGTCAGGTGGTTGGTTTTGACATTGACTGTCAAGAAGCCATTATAACATTTAATGGCAATTTCAATTAGTACCGCTGTAGTCAATATTCATGACACAGTTATAATGGCCTCATGACAGCCAATGTCAAAGCCAACCTCATGACAGTTTAATGTAATGTTAACCCATAAAGCTAAGTGGTTTCTTAAGTTTGATAATGAATCTACTATGTCATGTTTATGACATATTTTTGACACTTTATGGTGTATTGGTTGAAACAATTTCATATTTGCATGACGGTTGTCATAAATTTGCATAAAACCTCCTGTGTGTCATGATTATGAAGGTGTCATGTCAGTCTTATGTACACCCCCTCAGGTAAAGTGTTACCCAGTTTGGTTTCACCGTCCATGAAATGAAATCTGGAAGAAAATAATTGAGGATTTCTCTATATCATGACATCTCTATGTTGCCGCTGGATTGGCAAGTGTCAGTGTTCTGTATATTTTAGTACATCCTGATTCAATAAAACGATATATACACTCCATGAGTTTGGGGTGATTTTTCAGGTTTAAGGTTTTGTATTTGCCCCTTGTTAAGGAGAGATTGATTTTACAAGTAGTCTCGGCAGGTCATAAATTGGTTGGAAAATACTGTGAACGAATATTTAAGGTCTAAGGACCAGAATATCATAAGCTGTCAAGTCATCTTTATTTATTCAGCACTCCTTACAATACAGATTGTTATGGAAATTTGAATCATTAGTGAAGATTGCTAGGTAGTCTGAGCCATGTGTTTCCATTGAACCTATTCCATGAGTAAAATATAGATGTCTACGTGGTTGTCGGTGCCATATCAGGAACATATGGGACTGGACCTCTGACATTAGGGATGGTAAGTTTTGGCCAGTTTATTTCAATTCCAGTTTGTGTCCTTATGTAGAGACTAAAACAGCAGTAAGCGCTTTATCTAGGTGGGTGAAACGTACAGCGGGGGAAGAGGAACCTTGAAAAGACTATAAGAGCTGTCTCGTGTCTCCCTGAAGGCGTCTCACTCACGCCACAGTGTAATTGCTGTGCTGGCGACTGGGTCTATTCTTGCAAGAATAAAATACTTCTCTTTTTATTAACTTGACTCTGAGTGTCTCTTACGCAGTGATGATGTTTGAAAGGATTTTTGCCACAACAATTCAAGCAACCCCAGATCCACTTGTCCTGCTCAACCCGGGCACCCGGATCCTCTGTTTTAAGTCTATAAACCCACACCCCAGCCGGGACCAGACCCACCCAGTATGGTTCAGCCAACCTTGTATACCCGAAACAAGATACTTTTCCCCAAAAGAAAATATTTTAGCCAGAGATATGTTGGTTGCCACGGGTTCACTCTCTTTTGATTCCAGTTGAGCTTCTCCTGGACCCGATAGCGGTCAACCCTTCTCTCTTAAAGGGTTAGTTCACCCAAAAATGAAAATTCTGTCAGTATTTACTCACCCCCATGTTGTTCCAAACCCGTAAGACCTTCGTTCATCTTCGGAACACAAATTAAGATATTTAAGATATTAAGATCGCTCCTGCATACAGTCCATAGGCTTCTTGAGGGACTGGCTCTTGCTGTCCTCGAAAAGTCATTAAAGACATCGTTAAAATAGTCCAAGTGACTACAGGGGCTCAATCTTAAGTTTATCAAACGACGAGAACACTTTCGTGCGCAAAAAAACAACAAAAATAACGACTTTATTTCAACTATTCACTTCCTTCTCCATGAGCCTGTAAGTCAGTTAACGTAGTGTGATTGCGTAGAGCTACGTCACACGTAGGCTCACTATTGGCCGACGCTGGTCATGTGTGTGTGATGCGTGTGACGTACAATAACAGAAGCTTACGCTATTAAACTAGTAACCTGACTCGCACAGAGGGAGAAATAAACGAATAGTTGAAATAAAGTCGTTATTTTTGTTGTTTTTTTGCGCACAAAAGTGTTCTCGTCGTTTGATAAACTTAAGATTGAGCCCCTGTAGTCACTTGGACTATTTTAACGATGTCTTTAATTACTTTTCGAGGACAGCAAGAGCCAGTCCCTCAAGAAGCCTATGGACTGTATGCAGGAGCGATCTTAATATCTTAAATATCTTAATGTGTGTTCCGAAGATGAACGAAGGTCTTACGGGGTTGGAACAACATGGGGGTGAGTAAATACTGACAGAATTTTCATTTTTGGGTGAACTAACCCTTTAAGCTTACGAGGTAGAGCTGGAACTGCTCAGTCCAGGTGGCCAAACACCGTCCGCTCTCGCATCCAGAAGGCACTTCCTAGGAATCCCACTTTTTCTGACACCAAATTTGACACTCAGAGTCAAATTTAATCTGGATCAAATTAAATGTAATCGAATTTAGTCAAATTAAGCTGGCACTGAGAAAATGGCTCAGATGTCAATCTTAGTATGACAATATTTTATGGTTTTGTCCAGTGTTGTAGTCGAGACCACCTCACTCGAGTCCGAGTCAAGACCGAGTCCATAGAGAGTCGAGTCCGAGACCAGAGACGGTCGAGTCCGAGTCGAGACCGAGACCAGTGAGGGCTGATTACCTAATTTACTTTTATTTACTTTACTTTACTTTTATCAGTTTAGGGTAAAAAGGCCACATAGTAGGTGGTGTTAAAAGTAATTTTATTACAATTTGTCATGCGCAGTTGCGCACTAGAAAATCGCCAATCACTGGGCGTGTCAATCAATTTAAAGAAATATTTTATTAACAAACATTAATAATCATGAAAAAATATTTTTAATTGAACTCGAGTGGACTCTGGAATAATTCCGAGTCCTAAAAAAAAAATGTTCGAGTACGAGTCAATTCCGAGTCCAAATGGACACGAGTCCATGACAAGACCAAGACCATTAAAATATGGTCTCGAGACCGAGTCCGAGTCTCGAGTACTACAACACTGGTTTTGTCTTGATGGTTCTATTTAATGAATGTGTATGTGTGTATATGTAGGTGTGTATGTACATGTGTTTATGTATGTATGTATATTCCATTGTGGTCCCCGGGACCTAGGGCTTTATTGTGTTATCCTGACTTTGTTTTGTTTCTTTTAATTTATGGTGCAAAGATGTATCATATTTTAAACAAAAGGGTCATATAAAATCAATCAATCCATTAATAAAAAGAGCAGTATTTTATTCTTGCAAGAATAGGCCCAGTCGCCAGCACAGCAATTACGCGTGACGTGAGTCTTTTCAAGGTTCCTCTTCCCCCGCTGTACCTTTCACCCACCTAGATAAGGCCCTTACTGCTGTTTTAGTCTGTTTCTAAAAACCGTTTCTGACGTCACAAACTACCTTGTAACCAATCAGATCAACGTGTGATCGTCAACCAGTGGATCTCTGAGCTGGAATGAGTGAGTGGAGGCGGAGCTAATTTGCATATTCATGGACTGGATATCCTAAATGAGGCAAGAGTGTAGAGTTAAATTCAAGCTGTTTTAAGGCATTTAAGAAAACTTGAAATATTCCATGTGACTACAGTGGCTCAATTATAAGTTTATCAAGCGACGAGAAGAGTTCAAGAGATTTCCATGACGCATACGTGAGAATGGCTTAAGAAGTAGTAGAAAAATAACCCAATTCTCGCGCATGCGTCGTGGAAATCTCTTGAACTCTCGTCTCAGGCCTACAAGGAAGAAAAGGAATAGTCGAATAAAGTTTTTTATTTCCGCACAAAAGTATTCTCATCGCTTGATAAACTTATAGTTGAGCCACTGTAGTCACATGGAACATTTAAACATTTTCTTTAATGAATTTCTGGGCCGTCAAGTTTCAATCCTTTAGGAGCCTATGGAGGAGTGATCCACCTCTCAAATTGAATCAAAAATATCTTCATTTGTGTCCTGAAGATGAACGAAGGTCTTACGGGGTTGTTACAGCATGGGGGTGAGTAATTAATGATTATTTTAATTTCTTCCATGTAAAGCACTTAGAATTGCCACTGTGTATGAAATGTGCTATATAAATAAACTTGCCTTGCCTAATGACTTAATTTTCATTTTTGGGTGAACTATCCCTTTAAGGGATACAATTATTGACTACTTTATTACTTCATTGAACAAGCTGCAAGCATGAAACCCTTTCCAATAAAGAAACACCAACTTTGTCAATTCAATGTGTGATTTTTTTTTTCTTTTTCTCCAAACCAATATGGCCGACGGCCAGTCAGAAATGCCAAGTTGCTGTGGAATATCCATCCATTCCTTCTAGGGGACTCTTGAAGGTAAAAAAAAAAAATGTTGCATCAACAGTCACATCAACGTTAAATTTTCCAATTGTTGATTTTGTATTGAGAGGAAATTCTGATGAATCATCTGTCCACTTAACACAGTCTCATCCCAAAAAGTCATATAACTGACGTCGTGGGACGTTTTTTGACCGTTCGTCAATACCCGCCTTTTTAGGGCCCCCTTAAACGTTACCTTTAACGTCAGTTAGGGTTTAGGGTTAGGTTTAGGTCTGGGGTACACTGTTAGAAATTTCTTGTAATTTTACAGGAAATTCCTGGCTAATAGTTGCCGTAAATTTACTGTAAACAGTATACAGGACTGCTATTGTAAAATAACTACAACAAGATACTGTAATTTTACAGGATAGAATACTGTAAATTTTACAGCAAAATTGTATATTTACGGCAACTCAGTAGCCAGGAATTTCCTGTAATTTTAGGTATTTTCTGTAATTTCATAGGACAGCATATTGTAAATATTACAATTAAATATTGTAACTTGGATAAATGTCCTCTTTCAGACTTCTGCAAAGAAAAACAAAACACTTTTTTTTTTAAATATATATTTTTATTTTCTCTTAAAACTAATGAGAAAACGAGTCCACAATGCACATTTTGGACGTTTTTTTCTCTGCCTGCCCATCTGAGGATGCTGCAAAAGGCTCTGAAAACAGGGAGGGACACACTTATCAGATAACATTTAAGACTGATATGACATGGTCATTACCATGACATGAAACATTACAGGGATAGTTCACTTTGATATACATTTTTGGTATGTTTTAGCTTACCTCAAGGGTATCCAAGATGTAGGTGTCTTTGTTTCCACAGTATTTTCAATTTTGATATCTGTCTGTCAGTCATATAATGCAGGTCTATGGTCACCACCTCAAAGAGCATGCACAGAGAAGTCCAAATTAAACCTGATTTAATGACTCGTAAATGTAAGTAAACATTGATGGCCTAATACACGAAACGAGCGGTTTGTGTGAGAAAATGAACAGTATTTATATCGTTTTTACCTCATGTAGCCACAGCCACAAAGCGCCCGTGCCCTTAGATCACTTGAACGTGGCTGTGATTACAAGAGGTAAAAACAACATAAATACTGTTCGTTTTCGTCATTACTAATGGAGGTATATTTGATTCAAATCAACTGAACGCCTGTGACAGTATGATTTGTAGTTATAGACAAAAGCCATGCATGTGTATCAGTAAATTTGAAGCCAAAGAGAGAAATATTTTAAGAGTTGCAAACTTGTAAACATTTTTTCTCTCCCAAATTACACCATCTCAAATTCCTTTTGATGTTTTAGCTTACCTCAAGGGCATCCAAGATGTAGGTGTCTTTGTTTCCACAGTATTTTCAATTTTGATATTTTTAGGACAAACCGTCGTTGTCTATGCATCATATAATGGAGATTTATGGGGCCCACCCCAAAGAGCATGCACAGAGAAGTCCAAATTAAACATGATCTAATGACTCGTAAATGTAAGTACACATTGATGGCCTAAGACACGAAACGAGCGGTTTGTGAGAGAAAACAAACGGTATTAATATCGTTTTTACCTTGTGTAATCGCAGTGACGTCCAAGTACTCTGAGGGCGAGGGCGAGGCCGCTTCTATCTGCGCAAGCGCGCCAGAAAGCCCCGGAAGTGATCTCTCGCGCATGTGCGTCACTCATTGTTTACACAGATTTCGGAAGTTTTACCTTTCACTGTGAAGATCTAAATATCGAAATCGTCTTCCATTGCGATTTCCTGTACATCTAAATATGTTTAGATCTTCACAGTGAAAAGTTAAACTTCTAAAATCTGTGTAAACAACGTGTGTACATGCACAAGAGATCACTTCCGGGGCTTGTGCAGACCAAAGCGCCCGTGCCGTCAGATCAGTTGGATACGGCTGTGGTTACAAGAGGTAAAAACGATATAAATACTGTTTGTTTTCTCACACAAACCGCTCGTTTCGTGTCTTAGGCCATCAATGTGTACTTACATTTATGAGTCATTGAATCTAGTTTAATTTGGACTTCTCTGTGCATGCTCTTTGAAGTGGTGACCATAGACCTCCATTATATGACTGACAGACAGGAACGGTTTGACCTAAAAATATATCAAAATGGAAAATACTGTGGAAACAAAGACACCTACATCTTGGATGCCCTTGAGGTAAGCTAAAACATATCAAAAATTAATTTCAAAGTGAACTATCCCTTTAATGAACTTGTACACTCACATTTTTGATACAGTTGCTGCAGTGATTTGGTGTGAAACGCATTTATACACCAGCATCAAGAAATGTGAAGTCGTGGAGAAATTTATGAACAACTGTAAATCAATATGTGAATTCATCCAATGAGAGATGCAACCTTGTATATGTATACTGCTCATTTTAGTTCACACAATCATTTCTCAGCAAGTTTAATGGATTATTTAAAAAAGAAAAAGAAAAATGTAGTTTCAGCGTGAACTTAAAATACAATTGTGCATTTCATTTCATAAACGTATATGAACTTTATGAAATGATGCACAATTGTATTTTAAGTTCGCTTAAAATGATTTGGGTAAATTCACATACTGATTTGAGCATGTGCAAAATTTCTCCACAACTTCACATTTCTTGATGTGTGTGTAATGTGTGGATTTTCTCTACAACTACAAATCGCACTGTCACAGGCATTAAGTTGATTTAAATCAAATATACCTCCATAATTGCTATAATCATTTTCATGACAGTGTCATGTTTAAACTCACCTCTGAAGGAATTCAAGTGTGCTTGCGACTTCTGCTGGATATTGCAAGTTAAAGACAAAGTAGGCAGCGAAGACTGCTGCCAGTCCATGCAGGAGGTTACTGTGGGGCCCCATCACACATGCTCCTTCCACGGAGATATTCCATGTGTCTGCGCCACGAAGTATCTCTTCTAAAACATTATGATAACAATATGATATGAAACATTAACAATATGATAACTAAAAGCTGCACAACACACTATTGCCACCTAGATGAATTCAGTAATGTTCAAGTGGAGAAAGACTTCCACACCACCACTTGAACATTATTATCTCCTTTGACCCGTACACCCTCCATCAACAACTCAAATAAATTATTTTGTTTATGTGCAACAGTCCTCCGTCAAACACATGAATTCAATAAAGAATTAACTTTTACAAAATAAGGGAAGATTATACCTGGGACAACTAATCGAGGTGTGCTTGGCAGGGTGACGGCTCTCTCAATATCAGCAGCCATGGCAGAGGGCTGGAGAAAAAAAAAACATTAACATTAACAAATGGGTAAGTTGAGTAAACGACAAAGAAAATTTGCCCCAAAAGCTGGAATGTTCTATTCAACACCAAGGGGGAAATCAGTTTCGATTTATGGTGCCAAATGTAGAAACAGCTGCATATGGCAAATCTTTTTTTTAATATATGGATGCCACATCAATCAGGCATGTGATTGGCTAAGGACAAAAAAGCAGGAAAATATAGTATTTTATATAGTATGTAGTATATAGTTTTATAGTATTTAAATATAGTAATTTTCCATAGTAAATTTTTCCCTATGGATGTCAATGGGGACCAGCAACTGTCTGGTTACCCACATTCTTCAAAATATCTTTTTTGTTCAGCACAAGAAATAAATTAATACAGGTTTGGAACACAACAATACAGTGAATAAACAATGACAGAATTTTTATTTTGGGGTCAACTATCCCTTTAAGAACAAGCGGCTGCATGTTTATTATTAGGGCTACTGTCACTTTAAGACCTATGCGCGACACGTCTAATATACACGGAGCATTTGACAAGCAGATTTCTATCAATTTTCTCGGTTTGCTTTGAGTTTAGACATAACCAAATGTTTTTATGTAAACCTTTTGTGTATTTGAGAGTAATAGCGAAAGAATACTCCAAAGATAACTTAGTCCAGCAACCAGGCGCTGTTAGACAAGCTTTTAGTACATGTGCACGTCGGGTGTTCGCGCTTAGAACACTGCGGTCAAGTGGGCCGCGCGTGGAAAATACACGGTCAAGCTAGCCGCACATTTTTTTTTTTTTTGCATGCGCGTCAAATCCTGCAGTTACGGTATGGGTGCTGAAGGACGCCAAAATTGATTTTGACTATTTTGCCTGATATTTTCCATCATATTAGGACACAAATAATACAATTTCATGATCTTTTCTTAACACATGACTTTTACTATTGTTTGTTTGTTGTTATTGTAATGTTTCTAGGCTTAAATATTAATTATACCAATTATAATGTATTCATGTTCATATTATTAAACATTATCATACATTTTTATTGTTAATATTTACGTTTTTTAGACACTACTTTCTGCTATTTTCCATCTTATTCGGAGACAAAAAAATATATATTTTTAAAAAACATGACTTTTTCATTTTTTATTATTATTTTAATGTTTGTAGGCCTATATGATTTACATTAATTTAAATTTTATTTTTAAAGATTTAATTTATTCATGCTCATGATAATGTTAATTATCATACATCGTTTTTTTTTTACATTTAATTGTTAATTATGAATGTTTATGAATGTATATATATATATGTATAATTTGATTTTTTATCATACATTATTATTGCCTACTTTATTAATGTAAATTAAATTGAATATTAATATTAATTATCGATAAATTTATTTAGCATTTTTTTTTGTTGAATTTAATGTCTGTATATGTATACACTCATTATTAATATATGTAATGATTAGGGATGGGTACCGAAACCCGGTATTAAACGGGCCCCGGTACTGAATTTTGAAAGACCGCTGTATCGATAAGCGCGGACGTTATCGGTTCTGCTGTCGGTACTGGAGAAATTATTTATTATTCCTATAAAGACGTTATCTTGAACATGTTTATATCGCCAGCCATTTCTATATACAGTATAAACTATATTTTATTTAAACCATTTGTCTGTGATGCAAATTTGACATTCGCAGTTCAGAAGAGAGAGAGAGAGAGAGAGAGAAGAGAGAGAGCGATTAAAAGTCATTTTACTGTATAGTTTTGGAGAAAAGTTCAGGCAAACCCAGCCCAATCATCAAAGCGTGTTATAGCACTTAAACCAAAAAGTCGTTAGGTCCAATAGGTCGTTGGTGTCAAAATGTCAAAAACCAATAGGTCGTTATGGTAAGTTTAAGTTTCAGTTTAAGTGTAAGTTTCTAGTTTGAGGGAGTGAAACCGTCCGTGACATCTACACGTTTTCCAAAGTGGACCAAAGTGATTATTTCACGTCTTGTCGGCTGGAGAAATGTTGTTTTGGCCACTTTGTTTGATAAAATCACAACAATTTAATGTAAGCAAGACTGGGATTTGAACTCAAAATGGTCTTCTTGATTGAAGCCCAACGCCTTATCAACTGAGCCACTGAATGTGTTGAGTTCAAGGTTGTATTGGATGGATTTTTATTGCGGGTTATTTGTTGGAAAAATAAATATAGAAAGAATTTGACACAAGAGGGCAGTATAGCCCTATTTATGGTTTTGAGTTTAAACTATCACTGCAGTTAAACCGTGACATCTACACGTTTTCCAAAGTGGACCAACGTGATTATTTCACGTCTTGTCGTGATGGGTTGGGCACTGAAGTTACAGGAGTTTCTTCTCGTTGCTAAACAACGGAACTAGGTCGAGTATTTAAAAGGTTATGGTTAACACGGTTAACGTGGTTTAACGTCGATGTAATACGTTGTTTTAAAGTACCTTTTGCTTAAACGAGGAGCTGGGGGACACCAGAAAAACAGAGCCGGACAGTATCGGAGTACATTTACTTGAAGAGGGCCATGAGACATAGACCTGAGTGCAACAATGGAGGCTCTAGACCCTTCCAGTGCTGAGATACCGAAACTCAAAATTTCGACCCGAAAAAAACGACAGTGTTACCCCTTACGTTTTTTTTTGGGCGAAAATTTAAGTATCCCCAATCTTCTCAAAACTCTGGATTCTGATAGAGGGCCTTGAGACTTAGACTTGAGTGCAACAATGGAGGCTCTAGACCCTTCCAGAGCTGAGATATCGAAAATCAAAATTTCGACCCGAAAAAAAAAACGACAGTGTTACCCCTTACGGTTTTTTTTTTGGGGAAAAATTAAGTATCCCCAAACTTCTCAAAACTCTGGATTCTGATAGAGGGCCGTAAGCCTTAGACCTGAGTGCAAAAATGGAGGCTCTAGCCCCTTCCAGAGCTGAGATATCGAAACTCAAAAATTCGGCCCGAAAAAAAAAACGACAGTGGTACCCCTTACGTTTTTTTTTTGGGCGAAAAATTAAGTTTCTCCAATCTTCCCAAATTCTGATAGAGGGCCATGAGACTTAGACCTGAGTGCAAAAATGGAGGCTCTAGCCCCTTCCAGAGCTGAGATATCGAAACTCAAAAATTCGGCCCGAAAAAAAACGACAGTGGTACCCCTTACGTTTTTTTTTTTTGGGGCGAAAAATTAAGTTTCTCCAATCTTCCCAAATACTGATAGAGGGCCATGAGACTTAGACCTGAGTGCAAAAATGGAGGCTCTAGCCCCTTTCAGAGCTGAGATATGGAAACTCAAAAATTCGGCCCGAAAAAAAAAACGACAGTGGTACCCCTTACGTTTTTTTTTTGGGGCGAAAAATTAAGTTTCTCCAATCTTCCCAAATTCTGATAGAGGGCCATGAGACTTAGACCTGAGTGCAAAAATGGAGGCTCTAGCCCCTTCCAGAGCTGAGATATCGAAACTCAAAAATTCGGCCCGAAAAAAAAAACGACAGTGGTACCCCTTACGTTTTTTTTTTTTTGGGGCGAAAAATTAAGTTTCTCCAATCTTCCCAAAACTCTGGATTCTGATAGAGGGCCATGAGACTTAGACCTGAGTGCAAAAATGGAGGCTCTAGCCCCTTCCAGAGCTGAGATATCGAAACTCAAAAATTCGGCCCGAAAAAAAAACGACAGTGGTACCCCTTACGTTTTTTTTTTGGGCGAAAAATTAAGTTTCTCCAATCTTCCCAAATTCTGGTAGAGGGCCATGAGACTTAGACCTGAGTGCAAAAATGGAGGCTCTAGCCCCTTCCAGAGCTGAGATATCGAAACTCAAAATTTCGACCCGAAAAAAAAAACGACAGTGTTACCCCTTACGTTTTTTTATTGGGCAAAAAATTAAGTATCCTCAATCTTCTCAAAACTCTGGATTCTGATAGAGGGCTGTGAGCCTTAGACCTGAGTGCAAAAATAAAGGCTCTAGACCCTTCCAGAGCTGAGATATCGAAACTCAAAATTTAGACCCGAAAAAAAAAACGACAGTGGTACCCCTTTCGTTTTTTTGGGGGGGGGCGAAAAATTAAGTATCCCCAATCTTCTCAAAACTCTGGATTCTGATAGAGGGCCATGAGACATAGACCTGAGTGCAACAATGGAGGCTCTAGACCCTTCCAGAGCTGAGATATCGAAATTCAAAATTTCGACCAGAAAAAAAAACGACAGTGTTACCCCTTACGTTTTTTTTTTTGGACGAAAAATTAAGTATCCCCAATCTTCTCAAAATTCTGGATTCTGATAGAGGGCCATGAGACATAGACCTGAGTGCAAAAATGGAGGCTCTAGACCCTTCCAGAGCTGAGATATCGAAACTCAAAATTTCGACCAGAAAAAAAAACCGACAGTGTTACCCCTTACGTTTTTTTGGGGGGGGGGGGGGGCGAAAAATTAAGTATCCCCAATCTTCTCAACACTCTGGATTCTGATAGAGGGCCATGAGACATAGACCTGAGTGCAAAAATGGAGGCTCTAGACCCTTCCAGAGCTGAGATATCGAAGATCAACATTTCGACCAGAAAAAAAAACGACAGTGGTACCCCTTACGTTTTTTTTGGGGGGGGGGGGGGGGCGAAAAATTAAGTATCCCCAATCTTCTCAAAACTCTGGATTCTGATAGAGGGCCATGAGACTTAGACTTGAGTGCAACAATGGAGGCTCTAGACCCTTCCAGTGCTGAGATATCGAAACTCAAAATTTCGACCCGAAAAAAAAAACTACAGTGTTACCCCTTACGTTTTTTTATTGGGCGAAAAATTAAGTATCCTCAATCTTCTCAAAACTCTGGATTCTGATAGAGGGCCGTGAGCCTTAGACCTGAGTGCAAAAATGGAGGCTCTAGACCCTTCCAGAGCTGAGATATCGAAACTCAAAATTTCGACCCGAAAAAAAAAACGACAGTGGTACCCCTTTCGTTTTTTTTTTTGGGGGCGAAAAATTAAGTATCCCCAATCTTCTCAAAACTCTGGATTCTGATAGAGGGCCATGAGACTTAGACTTGAGTGCAACAATGGAGGCTCTAGACCCTTCCAGTGCTGAGATATCGAAACTCAAAATTTCGACCCGAAAAAAAAACTACAGTGTTACCCCTTACGTTTTTTTATTGGGCGAAAAATTAAGTATCCTCAATCTTCTCAAAACTCTGGATTCTGATAGAGGGCCGTGAGCCTTAGACCTGAGTGCAAAAATGGAGGCTCTAGACCCTTCCAGAGCTGAGATATCGAAACTCAAAATTTCGACCCGAAAAAAAAAACGACAGTGGTACCCCTTTCGTTTTTTTTTTTGGGGGCGAAAAATTAAGTATCCCCAATCTTCTCAAAACTCTGGATTCTGATAGAGGGCCATGAGACATAGACCTGAGTGCAACAATGGAGGCTCTAGACCCTTCCAGAGCTGAGATATCGAAATTCAAAATTTCGACCAGAAAAAAAAAACGACAGTGTTACCCCTTACGTTTTTTTTTTGGACGAAAAATTAAGTATCCCCAATCTTCTCAAAATTCTGGATTCTGATAGAGGGCCATGAGACATAGACCTGAGTGCAAAAATGGAGGCTCTAGACCCTTCCAGAGCTGAGATATCGAAACTCAAAATTTCGACCCGAAAAAAAAAAACGACAGTGGTACCCCTTTCGGTTTTTTTTTTCGGGCGAAAAATGAAGTTTCTCCAATCTTCTCAAAACTCTGGATTCTGATAGAGGGCCATGAGACATAGACCTGAGTGCAACAATGGAGGCTCTAGACCCTTCCAGAGCTGAGATATCGAAATTCAAAATTTCGACCAGAAAAAAAAAACGACAGTGTTACCCCTTACGTTTTTTTTGGGGGGGGGCGCGAAAAATTAAGTATCCTCAATCTTCTCAAAACTCTGGATTCTGATAGAGGGCCGTGAGCCTTAGACCTGAGTGCAAAAATGGAGGCTCTAGACCCTTCCAGAGCTGAGATATCGAAACTCAAAATTTCGAACCCGAAAAAAAAAAACGACAGTGGTACCCCTTTCGTTTTTTTTTTTTGGGCGAAAAATTAAGTATCCCCAATCTTCTCAAAACTCTGGATTCTGATAGAGGGCCATGAGACATAGACCTGAGTGCAACAATGGAGGCTCTAGACCCTTCCAGAGCTGAGATATCGAAATTCTAAATTTCGACCAGAAAAAAAAACGACAGTGTTACCCCTTACGTTTTTTTTTGGACGAAAAATTAAGTATCCCCAATCTTCTCAAAACTCTGGATTCTGATAGAGGGCCATGAGACATAGACCTGAGTGCAAAAATGGAGGCTCTAGACCCTTCCAGAGCTGAGATATCGAAACTCAAAATTTCGACCCGAAAAAAAAAAAACGACAGTGGTACCCCTTTCGTTTTTTTTTTTCGGGCGAAAAATGAAGTTTCTCCAATCTTCTCAAAACTCTGGATTCTGATAGAGGGCCATGAGACATAGACCTGAGTGCAACAATGGAGGCTCTAGACCCTTCCAGAGCTGAGATATCGAAATTCAAAATTTCGACCAGAAAAAAAAAAACGACAGTGTTACCCCTTACGTTTTTTTTTGGGCGAAAAATTTAGTATCTCCAATCTTCTCAAAACTCTGGATTCTGATAGAGGGCCATGAGACTTAGACCTGAGTGCAACAATGGAGGCTCTAGACCCTTCCAGTGCTGAGATATCGAAACTCAAAATTTCGACCCTCAAAAAAAAACGACAGTGTTACCCCTTACGTTTTTTTTTTTTTGGACGAAAAATTAAGTATCCCCAATCTTCTCAAAACTCTGGATTCTGATAGAGGGCCATGAGACTTAGACCTGAGTGCAAAAATGGAGGCTCTAGACCCTTCCAGAGCTGAGATATCGAAAATCAAAATTTCGACCAGAAAAAAAACCGACACTGTTACCCCTTACGTTTTTTTGGGGGGCGAAAAATTAAGTATCCCCAATCTTCTCAAAACTCTTGAATCTGATAGAGGGCCATGAGACATAGACCTGAGTGCAACAATGGAGGCTCTAGACCCTTCCAGTGCTGAGATATCGAAATTCAAAATTTCGACCCGAAAAAAAAACGACAGTGTTACCCCTTACGTTTTTTTTTTTCGGCGAAAAATTGAGTATCCCCAATCTTCTCAAAACTCTGGATTCTGATAGAGGGCCATGAGACATAGACCTGAGTGCAACAATGGAGGCTCTAGACCCTTCCAGAGCTGAGATATCGAAACTCAAAATTTCGACCCGAAAAAAAAAACGACAGTGTTACCCCTTACGGTTTTTTTTGGGGCGAAAAATTAAGTTTCTCCAATCTTCCCAAATTCTGATAGAGGGCCATGAGACTTAGAGCTGAGTGCAAAAATGGAGGCTCTAGCCCCTTCCAGAGCTGAGATATCGAAACTCAAAAATTCGGCCCGAAAAAAAAAAAACGACAGTGGTACCCCTTACGTTTTTTTTTTGGGGCGAAAAATTAAGTTTCTCCAATCTTCCCAAATTCTGATAGAGGGCCATGAGACTTAGAGCTGAGTGCAAAAATGGAGGCTCTAGCCCCTTTCCAGAGCTGAGATATCGAAACTCAAAAATTCGGCCCGAAAAAAAAACGACAGTGGTACCCCTTACGTTTTTTTTTTGGGCGAAAAATTAAGTTTCTCCAATCTTCCCAAATTCTGATAGAGGGCCATGAGACTTAGACCTGAGTGCAAAAATGGAGGCTCTAGCCCCTTCCAGAGCTGAGATATCGAAACTCAAAAATTCGGCCCGAAAAAAAAACGACAGTGGTACCCCTTACGTTTTTTTTGGGGGGGCGAAAAATTAAGTTTCTCCAATCTTCCCAAATACTGATAGAGGGCCATGAGACTTAGACCTGAGTGCAAAAATGGAGGCTCTAGCCCCTTCCAGAGCTGAGATATGGAAACTCAAAAATTCGGCCCGAAAAAAAAACGACAGTGGTACCCCTTACGTTTTTTTTTGGGGGCGAAAAATTAAGTTTCTCCAATCTTCCCAAATTCTGATAGAGGGCCATGAGACTTAGACCTGAGTGCAAAAATGGAGGCTCTAGCCCCTTCCAGAGCTGAGATATCGAAACTCAAAAATTCGGCCCGAAAAAAAACCGACAGTGGTACCCCTTACGTTTTTTTTGGGGCGAAAAATTAAGTTTCTCCAATCTTCCCAAATTCTGATAGAGGGCCATGAGACTTAGACCTGAGTGCAAAAATGGAGGCTCTAGCCCCTTCCAGAGCTGAGATATGGAAACTCAAAAATTCGGCCCGAAAAAAAAACGACAGTGGTACCCCTTACGTTTTTTTTTTTGGGCGAAAAATTAAGTTTTGTCCAATCTTCCCAAATACTGATAGAGGGCCATGAGACTTAGACCTGAGTGCAAAAATGGAGGCTCTAGCCCCTTCCAGAGCTGAGATATCGAAACTCAAAAATTCGTCCCGAAAAAAAAACGACAGTGGTACCCCTTACGTTTTTTTTTTTTGGGGTGAAAAATTAAGTTTCTCCAATCTTCCCAAAACTCTGGATTCTGATAGAGGGCCATGAGACTTAGACCTGAGTGCAAAAATGGAGGCTCTAGCCCCTTCCAGAGCTGAGATATCGAAACTCAAAAATTCGGCCCGAAAAAAAAACGACAGTGGTACCCCTTACGTTTTTTTTTTGGGCGAAAAATTAAGTTTCTCCAATCTTCCCAAATTCTGATAGAGGGCCATGAGACTTAGACCTGAGTGCAAAAATGGAGGCTCTAGCCCCTTCCAGAGCTGAGATATCGAAACTCAAAAATTCGGCCCGAAAAAAAAACGACAGTGGTACCCCTCACGTTTTTTTTTGGGCGAAAAATTAAGTTTCTCCAATCTTCCCAAATTCTGATAGAGGGCCATGAGACTTAGACCTGAGTGCAAAAATGGAGGCTCTAGCCCCTTCCAGAGCTGAGATATCGAAACTCAAAAATTCGGCCCGAAAAAAAAACGACAGTGGTACCCCTTACGTTTTTTTTGGGCGAAAAATTAAGTTTTGTCCAATCTTCCCAAATTCTGATAGAGGGCCATGAGACTTAGACCTGAGTGCAAAAATGGAGGCTCTAGCCCCTTCCAGAGCTGAGATATCGAAACTCAAAAATTCGGCCCGAAAAAAAACCGATAGTGGTACCCCTTACGTTTTTTTTTTTTGGGGCGAAAAATTAAGTTTCTCCAATCTTCCCAAAACTCTGGATTCTGATAGAGGGCCATGAGACTTAGACCTGAGTGCAAAAATGGAGGCTCTAGCCCCTTCCAGAGCTGAGATATCGAAACTCAAAAATTCGGCCCGAAAAAAAAACGACAGTGGTACCCCTTACGTTTTTTTTTTGGGCGAAAAATTAAGTTTCTCCAATCTTCCCAAATTCTGATAGAGGGCCATGAGACTTAGACCTGAGTGCAAAAATGGAGGCTCTAGCCCCTTCCAGAGCTGAGATATCGAAACTCAAAAATTCGGCCCGAAAAAAAAACGACAGTGGTACCCCTTACGTTATTTTTTTTGGGGCGAAAAATTAAGTTTCTCCAATCTTCCCAAATACTGATAGAGGGCCATGAGACTTAGACCTGAGTGCAAAAATGGAGGCTCTAGCCCCTTCCAGAGCTGAGATATGGAAACTCAAAAATTCGGCCCGAAAAAAAAACGACAGTGGTACCCCTTACGTTTTTTTTTTGGGGCGAAAAATTACGTTTCTCCAATCTTCCCAAATTCTGATAGAGGGCCATGAGACTTAGACCTGAGTGCAAAAATGGAGGCTCTAGCCCCTTCCAGAGCTGAGATATGGAAACTCAAAAATTCGGCCCGAAAAAAAAACGACAGTGGTACCCCTTACGTTTTTTTTTTGGGGCGAAAAATTAAGTTTCTCCAATCTTCCCAAATTCTGATAGAGGGCCATGAGACTTAGACCTGAGTGCAAAAATGGAGGCTCTAGCCCCTTCCAGACTGAGATATCGAAACTCAAAAATTCGGCCCGAAAAAAAAACGACAGTGGTACCCCTTACGTTATTTTTTTTGGGGCGAAAAATTAAGTTTCTCCAATCTTCCCAAATACTGATAGAGGGCCATGAGACTTAGACCTGAGTGCAAAAATGGAGGCTCTAGCCCCTTCCAGAGCTGAGATATGGAAACTCAAAAATTCGGCCCGAAAAAAAAACGACAGTGGTACCCCTTACGTTTTTTTTTGGGGGCGAAAAATTAAGTTTCTCCAATCTTCCCAAATTCTGATAGAGGGCCATGAGACTTAGACCTGAGTGCAAAAATGGAGGCTCTAGCCCCTTCCAGAGCTGAGATATCGAAACTCAAAAATTCGGCCCGAAAAAAAAACGACAGTGGTACCCCTTACGTTTTTTTTTTTGGGGGGCGAAAAATTAAGTTTCTCCAATCTTCCCAAAACTCTGGATTCTGATAGAGGGCCATGAGACTTAGACCTGAGTGCAAAAATGGAGGCTCTAGCCCCTTCCAGAGCTGAGATATCGAAACTCAAAAATTCGGCCCGAAAAAAAAACGACAGTGGTACCCCTTACGTTTTTTTTTGGGGCGAAAAATTAAGTTTCTGCAATCTTCCCCAATTCTGGTAGAGGGCCATGAGACTTAGACCTGAGTGCAAAAATGGAGGCTCTAGCCCCTTCCAGAGCTGAGATATCGAAACTCAAAATTTCGACCCGAAAAAAAAACGACAGTGTTACCCCTTACGTTTTTTTATTGGGTGAAACATTAAGTATCCTCAATCTTCTCAAAACTCTGGATTCTGATAGAGGGCCGTGAGCCTTAGACCTGAGTGCAAAAATGGAGGCTCTAGACCCTTCCAGAGCTGAGTTATCGAAGGTCAAAATTTCGACCAGAAAAAAAAACGACAGTGTTACCCCTTACGTTTTTTTTTTTGGACGAAAAATTAAGTATCCCCAATCTTCTCAAAATTCTGGATTCTGATAGAGGGCCATGAGACATAGACCTGAGTGCAAAAATGGAGGCTCTAGACCCTTCCAGAGCTGAGATATCGAAACTCAAAATTTCGACCCGAAAAAAAAAAAACGACAGTGGTACCCCTTTCGTTTTTTTTTTTCGGGCGAAAAATGAAGTTTCTCCAATCTTCTCAAAACTCTGGATTCTGATAGAGGGCCATGAGACATAGACCTGAGTGCAACAATGGAGGCTCTAGACCCTTCCAGAGCTGAGATATCGAAATTCAAAATTTCGACCAGAAAAAAAAAAACGACAGTGTTACCCCTTACGTTTTTTTTTTTGGGGGGGGGGCGAAAAATTAAGTATCCCCAATCTTCTCAACACTCTGGATTCTGATAGAGGGCCATGAGACATAGACCTGAGTGCAAAAATGGAGGCTCTAGACCCTTCCAGAGCTGAGATATCGAAGATCAACATTTCGACCAGAAAAAAAAACGACAGTGGTACCCCTTACGTTTTTTTTTGGGGGGGGGGGGGGCGAAAAATTAAGTATCCCCAATCTTCTCAAAACTCTGGATTCTGATAGAGGGCCATGAGACTTAGACTTGAGTGCAACAATGGAGGCTCTAGACCCTTCCAGTGCTGAGATATCGAAATTCAAAATTTCGACCAGAAAAAAAAAAAACCACAGTGTTACCCCTTACGTTTTTTTTTGGGGGGGGGCGAAAAATTAAGTATCCCCAATCTTCTCAAAACTCTGGATTCTGATAGAGGGCCATGAGACTTAGACTTGAGTGCAACAATGGAGGCTCTAGACCCTTCCAGTGCTGAGATATCGAAACTCAAAATTTCGACCCGAAAAAAAAACTACAGTGTTACCCCTTACGTTTTTTTATTGGGCGAAAAATTAAGTATCCTCAATCTTCTCAAAACTCTGGATTCTGATAGAGGGCCGTGAGCCTTAGACCTGAGTGCAAAAATGGAGGCTCTAGACCCTTCCAGAGCTGAGATATCGAAACTCAAAATTTCGACCCGAAAAAAAAACGACAGTGGTACCCCTTTCGTTTTTTTTTTGGGGGGCGAAAAATTAAGTATCCCCAATCTTCTCAAAACTCTGGATTCTGATAGAGGGCCATGAGACATAGACCTGAGTGCAACAATGGAGGCTCTAGACCCTTCCAGAGCTGAGATATCGAAATTCAAAATTTCGACCCGAAAAAAAAAACGACAGTGTTACCCCTTACGTTTTTTTTTTGGACGAAAAATTAAGTATCCCCAATCTTCTCAAAATTCTGGATTCTGATAGAGGGCCATGAGACATAGACCTGAGTGCAACAATGGAGGCTCTAGACCCTTCCAGAGCTGAGATATCGAAACTCAAAATTTCGACCCGAAAAAAAAAACGACAGTGTTACCCCTTACGTTTTTTTTGGGGGCGAAAAATTAAGTTTCTCCAATCTTCCCAAATTCTGATAGAGGGCCATGAGACTTAGAGCTGAGTGCAAAAATGGAGGCTCTAGCCCCTTCCAGAGCTGAGATATCGAAACTCAAAAATTCGGCCCGAAAAAAAAACGACAGTGGTACCCCTTACGTTTTTTTTTTTTGGGGCGAAAAATTAAGTTTCTCCAATCTTCCCAAATACTGATAGAGGGCCATGAGACTTAGACCTGAGTGCAAAAATGGAGGCTCTAGCCCCTTCCAGAGCTGAGATATCGAAACTCAAAAATTCGGCCCGAAAAAAACCCGACAGTGGTACCCCTTACGTTTTTTTTGGGGCGAAAAATTAAGTTTCTCCAATCTTCCCAAATTCTGATAGAGGGCCATGAGACTTAGACCTGAGTGCAAAAATGGAGGCTCTAGCCCCTTCCAGAGCTGAGATATCGAAACTCAAAAATTCGGCCCGAAAAAAAAACGACAGTGGTACCCCTTACGTTTTTTTTTTGGGGCGAAAAATTAAGTTTCTCCAATCTTCCCAAATACTGATAGAGGGCCATGAGACTTAGACCTGAGTGCAAAAATGGAGGCTCTAGCCCCTTCCAGAGCTGAGATATGGAAACTCAAAAATTCGGCCCGAAAAAAAAACGACAGTGGTACCCCTTACGTTTTTTTTTTTGGGCGAAAAATTAAGTTTTGTCCAATCTTCCCAAATACTGATAGAGGGCCATGAGACTTAGACCTGAGTGCAAAAATGGAGGCTCTAGCCCCTTCCAGAGCTGAGATATCGAAACTCAAAAATTCGTCCCGAAAAAAAAACGACAGTGGTACCCCTTACGTTTTTTTTTTTTGGGGTGAAAAATTAAGTTTCTCCAATCTTCCCAAAACTCTGGATTCTGATAGAGGGCCATGAGACTTAGACCTGAGTGCAAAAATGGAGGCTCTAGCCCCTTCCAGAGCTGAGATATCGAAACTCAAAAATTCGGCCCGAAAAAAAAACGACAGTGGTACCCCTTACGTTTTTTTTTTGGGCGAAAAATTAAGTTTCTCCAATCTTCCCAAATTCTGATAGAGGGCCATGAGACTTAGACCTGAGTGCAAAAATGGAGGCTCTAGCCCCTTCCAGAGCTGAGATATCGAAACTCAAAAATTCGGCCCGAAAAAAAAACGACAGTGGTACCCCTCAAGTTTTTTTTTGGGCGAAAAATTAAGTTTC